>NC_073306.1:87888260-88191038 GCF_027595985.1 Sorex araneus
TTATTTTATTCATTAACAATATCTAGGGGCTGGTGCAATAGCACAACGGGTAGGGCGTTTGCCTTGCATGCGGCCGACCCGGGTTCGATTCCCAGCATTCCATATGGTCTCCTGAGCACCGCCAGGGATAATTCCTGAGTGCAGAGCCAGGAATAACCCTTGTGTGTTGCCGGGTGTGACCCAAAAAGCAAAAAAACCCCACAAAACCCCAATATCTCTTGCATTTCTATGCCGAACAAAATTACTCAGCTAAACCATATTTTGGAGATATCAGCACCTTGACTCACATGTGACAACCAATGGTGTACCACCTTGAATCTGTTTTATCTAGAGGTTCCCCCCAACAAAACGCCACTGTCATGCATGCTATGTTGCACTTCCCAAGCCCAAGATAGTCACTGTCTCTTCTCTCCCTTCCCTGTCACTGCCTTTTCTTCTCTTTCTTCTTCATTATTTAGTCACCATGAAATTACTGCTATTCATGACTGGATTTCAGGCATACATATTTCAACACCAATTGCTTCACTAGTGTCCTCTTCCCTCTAATGCTCCCCCGATCCCATGCAGATCTTCCTCCCATCCACTAGGACCATTATTTCATTAATGCATGAATAGAGTTGGAGCAATAGTACAGCTGGTGGAGCATTTGCCTTGCATATACTGACCTGGGTTCAATCCAAAGCATCCCATATAGTCTCTTGAGCACTGCAAGGAATGATTCCTGAGAGCAGATCCAGGAATAACCTCTGAGCATTATGGTGTGTGTCCCCAAAAGCCAAAAATATTTAAAAGACATTAAGTATCTTTGATGATCTGTACGTTTCACTCACAAACAAAATGATAATATAATATTGTAACTGAAGAGATAGTACAATATGTAGGGTACTTGCCTTGCATGAGGTTAACATGGTTTGATCCCTGGTACCCCACATTTGGTCCTCTGAGCCCTGCCAGTAGTGATGATTCCTAAGTACAGAGCCAGGAGTAAGCCCTGAGCACCACAGGGTATGGCCTCTCAAATAAAGACAAAGTTTTTTTTTTTTTAAAAAAAACCTCTTTTCACATGATTAAAAGCTTAAGTGACCCCCTGTAAAGCAGCTAGTTTCCCCAGGAAGTCTTAAAGCAAAAGTCTTGTATAAGTATTCGTATAGACTAAAGATCTAGGATAAGGTGATGGTTGCCTGTCTTACTGGCGAGCTTCTTGTGGTTTAAGGGACCAACCCCATAACTTCCTAACTAAAAACTCCAAGGGGCTGGGCTATAGTTCAGTAATAGAGCACATGCCTTGAAGGGGTGAGGCTCTGATTTCAATCCCCAGTCCTGAAGCAACAGTGAAATTTTTGCAATACTTTTCTCCAAATATCCTTTATTATAGTGCATATAATTTTGTATCTAGATGGGATGTACATGCACTGGGAGATATCTAAAGGCATACATGTGTAAATGTCCTATTCTGAATTTATTTACAGAAAATCAATATGGGACTAACTGGACATGAGTCAACTGCATCCAGGTCACTAAATTCAGTGGTGACTCCTGAGACTGATGTAGGAAATACAGTGTTGGACATAAAAATATAATCCAGTCAACACAAAAATATATTTCTAAATATTTTCACTGTGGCACAAGCTAGATGCTGTGAAATCTGTGCTTTTTGTTATGATTAGACTCTTCTTATGTCAGGCTCAACACAAAGAGAATTCCTACTGCATGATATCCTCTGAGAGACATATGAGAGAAATGCTACCACTCATGCATATTTCTGTTATACTGACAGTCTTCATAGGGGCCTTAACATCTTTTCTTGGGAGGAACTAGAAAATTTTCTGCTCTTCAAGTAGCTAGTGAGTACTCCAGCATCTATGTGAAAAACAAAAAAATTCAAGGAGACCAGGTGGTTTAAACTACAAGACATTTCTCTAGGTTGGTCCCTGAGGAATAATTTGAGTATCTGTACATCAACATTTGGGCTATTACCCTATCCCAGAGTTTTCATGAAGCAAAGCTGAGTTCCGTCTTCTTCCATATCATGAATAGACACTATTTCTAATATAGCACTAAAAATTCATTTTAACTGTGGTTTTGTAGATCCCCATACACTTGTCTTGTCTCCACATATAAATTCCGCTAATAATCAACAGCAAGTTTGTTTGATGAGAAGCCTCAGTATTTATTTATTTATAAATATCTTCTCCATGTGATACAGCAGAGAGATGTCTCTTAATCTACCAACTCTGGGAAGAGGACTTGTGAGAAAAATTATTGTTGTGTGAGAAATTATTCAATAAGGAGGTTATTGCCAAAAATCAGAAAAAGAAAATAAGGCTGGGCTCACATATACAATCTCTCTTCTTTCCTTTTTCTTCATTTATTTTTCTTTGCTCAATTTTATTGATTCACTGTGAGATATAGTCATAAGATTTCGTGTTTGAATTACAATCACACAATGATCAAACACCCATCCCTCCAGTAGTGCACATTCCCCACCACTAATATCTTCAGTATACCCTGACCTTTTTGACCCTCCCACTGCCGCCATAGCAGACAATATTCCCCATACTCTCTACTTTTGGGCATTATGGTTTACAATGCAGATACTGAGAGGTTATTATGTTTGGTCCTTTTATCTACTTTTGGCACACATCTCCCACTGCAACCTGTAGGATAACATTGCCAGAGGCAGCTTAGGTTTTATTGGGTTGTTCCCATCATAGTGTTCCCTTTCCTCTGTGTTTATTTGTAAATTCTTTCTTTGTGCTCTCTTGATTTGTAAATATTGTTTTTCTCTTCTCCTTGAGTCCTTTGCATAGTTTATTCAGAGCCATGTCCTTTTGGATGGGCACAGGAGTGCTGGGGGAGAGAGATGAGAGAGAGAGAAAAGGGGAATCAGGGAGTCTCTGAAGGAGGAGCAGTCAGAGGCAGACCCAGAGGTCAGAGTAAGAATCCATAAAGGAGAGAGAGATCCTAGGCTGTGAGATGGAGTGTGGAGAGATGAGCAGGAGAGACAGGAGGAGACGGGAATGAAGGGCAGTGTGAGACTAGAATGGGGAGCTCAGAGAGACTGGACACAGGTATGTGAATATTAAGTAATGATCTGTCATCAACTGCTTTGGGAGTAATAAGAAGTCACAAGAATTTGGGTATTTGATTGTTTTCACTTTTTTCAAAGCCAGTCATGATTCAGATACAGATGACATATTTGGTTTTGTCAGAATGGGTATTACAGTTGGGACCTCCGGAATGCAGCCACAGCCATACTCAGGGCCACTCTCCACATGTTCAGTCGAGCCTCACCCATGGGGGAGCCGGCGGAGAAACCCAGGTGTGTGGGACCCAGGGCCGAGATCTCCAAAGCTGCTCAGATTGGGACTAGGCATCTTCCACCCAGATCCCCCATCTTCCAGTAGCTAGGCAGCCACACCCAGAGACTGCTGTGTAATCCCATCAATGGCCAACATCAGAGACTATAAAACCAAGCTCCCAAAAGTGTCCGGCCAAGATGCAGCTGTGAAACATCTAATAGCCTAGTTCTTCCTCTTGGAGTACCTGACAAGCTACTGAAAATCTATTGCCCACTTGGGAGAGCTTGGCAAGCTCCCCATTGTGTATTCATATCCCAAACACAGGAACAGATATATACATACCTCTCGGAGAGCCCGGCAAGCTACAGAGAGTATCCCATCCACACAGCAGAGCCTGGCAAGCTACCTGTGGTGTATTCGATATGCCAAAAACAGTAACAATAGGTCTCCTTCCCCTGACCCTTAAACAGTCTCTAATCATTGGGAAAGACGAGTAAGGAGAGGCTGCTAAAATCTCAGAGCTAGTATAATAGAGACATTACTGGTGCCCGCTCAAGTAAATCGACGAACAATGGGATGATAGTGATATAGTGATACAGTGGGTATTACATTACAATAAGAAGAGGCACTAGGAAAATGCACATAATACATTGGATGAAGGGCTGATATCCAAGATGTATAAATTACTCACAAAACTCAACAACAGCAAAAGTCTGATGGCCCTGTCCACAAATAGGTTGTGGAGACATTTTCTCAAAGAGTATATGTGATTGGCCGATAGGAATATGAAAAAGTGCTTAGCATCACATGATTAGAGAGATGCAACTCAAAACAATATTGAGAGATCATCTCATGCCAATTAGAATGGTACATATAAAAAAGTATGTAATGCAAAAAAATGGGTTTAGACCTTGACCAGACACCATGCACAAAAGTCAGATCAAAATGGATTAAAGACCTCAACATTAGACCACAAACCATAAGGTACATTGAAGACAAGGTCGGCGAAACCCTCCACGATATTGAAGATAAAGGTATCTTCAAAGGTGACACGGAACTAAGCAATCTAGTAAAATCAGAGATCAACAAATGGGACTACATTAAACTAAAAAGCTTCTGCACCGCAAGAGATACAGTGACCAGAATACAAAGACTATCCACAGAATGGGAAAGGATATTTACACAATACCCATCAGATAAGGGGTTGATATCAATGGTATATAAAGCACTGGTTGAGCTCTACAAGAAGAAAACATCCAACCCCATCAAAAAATGGGGCAAAGAAATGAACAGAAACTTTACCAAGGAAGAAATACGAATGGCCAAAAGGCACATGAAAAAGTGCTCTACATCACTAATCATCAGAGAGATGCAGATCAAAACAACCATGAGATACCACCTCACACCAC
This sequence comes from Sorex araneus, assembly GCF_027595985.1. Lineage (NCBI taxonomy): Eukaryota > Metazoa > Chordata > Mammalia > Eulipotyphla > Soricidae > Sorex > Sorex araneus. Next base: position 87,892,972 of record NC_073306.1, read on the forward strand.
AGAGACTAGCACACATCCAAAAGAACAAAAGCAACCGCTGTTGGAGAGGATGTGGGGAGAAAGGGACCCTTCTTCACTGCTGGTGGGAATGCCGACTGGTTCAGCCCTTCTGGAAAACAATTTGGACGACTCTCAAAAAATTAGATATTGAATTCCCATTTGACCCAGCAATACCACTGCTGGGAATATATCCCAGAGAGGCAAAAAAGTACAATCGAAACAACATCTGCACATGTATGTTCATCGCAGCACTGTTTACAATAGCCAGAATCTGGAAAAAACCCGAATGCCCCAGAACGGATGACTGGTTGAGGAAACTTTGGTACATCTATACAATGGAATACTATGCAGCTGTTAGAAAAAAGGAGGTCAAGAATTTTGTAGTTAAGTGGATGGGCATGAAAAGTTTCATGCTGAGTGAAATGAGTCAGAAAGAGAGAGACAGACATAGAAAGATTGCACTCATCTATGGTATATAGAATAACAGAGTGGGAGACTAACACCCAAGAACTGTAGAAATAAGTACCAGGAGGTTGACTCCATGGCTTCGAGGCTGGCCTCACGTTCCGGGGAAAGGTCAACTCAGAGAAGCGATCACCAACTACATTGTAGTCGAAGGCCATGTGGGGGAAGGGAGTTGCGGGCTGAATGAGGGCTAGAGACTGAGCACAGCGGCCACTCAACACCTTTATTGCAAACCACAACAGCTAATTAGAGAGAGAAAACAGAAGGGAATGCCTTGCCACAGTGGCAGGGTGGGGTGGGGGGGAGATGGGATTGGGGAGGGTGGGAGGGACACTGGGTTTACGGGTGGTGGAGAATGGGCACTAGCGAAGGGATGGGTTCCCAAACTTTGTATGAGGGAAGTATAAGCACAAAAGTGTATAAATGTGTAATTGTACCCTCACGGTGATTCTCTAATTAAAAATAAATAAATTAAAAAAAAAGTATGTAAAAGCTAGATTGATGAAGTGGTGGAAAGAAATGAACCTTCCTCCACTGTTAATGGGAATGTTGTCTAGTTCAGTCTCTATGGAGAGCAATATGGTCAGTTCTTAAAAATCAGAATAGAACTCCTGAATGATCCCATGACACCACTTCTTGGAATCTACCCTGCGAAAAACAACAAAACAACCCATTACATTGAAAGGACATATGCACATCTCTGTTCATTGCAGCACTTATTACATAGCCAAAATATGAATGCAACCCAAATGGCCAACTACAGCTGAATGAATCAAGAAATTGGGGTATAAGGAGGAGTGGTCAATGGTTGTCGTCTTGTCCGAAGTGTGTGTGCCTCAAAGGGCAGTTAGGATAGAGAAGGGACCAGTATGACAATAATTGCTAGAAATGATTACTCCCGACAAGAAAGTAGGTAAAGGGTGTTGAAAGTAGGTAAAGGGATATACATGATAACTTATTAGTATCTGCATTGCAAGCCATAATGCACAAAAGGAAATAGAGAGAAACATAGCAAGATAGAGAGGAGAAAGAGGAAGGAAAGAGAGAGGGAAACGGAGGAGAGAGTGAGAGAGTGAGAGACAGAGAGAAGAAAGATGCTACCACAGAGGAAGATGGGGTGGGCTTTGGGAGAGAAATTGGGGACATTGTTGGTGGGTAATTTACACTATTGAAGGGATTGTCTTCAAACATTTTATAACTGAAACCCAAGTATGAACACCTTGTAACTGTGTATTTCACTGTGATTCAATAACAAACTTAAATAAAAAGGAGGTAGGGGGCATTGAAATCAAAGGGTATTTGGGTCCTTAGGAGACTAACACCCAAGAATAGTAGAGATGAGTACCAGGAGATTTGCTCTAAGGCTTGGAGGCTGGCCTCACGTGCTGGGGAAAAAGACAGCTCAGATAGAGAAGGGACCACCTAGTAAAGGTGCTTGGAGGGCCCGCTTGGGATGAGAGATGCAAGTCGAAAGCAGACTAAACACCGGACATGATGGCCACTCAATACCTTTATTGCAAACCACAACACCCAAAAGGAGGGAGAGAGAGCAAAATGGAATACCCTGACACAGAGGTGGGGTGGGGTGAGGGTGGTGGGAGGGATACTGAGATCATTGGTGGTGGAGAATGAGCACTGATGGAGGGATGGGTACTTGATCATTGTATGACTGAAATGAAAGCATGAAAGTTTGTAAGTCTGTAACTATCTTATGATGGTTCATTTAAAAATAAAAAAAACCAACAATCATTGTATGACTGAAATGCAAACACGAAAGTTCATAAGTTTGTAACTGTACCTCACAGTAATTCACTAATAAAAATTAAATTAAAATAAAAATTAAAAAATTTTATAAAGGAGTTGTGGTATATAGAAACTGGAATACTATGCAGCTCTAAGAAAGAACTAAATCATGTAATTTGCAGTAGATATGGATTGAACGAGAGGATATCATACTGAGTGAAGTCTGTCAGCACAAAAGGGATAGACACAGAATGATCTATCTGATGGTGGGACTTAAGACACACACCAAGGTAGCAAAAAAAGGTCAACAGCAAGAGAATGGGAGAAATGATCCACACAATTGAGTTTGGAGATAAGGAGGATTGAAATCAAAGGGTGTTTCGGTCCTTGGGTTAGGGAGGTGGACATATTGGTGATGGGTAGTGTACAGGAATTTTGTACATAATCAACGGCACTGAAAATCAAAGAACTGCAATAAATAAAGTAGTATTTTTTCAGGTTTTTTTTTTTTGCCTCGATTTGGCAATACTTAGGGACCACTTTGGGATGAACCAACCCAGGTTGGTCGCATGTAAGAAATAAAATCTACTCATATACTATCACTTCAGTTCCTCAATAAAATAGGTTTTTAAAAAAGTTGTTGGTCCAATTTTCTGTCTTGTAACCTGGCATAATGCTCAGTGTCACATGATCATGCATATTTTTTCTTTTCTTTTTTTTTAGATTTTATTGATTCACCATGAGATATAGTTACAAGCTTTGATGTCTGAGTTACAATCATACAATGATCAAACACCGATCCCTCCACCAGTGCACATTCCTCACCATCAATATACCCAGTATACCCCCACCTTTCCCACCCTCCCACTGCCTCCATGGCAGACAATATTTCCCATACTCTCTCTCTACTTTGGGGTATTATGGTTTGCAATGCAGATACTAAGAGGTTATGTTTGGTCCTTTTATCTACTTTCGGCACACATCTCCCATCCCAACTGATACCTCCAACTATCATTTTCTTAGTGATCCCTTCTTTATTCCATCTATCCTCTCCCCACCCGTTTGTGAATCAGGTTTCCAACTATGGAGCAATCTTTCAGACCCTTTTATCTACTGTCCTTGGGTGTCGGTCTTATGTTATGTCAAAAATGAATGGAGTCCTTCTATAACTGTCCCTCTCTTTCTGACTCATTTCACATTGCAGATCATGCATATTTAATCAGATATACCTTGCCATAAAGCTCTATATACATAGCTCTTGATGTCTCTAAGTCTCAAGCACACAACCTCTGGGTAGGAAAACTGTATCTTGATCCTAGTGCTGATAGAGAGCTGTGTTAAGGGATCACTCTTTAAAGCATTATGTTTCCCCTTTCAAACATACTACCAACTAGTTTTCATAGACACACTGCACAAATAACTGAGGATTATTAACCACAATGAATCAAAACATTTTACTCATGTGTAGTTGAGTTCAAGCAATACAACCACAGATCTATTCTCCGAGAATCTCTTAGAGATCTACAAGTAGTGTTTCATAAAATAATTCTTTTGATGACTGCACAAGTGTATATGAGGGTGAAATGAATAAAAAGATAAAAGTAGCATTAAGTTTCTAGTCATGTACGTAGTATAGTAAAAGTTATATAAATAAACAACTTAAGTCAAGTTTTCATTTGGATAAAGACTTTACAACTAGTATAAAATCTGTTAGTGTTAATGGGGTGGCATTAACAGTACAGCGGTTAGGGCATTTGCCATGCAAATGGCAAGTCTCTGACTGATCCCCAGCATGACAACTGTCCCCTGAGCCCTGCAAGAAGCAATCCCAGAGCCATGAGTCAGCCATGAGCAGTGTCGGATAAGACCCAAATAAAATTGTTAGTACAATGATAAAGTACCAAACTTAGTTATATTTAATAGAAAAAAATAAAAGCAAAGAAATGAAAGTCAGGGACCTCACACTTGGACTGATTTTAATAAAGTATCAATGGTATCCAGTAAGAGAACAGAATCTGAAATAACACGTAAGTGCAACAAGAATATTGTGGTTGAAAATATTTCTGAGACAAGATTGAGAGGACAGAAAACATGTTAAAAGTATTTCCTTATCACCTTAACTACTTCCAGGTAGGCCCTAGTTTTCATAAGCACTGTAAAGGTATGGTCTCAATGACTCCTGAGCACAGCAAGTTATGGTCCTAAAGCATGTTGAGCAGTGTCCAGGTATGACTCTCTTGTCCCCTAGCATAGGACCCCTAGGCTGAAATTGTGAAAATTATAAGTTGGTAGTGGCCCCAGGGTTCCCTGCCACTGAGGTGAAGGCTCAAATAAAATTTAAATGAAATAAAATAATTTTTTACTGGACTTTGGGCAACTCCCAGAGATGCTCAGGGTAGCTCTTGCTCTTCACTCAGGAATTAAAAAATTACTCGTGTTGGTACTCATATCAGGGGTATCTCTGAGATGCCGGAAAATCAAACGGGTCAGACAGGTGCAGGCCAAGCTCTCTTCCCATTCAACTATTGCTTCAGACCCTAAAATAATTTTCTTACTATTGTACGTGCTTTTACTATCTTCAGAGAAATATTAAGATTCGTTGAAATTGGAAAAGTTGTTGGGTAAATGCGGAGCCTATGGGACCACACAGAGAAGGGAGGAGCCTCTCAGAGACAAAGAAACTTCAAGGGAATCTAAAGGACATGACAAGAAAATGAAAGGAGACCCTGGATGAGAAGGACCAAGTACAAGTAGGGCAATCACCTTGGACATTGCATGTACCCGACCCAGGACTGATCCTGTCACTCCATTGGGTTCCTGCACACCACCAGGAGGGATTCCTGAAAGCTGAGCCAGGAGTAAGGTCTGAGCACTGCTGGGTGTGGCCCCCAAACAAAGCAAACAATTCAGTCCCCCTGAAAAGAAAAACAATAAAACACAACACCACTATTTTACTTCACTAAAACAAAACAAAGAAATTCAGAAAGTCTTTGAGTGACAAAATGACTCTGATTAGGAAAATAAAATTTACCATATTATCTGCTGTCTACAGCTACAAGGTGGGCCATGTACCTTTTTTTATTTGGCTTTCCTTACATTTTCCAAATAAGCTCATTTCCTTCACTTAAAGAGTCATGAAATGCTGCAGAAAATTGTTATTTCCACCTATTTTTATATAAAGCTAAGAACGAATCATGAAAGCCTTATTTAGAGAGTTTAGGAAGGGTTCTTCGGTGTAGTGTCAACATAAAGAGAGACAACATGTTTTTTATTTAACCCTCAGAATGAATCATGAAAGCCATGTTTAGAGAGTTTAGGAAGGGGTGATACATGTGGTGTCAACATAGAGAGAGACAACTAGACAAAATGGCTACCATGCAGGTGCTGTCCACTGATTGGGCCCTGCAGAGGAGAGAATGTGCTTTGGGCATAGTAGCACCTAGGCAACTGGAAGGGTGGGCTTCCTGGATTCTGTCCCCACTCAAGATTCCAAGTCTGTTACTGGACTCTAGCTTGCCAGTCGGCACACTGGGTCCTCATTCTGCTGGAGTCTGAGTACAGACAGTGTCTGTGACTAGCCTCTGGCAACTTGAACTTTCCTCTGGTTGTTTCTCTCAAGTCTTGTGGTGTTAGCTGGTCTTTTCCAACAGTAAGTAGAAATTACTGACTGTTCACCCTCTCAGTCCTGAGAAAATCCATTTCACTCCTGTTTCTGGGTTTTAACCAGTCATGTCTGGGGTTTCATTCCACAGTCACAGCACTAACATCTCTGCCACAGAACAGCATGGCAGTGCACCTTAGCCCTCTGTGTGAGCCGAGGGCAGAATCGACCCTCCTGGATATGAACCAGGAGCTTCGTTCCCAGCTGGCACAATGCAAGCAGGACTTGAGAGATCTCAAACAGAAATTGCTTGTTTCGGAAGCTACCGCCTACTTTCTGGCCAACCACCTGCAGAAAACCAGTAAGTGTCACAGGGTCCTGGTCAGGAGAGTTGATGGGCTGTCTTCCTTCTGAGAAACCAAAACATCTCCATGATTTTTCTTTACTCCCTTTATCAAAGTCAATGTAACTGTGACTATATTCCAGAAGAGATATAAGTGAGTGTTTGACTCCATTTCACGGATGATGGGAAGCTTTCACATTTCCATTTACTGGTTTACAAAGGGTAGAGACACAGAAACATTTAAGGGATGGAATATTCATGGTATTTCAAAGTTGAGGGAGAATTTTGGGGTGGTCATTTCCCAGAGACAATGTGTCACCCAGTCTATATCTTAAGTATTACAGCATGTGTGTAATAAAGTTGGAAGACATTAATTAGTCACCTTGTCCTCCCTCTTGGAATTTCGTAGGTTCAAACAGGACTAGAAGTCCAATAATCAGAGATGCCATTATTCTTATATTTTGAGGTGTTAAGCAACTTTAACATAGTAGTAACTTCATCCATAAAACCATTCCAAGCTTCCCAGCCATGGAAGAGAGACATGATCAAAGATGGAAGCTGATCAACTGGAAAGTGTATTTAATGTTAACATGATAAATAAAGATGTATGAATCATAGTTCTTATATAAGATAAAGATATTCATTTATGGGACAATGAAATTAAGTTACAAAGTTTTGAGGTACATTTATAACAGAATATATTTCACAAGAGGCTTATTTTCTAGATTCTTTCCCATCTAGATCTTTTATTTATCATATTCATACTAGGGGTGTCACTGGTCTCTACTGGTCACTCTTCGTAAATGTTTCAGAGTATTTCAGAATAATCAGTATCTACACCAGCTGCTCCATCTCTCCTTAATCAGGTGAATCTTTGGCGATAAAGGATGGTCAGCATTTCCACCTATTTAGGCTTAGATGTTTGGCCAAGCTGAGATATGTCAATGGAGGAATTGTGGGGTTTTGTAGAAGCCAAATCCTGTGTATGCATAGTCCCTTTCTACCCTGTCAGTCCAACAATTGAAGACCCAGTCCCTGTTTATGAAGATGGGGCTGGCTGTCACAGGAATCATGAGCAAGGGACATTAGTGAGTACTTAGAAGGAGTTATGACACTTGAACTCTGAATTTATGGTCTTTTCCTATCTCTTGGTTCAAAAAAAAATGCTGACTCAATTTTACTGAATGGGAAAGCAAATTGGAACTAGGAATACACACTAATCCTGGAAGGAACTAGCTAATTTTGATGAAATGCCAACTAACTTTTAGTTATTTATTTAGAGAAATAACACATGTATAGGGAAAAAATGTCTTAATCTATTTCACCCATGCCACCTAGTATGTCTAATAATAGCTAAACATCTGTATCACTGTATCACTGTCATATCATTGCTCATCGATTTGCTCGAGCAGGCACCAGTAATGTCTCCATTGTGAGACTTGTTGTTACTGTTTTTAGCATATCAAATATACCACAGTTAGCTTTCCAGGCTCTGCCGTGCGGGTGAGATACTCTCGGTAGCTTGCCGGGCTCTCCGAGAGGGGCAGAGGAATCGAACCCAGCTCTGCCGAATGCAAGACAAATACTCTTCCCGCTGTGCTATCACTCCAGCCTAACATCCACATTAAGAAAATGTATTTTATTTATTCTTTGTTTAAATATCATCAATATCACTTGGTATTTGAGTTCTCTGCCTTTGTGATTACATTATTACGTTAAATAATATATTTTATCATTTAAATATTATTTGGCTATATTCATTACATATAAGTATATATTTCACTCAATGGATAAAGAATCTGTGGCAAAAAGCAAGTTTTCATCTTCTTTTCAAAATTTTATATACTCTTTTAGGTTTTTTGAAATATAAGAACACATAAGAAGCAATGAGTATGGCCTAGTCTTGGTTCTGCATTCAGAATATACTCCTGATAGGCTCAAAGGGACATATGGGTTGCTGGTCAAAAACAGTTGGCTGTGGGCAAGGCAAGAGGCCTACCCACTGTACAAGGTCTGGAGCCCCAAGTTATCAGTTTTTAATGGTATAGAGTACTCCCAGGGTTTTACTGTAGAACCTACAAGTTTCAGTAATTTGGGTCAGGACTGTTTCCAGTGATAGAAGATGAATCTTTGCTAGAAGGTTTATCTAAATGAAGTAAATGACTCCACTGCTACTCTCTGTACTTTGGAAGAAATTCCTATATTCAGCTCCAAATACAAAGTAACCAAATGCTTTGAGTTTTTCATGGAGGAATGGAGTTGTGGAAATTCCAGTACACATTCAAAGTTGGGTTTTACTTCATTATCGAATGAATCCTGCTTCTCCCTTGAGGGGAAAACACAGTTTTAGGCACCGCTTGCCACAGAGGTAGGTCTCTCTCTCTCTCTCTCTTTCTCAGACAACAAAGGCTGTAAAGCAGTAGCTGAAGCAGAACTGGGAGAGAAGCTGCAGTGTGATGTGAAGAAGTTTGCAGATCAGCTACTTGAGCAGCACAAGTAAGGAGGGTGTGAGCAGTTGGCTGGTGGGAAAGCAAAAGAATCTCTCAAGTGGGACAGGACCAACTTTGCTGGTACAAGGGAAGAAATTTCTATGCAGAAACATCTACACATATACATCTCAATTAAAAAAACGTAACAAAAACAAGTTATAGGATTTTCATATAAATGAAAGTCAAACAGGATTTAGAATATCATGGATGAGTGTTCAATTACTGTGGTTCACTATTCTGGTCTTTAGTTGTTAGTGGATATCACCTCCTATGGGCCAGATTTGGTCTTAAAGGGTACTGCAAAAAACACTCATTGAAATCTTATTCAAAATGTAATGTCTATCACTCATCTACTTTGATTCTTAACCATACTCCAATATGTGTCCTCAGGAAATGTGATACTATAATGCAGAGCCAGAAACAACAAGTGCTCAAGTTAACTCAAAAATTACAAGATGGATGGGATGTCTCCTGCCTACTCCACCAAAGTATGCATCTTCTTCTTACCCAAGAAGATCTGGACAGCTATCCGGGCCAGGCCTTAAGGCAGAAAATGGCTGAAATGCAGGGTCTGGTAGAGCATCTCATCAGCAAGCTCAGTCCCGGTGAGTCGGTCACATCATCCATTGCACTGAGCCCCAGGTTATAGTAGACTCACATCTCCAGCAATAATGCTCTCACCAGCCCTTTTGGCTTTTAAATTTCTCTTAGGGGCTAGAGCCATAATACAATTGATGGGTGTTTCCCTTGCCTGCAGTCTGCTTGGGCTTGATCCCTGGCATCCCCTATGCATCACTGAGCACTGACAGGAGTGACTCCTGTGTGCTGAGTCTGAAATTAGCACTGAGCACTGCTTGGCTGGCCCAATAACCAAAAATAAAATCATATCCCACCTCAATGGGCCAGAGAGAGAGTGCAGATGGCAGTGTTGTTGCCTTCTGTGACTGACTTGCTTCCATCCTTGGCACAAGATCCTCATCACTTAGGCATTGAGCTGAGTGTTATCCCTGAGAATCACTAGTTGTGGCCCTAAATAAATTTTCTACTCCAAAATAGAACAATAGAATGAAAAAATCTGAAGTCACATTAGGGCTGACAGAAGATGTACTGCCTTGGTGAGACTAGAGAGAATAAATTCATGAAGTGCTGTGAATTAACTAGAAGGCAGATATAATTTATGACAGGGATAAATATTCTCTCCAGGAGAAGAACTGCTGGGAAGGTTCTGAGAGTCTACGCTTCTGACCAAAATTGTTTCACAACAGAGAAAAGTGATAGGAGGAAATATGGAATACTTATATTGCAAAAAGGAATAAAATTTAAGAAAAATAGTCTTTATCACTCTCAGAGCTTGTAATGATTTTAATTTGCAATTTCAGGCTAATATAATTGAGGGATCTGAGTTTCATGCCACAGACTACCCTTAACACAATGCAAATATCCAATACAGTAGCAATACTTGTAATTACAGTTTTCAGATTTCACTTACTCATTCTATGTTCAGTAGATACAGGGTTTCTAGTAAGTTCCATGGGAAATAGGTGAATGGGAATTTCTAACTCTTCTTTTTTTGCAGAAAATACTGAAGAGGAACAAGATGGAGAGGAAACTGTAGAGTCAATCAAAATAAGGTAAGGAAGAATCTTTAAAGGCCAAACAGATAAAGAATGGGCAAATTACAGAGAGTGTGTCAGCAAGAACGCTCCATGTGGCCAAGATAGTCCCAGCTGCTGCTAGCGCAGAAGTGAGAAATCACTTCAATTCAGTCAACCAATCAAGAATGCTTGCTGCTTGGTTTTTTTATATTGTATGCTGTACCTGTATTTATGAAGGTGAAAACACCCCTGTAAGGGTTTACTTCACACACCAAAAAGTAGCTTTTCTCTCCAATAAAGAAACCACTGTGTCAGAGTCATTTCTGTCTAAATCTGCTGAATCTACACAGTAGATTCAGTCCTTAGCATGACATTAACTAGCAAAGTATTTCTGAAAAAATGGTGAATCACTTTAAAGCTGAGGACTTCTCTATGATAATGAAGAGAGGCACAGAAGTCCCAATATCACTTGGAATCTACTCTACCTCATAAGCTGCTTCATCTAGTTCTTTGCATCTTCTGTCCAAAATGACTTGAGAGTCGCAAAACCTGGGATGGATCTCCATCTGCTGTGTGTGTCTCTGGTTGTACCATACTGGATACTTAAGTCTAACTTCTCAGGGAAGTCATGGAATTAGTGCCCTGAACATTTTCTCATCTCTTTCTCATGCATCCTTTACTCATGAACTCTGACAGCCCAATGGTGCAACTTTGATAGAAGAACACTTTGAGCAGAACCACTCTGATATCCATGAAGTCACTGTGACTTAAGGCTCCCAACAGAACAAGAGAGAAAAGTGGTGAGATCCCCTGGGTTCACTCTTGTCTCTTCTATTTGTCACAGTAAGGATATGGAGGAAAAAACAGAAGTCCTGAGAGAAGAGGATGCTGTGATTCTGACAAATAATTTGGAAACACCCTTCAACTGTGAACAGTCCAACATCGAGGGTGAAATGACAACTGATGAAAATACAACTGTGCTTTCAGGTAGCCTAATCATTCTTGTTTCGTACAGCATGAAAAGGAGCAAGGTAAATTCTACCCCTATGGCTAGATCTAATACTAACCTATAAAATTAAACCATCCTGTAGGAGTGATATGAAATCATTTTTCCAAAAATTAGTGAATGTTGGAATCCTAGTCCAATATCACACAACTTTCATGTTGGCCCCTCTGTCACATGAATAGATCCAGGGCAACATTGACACACTCAAATAGACTTCTTTCATTGCTGCAGGGAACATATCTTTCAAAAGTCCTGTCTTGAATAAAGTAGTCGTGTCCCATGCTTGCTCTTATTTTCTTCTAATCCTGAAGGTCCCACTTACATTTGTTTGTCCAATGATGTTTAGCCTCTTCTGAATGTGAAGATATTACCTGCTGTGTTTATTTACATCAACCCAGAGTCTATATCTCTTAGAAATGATCCTATGTCTAAGTCCCTGATTATCAATCACTCCCAATACTAATGTGCCCCCAATCTTTCACTACTTTTTCCTTGTCCCTTCTTGTCTGCTGTTCTGTCCCCAAGTCAATTCCATTCCCTGCTCCATTAAGGCCTTTCTGGTCCATGCAAAAGCCAGGTGGATTTTAAATATTCATATTTTAACCACACATCACCACAAGTGCTATGACAAGGTAATATAGCATGTATATCCTTTTCTGGTAAACCTAACAGTTATCTCTAGATGATCATTGCCCCTTTGATTCTTTTTAAAAATAATATCTTTAGTTTTTTGGGAGGATCACACCCGGCGATGCTCAGGTGGTACTGCTAGTTTTGCACTCAGGAATTACTCCTTGCGGTGCTCAGGAGACCTTATGGGATGCCAGGGATTGAACCCAGGTTGGCCAATTGCAAGGGAAATGCCCTATCCACTGCTATTTCTTTCTTCCTCCTCCTCCTTCTCCTCCTCATCCTCATCCTTCTTCTTCTCATCCTCCTCCTCCTCCTCCTCCTCCTCCTCCTTCTTCTTCTTCTTCTTTTCATTTCTTCTTCTTCCTCTTCTTCTTTTCATTTCTTCTTCTTCCTCTTCTTCTTCTCCTTCCTCTTCATCCTCCTCCTTCTTCCTCTTCCTCCTCCTTCTTTCTTCTTCTTCCTCCTCCTTCTTCTCCTTCTCCTTCTTCTTCCTTCTTTTCTCCTTCTCCTCCTTCTTCTCCTTCTGCTTCTTCTTCTCTTCTTCCTCTTCCTCCTCCTCCTTTTCCTCCTCCTCCTCCTCTTCCTCCTTCTTTTCTTCTTCTTCTTCTTCAATCTCTTCTTCCTCCTCCTCCTCCTTCTTCTTTTTTCTGGCTCTGTTTTAGTTTCTTCTTAATTTAATGTAGTCCCATTTCTTTATGTTTGTTTTTACTTGCTTGGCCAGTGGTGTTTCATCCTTAAATTCCTTAAATATGTCTTTAAGTCCAATGTCATGGAGGGTTCTGTCTACATCTTACTCCATGTACTTTACAGATTCAGGTCTGATATTGGGGTCTTTAATCACTTTGATCTGACTTTTATCCTATACCCCTTCTAAATGATGGTATTTGCTTTTACAATTGGGGTTCATAGAATTGCTTGGTATTTTGCCATGCTTAGTTTGTTTCAATAGTTATTGCACATTTTGTTGTGACCTTTGGATCACAAACAACAGTTCATCTGGGAATATTGGGGCATTGGAGTGAGCATGAAGTCCTTTTGATCTTTTAAAGAGAGACATAATATGATGAGCTAGTTTCCCTATTTCCTAAGGGTCTCTATTCCTTTTGCCTAAATACCAAGTCATTGGACCAAAGGCAGGTGATAAGAAGGTGACACTCATCTTTGTAGCAGGGTGGGGATATCGTTGTCTCCAACTCCAATTTCCAATACATGTCTCTTTCAACTCTAAGTGTCTCTCTCAACCTCAAAAATTGATATGTCAACATTATTCCTTAGAAGTGTATGCCTTTTCATGGGATCATCACATTATCTACATGTGACTCCACCTCTGCATTGGTTGCATCCTATTCTTAGAGCTACCATCTTCAGTGTGTCTATCCTCCAGCATGGTCCAGAAGGAGTAATCTAGTGTCCAGGCACCATTTCATAGTCCATTACTTTGCTCAAGATTTTCCATGAAGAGGTCAAATCTCTGACCTCCCTTATACCATGAATGGCCAGTTTCTGTGGAGCAGCAAAAATTTATTCATTTTTATTCTGTGCTTTCTGAATACACATCCATTAGTCTTACCTGATGGTAAGTTATGCTACACTATCCACAGCTAACATATCCAATATGAAACAGTTCAGTACTGCCAAAATTAATATGAGTACAGGAGAACTATCGCTCATGGATTTTGGAAAGAGGTTTAGTATTTCCCTAAACTGTAGAATCAATATTGTATAGTTTTGTTAGCCAGCATGGCAGATACTTCCAAAAGTTCAGGAAAGCAAATCAAGTGAGTTCTTATATTCCCTTGTCTCTTACAATATCTTATTGTCTTGTGATAATACAATATCCTGTTCTCTCAGTGAAGGTGTCTCTAAGATCATATAGATACAAAAGTTGTAATTTATAAAAGGTATCTGGCTTTATATGACCAGTGACATTTATTCAATTTTAGGAAAAGACACTTATCCTGAGCAAAGAGGTGAAGAACAATTCTATGCCAGGTGACTATGAAGAATATGGATCTTAAAATCAAAGGAAGAATCACTGAATGTATCCAGTGGTAACAGTGAAACTCTCAGCTCTAGGCATATGTGCTGAATATTTCTAGTCATTAGCCCAAGTATGAATATAAGTTACGAGTGATAATATTTATGTAACCCTAGCACAGACCATTACATGACTTAGTGACATGTCTTCAGTTACTGCAGCAGTGCTGATGAGTCCAGGAGTTTGGGCACTGGATTACTGTTTTTCAAATAGTCACTGCATTAGGCTTACTTTATTTCGGAAAGTTTTGTATTGTCAACCTGGAAGTGGTTAACAAATGGGACCAGAAATTCATTCATATATGTCACAGGGGAAAATGTACTTGGAAAACTGAAAGGATCCCACTAGTAATTTTTAAACAAGGCGATGTTCATGTGGTTGTTAAATGAACATTTTACAAAAACTATTGAAAAGTTTCGAAGTCATCTTGCAGTTTTCTGCTGGAGCCCATGTAATTAATAACAATTCTGAGATGAGATGAAACATGTTTCTTCCTCAGAAATCCACTCTTCTCTGTGCACTCAGTACCTCCATGTTGCTTAAACACCCTTTGTACCTCTCTCATCACAGAACCCAAATAGAGCATAGTGGATAATATTTAATGTCTATTTAAGAGAAGTTACCATTATGATTATATACTTAATCTTCCATCAAACTGAAATAATTCTCTGTTTACTAATTCCATTCTGTTTTTTTTTTCCTGCACCAGTCCTCCATTATCCATAGTGGACAAGAGCTTGTTGAGTGATGAAGAAGACAATGAAGATACAAAATACAGGCTTGATGAAGTATACCTTACGCCTTCTGATAATTATGACCTCTCTGTTTCCTATAAGCCTTCCATCTACTCTAGAGACACACATTATGAACGGAAAGTCTTTTCACCAGTGAACAGACAGGGTGAGCAGAACCACCTCAAAGCACCTAAAAGCTCCTGCTGAATTTCTCAGAGCCTCTTTTCTTTAACTCCACAAACTTTAGCAGTGACAGCTGCAACACTGAAAACATATAGAGTAGATTCCTTCTGGGTGAAATTACATTTCTGGTCTAATATTTTTAAGTAAGACAGTAGATCAAATAAATTTCTGTCTCTGGTTACCTCATATGGTGAAACCCCATATCTCAACTGCAAACTTTGGTAATTGTTAAAGCTTTATAGTAGAATGGTGTGGAGGGACAAAGTTCAGTGGAGGCAAAGGTGTTGAAACTTTGCAACTTACTACAATTTCTCTGCATTGAATGAGAAATGTGCATTTTTAAGAAGGTATTTTTTCCACACCCAGTGATGCTCAGGGCTTACTATAGACTTTATGCTCATCAATTACTCCAGGTGAGCTAGAGACCCTCTGGGATTCTGTGGGTGAATACCTCACCAGACTGGCACAAGATTAGCTCCTTACCAACCCTCTGTCTCCAATCACAATATTTTGTTATTGAAAATGACTTAATGAGAAATTGAGAGGATGGCTGTAGTGACAGTACAGCAGACAGACTCTTGCCTTTACATGGATGTACAGGGTTGGATACCAGGCATTCCATATGGCTCCCTGAGAGCCGAGTCGGATATTAGCCCTGAGCACTGTGGGAAGTGGCTTGCACCCACAAAACAACCGAAAAAAATTGAATCAAGAAAAGAGAAAGGAAGTATGTGTTCACCCACCTGTCCAAAGTGGAAAAAGCAAGCAAAGTGTCTCTATCTACTTCACCCTACACATAGATTTAGAGATTGATTTTCTTATATTTTTACTTGAGGTCACTCATGAGTAGATCAGTAAGACTGTAAGACCACAATGAAGTTGTCCTTTTATTTTCAACAGTGGCCTTTGAAGTCACCGTCAGCATACTGAACCCTGATCCCAGGCTGGAAATTGCAGATTTGTTTGCCAGCAAGCCTACCTGCCAGCTAAGTGACGAAAGCATTGCTTTTGGTTCCATGAAATGGAAGGAGATGAAAAGAAAATTTTGCTTTAGTAACCGGAGACTAGCCTGCCGATTCCCAGGCCTCCAAACATAGGGTAAGAAAGACTCTAAGACAAATGCTCATAGATGGAGTCTTCCTTAGAGCTGCCTTTTGGAAATTTAAGTGGATCAGAGTTTTTCCCTAGTTTGGGTCTATTGACTTGACTGCTGTTGCTACCTCTGTCTGGTCTTACTAGTGATTCTCACACGGGTGACCCTCTGCCAAGCCTTCCAACCCTATCTCTTCCTTTGCACCCTGAACTCTGCTTATGCCTGCTATTGTCCTCACTCCCTCTCATTTTTCCTCAACGCACATGAAAGCACATTTTTAGCTATAGATACCAATTTACTGACTCCTGGATAGATATGTGAAAACCCTCCATAGTCAGAGAAATAAAGAGAAATGTGTGCTGAGGAAAGAGCTGAGGGATCTGGGAAAACCTCTGTAGTAGCACAGCCGTCTGCAGTGGGTGACTACAAGATCAGCTCCCTAGATCCTTCACCAGAGCCTGCATGTAGCTTACAGAGGACCTTCTCCTAACAAGTGCTTAAGGGCTTTCCATTCACTTCCCTGATGCCTTTGCTAGTTGCAAAGCTCTGTCCAAGAGACACGTCAGGACTGGTATCCACGAGGAGGGTCAGAAATGTCAAACAGGTATGTCCGGTAAGCCATAGATGTGATGAGGTACAGAGTTTCCACTCATCAATCCAAACATTACATGAAAGGTCACATTCATCCACATGAATCTGCTGAGATCGAGAGCAGGAATGTCTTCAATCAACAGTACATACTTTGAGTATGTATGTTCTTTGCAGTGAAATGGTGAATAGCATGCAGATGGGAAGAAAGTTTAAAACTTTCTTAATGAAATTACTTGGAAACTTTATTCCAACTATCTGTGAAATAAGTAGATGTTCAGTTTGAATAAATGTTCTGCAAGATCCAAATGAAGAGTTTACACCAAATCCATTACTGTCAGTGAATGGTGCCACGGATGAAGCATCAGGCTGGACTGGACTGAGGGATGGGAGGAGGGTCAGGAGCGCTGTTGCAGCAGGGCTGAACACTGTATCTGCACATCCATACCCAGATCTTGAACATCACTGTAGTCCTATCATTTACACTATATATATGTGCATATATATGTATATGTACATATGTTTCTGTATATATGTATCTATATATATATGTACATTCAAACATGTCCATGAGGACCACTGAAGAACGTGTAGTCACACCTCTTTTATCTGAGTGATAGAATGAACAAATGATGGTCAACGGCTCTGTAGCAGCCCTTTTCCTTTGGAGTAACAATGGGTTGGAGTCAAGGTCAGGTGTCTAGTTCCACTCCCTGAGGGTACCTTAGATTCCGAGGTGTTTCTTCTACCTGACTTTCTTCTCTACCCGCTGTGAAACCCCTTCACTTTTCCTCAAGAGAAAATTGAATCAGTATCTCCTGACAAATTCTCCACTTAGTCACCCCTCCACTTAACCATCCTTCTAGACTCAGTAATCAATAGCACATCAAAGACTAATATTTGATTTCTTTCTCTCCTCTTTCAGATGACAAGAAGTCTGAAATGAATTGTGGTGTCTCTCAGAACACACCTTACCATAGTATTAAGAAATTTAGTGACAGTTAGTTTGATATTGTTTGCATATATACTTTCTAATTATACTTTTTGTAACCATTTGCCATTGTCTCAGGATACCCTGCCATTTACAGTATCTGATTTACATTTGTACAGAGGAAATTTCCTATTACCCATGGCCCATATTGAATGTGCCAGCACTGTGCTATGGAAAGAAACATACTGTTTTCCTTTAGTACCAATAAAATGGTATCAAAACCAATAAAAACTATAAATTCCTTAATCAAATTATTCATCAAATGTCGGTTTTCATTCATCTCATTGACTTTCATAATTTGGCATTTTATCCCAGAACATCATAGACTGGGGAGTGTATTCCAATATGATGCTTGAGAGGGAGGGCATCCAAACATCTGAACTCGTTTACCGCTATACTACATTAGTCTGTTCTAATGATTGAGTGATGGCTGGTATGTGCCAGTATCAAATAATTTGCTATAGTAATTACTTTATTTACAATAATTAAATTAATTGGCCATAACTCATCTTGATGATTGGTGCTAATCAATCCACCTTTAATATGGAAATAGAATTTTATCACATATATGTATAGATAGCTATCACACTGTAGCACTGTAGAACTGTCATCCCACTGTTCATTGATTTGCTTGAGCGGGCACCAGTAACATCTCCATTGTGAGACTTGTTGATACTGTTTTTAGGGATATCTAATATGCCACAGTAGCTTGCCAGGCTCTGCCGTACAGGTGAGATACTCTCAGTAGCTTGCCGGGCTCTCCGAGAGGGGCAGAGGAATCAAACCATGGTCAGCCTCGTTCAAGGCAAATGCCCTACCCACCATGCTATTGCTCCAGCCTATCACACTGTATATAAAATAACATATGCAGCTTCACGCTAGAGAAGTTAACACCTAGTAGAGGATGTTGGTAGGACCCACTCGGGTTGAAAGCTGCGTGCCGAAAGTAGACTATAGACCCAACATGATGGCCAGTCAATACCTCTATTTCAAACTACAACATCCAACAGGAGAGAGATCAAAAGAGAATGCCCTGCCGCAGAGGCACGGTGGGGTGGTGGGGGTTGCGGTGGGGGTGGTGTGAGGGATACTGGGAACATTGTTGGAGGAGAATGGGCACTGGTGGAGGGATGTAAACAATCACTGTATGACGGAAATGCAAACATGAAAGTTCATAAGTTTGTAACTGTATCTCATTTTGATTCACTAATAAAAAATTAAAAAATATATATAATATATATACAGCTTCTACATCCACTGGGAGTGTTGGAATTGATGCCCAGGGGAAAGGGAGGACAGCTGTTTCCAGGTCTCAGTGCAGCTCTAGCAAATAAATTAATCTCAGGGAGGGGATTTTGAGATCAGTCCATTCATGGTCAGTAAGGCAAAACTTCTGGTTCTTTGAATAAATAACATCTGTCATTGTCCTCTTAAGGTGACAGAAAAAAATCTTTAGAGACCAACATTGTCCCTCCCTCCCATGTTTCTTCCTTCTCTCCTTTCTTTTTGTCTTTGTGTCACACCTGCCCATGCTCAAGAGTCACTCTTGGCTCTGCACTAGGAATAATTCCTGGTGGTGATCTGGGAATCTTCTAGAACCTATAAACACCACTAAAAGGTCCTGCACTGAACTTCTTATTTGCTGTACATTCAGACATGATCATATGCGCAGGGGCACACATACACAGACACATAAACACACATGCGTGCGCACACACACACACACACACACCTGTGCTCAGCTGCTGCTGTGACTCTTCTCCTCTGTCAGCTTACTCCAAACCAGCACTGGAGTCCACTGATCCTCTCCTGGGACCCCTTAAGCTCTTTCAGATTCCTGACCTCATTATCCTCTGGCGTGAGGGAAGTTTCATATGGATCCCAGCATCCTGCACTGACCCCCAATGGTGTCTGCCAGGTGGCCTGTGTCTAAAACCACACCTGGTCCCATCATAATGGAGTCACACATACCAAGGGACAAAGAATCCATCTGCAAATTGGTCAGATGAAGAGGCAGCATACACAGAGAGCATAAGTGTACTGTCTCATTTCTCATCAGAGTTTTTGGGTGCAATGAGGAGGGGGACGGCCTATGGACTTGTGCCTCCTCCACTGTAAATGCTGTGCATTGAAGGTCCATAGTGATGTCAGCAGACATACACATGTTAATAGAATCCAGCATCCACAGACTCAGGCCAAGGCAACTGCCAGAGACATCCTGGAGAATATGATGCTCCTGGCGTGGATATCTAAATGTAGATCAAGAAATGATAATCTGACCACGAAAGAGTCAATCTTCTTCTCAGTAGTTAAGTCTCTTATCAAACACTGGAAAGTCATTTTTTGGCTTTTTTTGGGGTCACAGTCAACACAGCTCAGTGGCTATTCATGGTTATGCACTCAGAAACTGCCCTGGTGCTGCTTGGGGCCCATATGGCATGCCTTGGATCGACCTCAGGTTGGTAAAGTACAAGGCAAACACCCTAATCGCTATATACTATCACTCTGGTTTCTACATTGGACAACCTTAAGTAAAAGGAATAGTGATGGATCAGGGATTGTAAACACACACCAAGTGTGAGAAGACATAGAAGTAATGGGAATAAGAACCAGAACCAAACCTCCAATGCAATTAAGATTCTGAAATCATGAAAATGAGTTAAGTGAAAAATTGCAGGTAAAGTGCACCTCGATGTGTGGAAATGGTGTTAGAAAGAGCAAAACCCTCTGTGAAACTCCCCCTCTGATTTTTCACTGTCAAAGGTGGTGGTGTGTGTGATGTGGGCCAGGGTGGACACAGTACAGGGCTGACCAGGGCTGGATCCTCAGTATGAAACTGGGTCCCCAGTCCTTCAGTTGTGATCCCTGAGGGTAGAGTCAGGAGTAATCCCTGAACACCACTGGTTGTGGCACCTCAACCACCCACTGCTGCTCTCTACCTCACCAAAAAAACATATGCAATACATCCCTATATGGGATTGAACCACAACTTTACAATGAACAATGGAATACACAAACCAATAGCACTTCAGGGATTAGTGGCTTTTTCAGAGCTTCTCTCAACTGTCTTTGAGCATCCTGCAGAATGGGCTCTGGGACCCTGAATCACAGCCTTGAGATGGCAGCCTCGTAAGAGGCATTTATGCCTTCTACACAGTAGACTTGGGGCCTTGGGTGTAAAGTTTACTAGGAAAGGAAACAGCAGAGAAATAATGAGTACATTTACACACTATCACTTCTCTTGCATACTAATGAAAGAGCACAGAAGTCTCAATATCACTGGGGAGTCTACAACACCTCATGAGCTGTTCAATATATTTGCTACCAGTTCACTGTATTGTGAATTCCAAATAGGCATTGGTAAATCTTGGTACAGTCCTCTCTCCATCATGTGCATCCCTAACTGTCCAATACCGGAAGATGATATTGTGTGAGGAATTACCCAATAAGGGAAGTGGTAAAAGATCAGGAGAGCAAGTTAAGTCTCTCTTATACAACCTGAAACAACAAAATCCTGTGATAGATTAAATGTGAATTTCTAGCTATGCAAGTATAGGCGATGGGTTATTTACTTGTATCACTTATTATCCTGTTGCTCATCAATTTGCTCAAACAGGCACCAGTAATGTCTCCATTCGTCCCTGTCACGTGCTAGGGTAGCCCAATGGTGTGTGCTTGCTCTAGGAACAAGAAGATCCTCAAGCCTTATGTTCAGGGTTTTGATGAAGAAGTCTGACCATCTTGCAGGTGGGCAGCCAAGCATTCTTTTGACGTCCCGTGGAATCCAGTCAGTAACAGCTCTAGTCCAGTTGTCATCTATAAATCTCATTACGTGTCTGGCCCATCTGATTTTTGATGTCTTGACAAAAAAGACAGTGTCCCCGACTCTTGATTGTCAAAGGAGGTTGGAACTCCGGATTCCTTCTCTCACTTGAGTGAAACATGATATTCCAAGCATAGCTCTTTTGATTCCTCTTTGGGATACCCGATTAGCGTTCTCATCCTGTTTGCGTAGGGCCCAAGTCTCTGAGGCATATGTTCGTGCAGGAAGAATGATGGAGTTGAACAGATGTGCCTGGAGCTGGAGGTTCATCATTCTCTTAACCACTTCTTCGATGCTCTTGAAGGCTTTCCACGCCATTCTCTTCCTCCTGCGCAGTTCTGGCGCCAAGGTCATTCCTCGTGTTGAGTTCTTGACCCAGGTACACATAGCTGCTGCATTCTGAGATGTTCGTTCCATTGAGAGCAAACGAAACGTCAGGGACTAGTTCATTTTCCATGAAAAAATGACGTTATATATCAGATGTTACTGATATACAAAGTGAGCAATAAAAAATAAATGATTTTTTCTTTTTAAAATTTTTTATCTGCCCCTGTCTAAAACTAGAGAGAGAGCAGTGACATGCAGGGCCACTCCGGGGGAGGGGGGTCGGCCCCTCTCCCTGCTCTGATGAGGTGCTGAGTTGCTGGCCACGAACGGCTCCTGACTCCTGAATGGCCATGATCCCAGGGACACAAAGACCAATCTCGGAACCCAGCAGCTTCTGGCAGAAATGCATCTGGACTGAGCACTAAACTATGATGCCGTGCCACCCCGGGAGAGGAAAGGTGTTTGTCCCTTCCACCTTTTCTCCCCGGTGGCGCAGTGGGTGCCACCTTTTCAGAGCCTATTGGACAGCCAGGTATGATACCGCAGTGACATGACACATGGAACCTCAGGTGATGGGGTGTGGAAATGACCCCTCTCCCGGCCCCAATGAGGCCCCAAGTTGCCGCCCACAAATGCCTCCTGGCTCCTGAACGGTCATGATCCCAGAGGCACAAAGACCAATCTCAGAACCCAGTGGCGTTTGGCAAAAATCCCTCCAGACTTATTGTGAAAGTACCAGAAATCCAAAATGCTCTTCATATCAGCAATAGAAAACAAATTATCTAATGATGCCTTTTTGGCAGGTCTGAATGTTGGGGAAAATACCCAATAATAATGGTGGATCTTTTGTCAAAATATTCATTGTGATCAAAGCAGAGAGAGAATAAGGTGGAAATCATCTGCCACATAGGTTGGGGGAGGGGTGGGTTGGAGGTATACTGGGGTACTTGGTGGTGGAGGGTGCGCACTGGTGAGGGCATGGGTGTTTGATCATTGTATGACCTAGACTTACACTGGAAAGCTTTGTAACTGTTCTCACAGTGATTCAATAAATAAATAAAATAAATAAATGAATAAATAAATAAAATAAAAGAAAAGAAAAACAATGCCGACTGGTCCAGCCTTTTTGGAAATCAATATGGATGTTTCTCAAAAAACTAGAAGTCGAGCTCCCATTTGACCCAGCAATACCACTTCTGGGAATATACCAGAGATGCAAAAAAGTACATTAGAAATGATATATGCACCTGTATATTTCCTGCAGCACTATTTACAATAGCCACAACTGGAAAAAACCCGAGTGCCCAAGCACAGATGACTGGTTAGAGAAACTGTGGTATATCTACACAGTGGACTATACTATGCAGCTGTTAGAAAAAATGAAGTCATGAAATTTGCATATAAGTGGATCAACATGGGAAGTATCATGCTAAGTGAAATAAGTCAGAAAGAGAGGGACAGGCATAAAAGGACTGCACTAGTTTTTGGAGTATAAAGTAAGTAAGTAAATAAATAAATAAATGTTTGCAAGGCAAACACCCTACCTGCTGTACTATCTCTCTGGCACCCAAGGTCAGACTATTTGGGAAACTGCAAGCATTTATCTCCAAAATCTAGTAAAATGAGCTGAAAGAATCTTATGGCTTAAGCTAGAAACTTTAATCCATGTCTCAAGAGTTTTTTGGAGAAAAATAGATGTTTGACCAAGTTCATTGTGACTGTGCTGTACAGTGAATTAGACTTGGGGCACTTTCAGAGAAAAATGACAGTGACAAACTCAGTGGCAGTAAGCACAAGGGGGACAAAGTAGAGAGACACCTCACAGGGACTTTCACAGGGATTCCTGTTGGGGGTGGCCTGAGCTACCAGGGCGAGCCATGTAGCCTGTACTACAGACAGGAACATTTTCCCCCTTCAAGCTGCCTTCAGAAAATAATTTCAGTATATTGAGAGAGGCAGTTTTTCCTTATTTCACAAAAGCCTGGCTGGTCTTTGACATGCAGATCTCAGGTACTAGCCAGGCCTGATCTTTGACATTGTAGATTCCAGGCTCTGGGCAAGCCTAGTCTTTGGGATATAGATTTCAGGTGCTGCCTAGTTTGCAATTGACATGTAGATGTCATGTGGCAGCCCGCCTTATCTTTGGGGTGTAAATCCAAGTGCTTTTAGCCCAAGAAAGGTTTCAGTTTTGGTTTTGTATCTTCTTTCCGGAGGCCAAGATTACTAGCCTGCAGATGCAAGGAAATAATGCTGCCTTAATGTTCTTCCTGCAATATCTTTTGTTGCCTTTGGTGACTTCACTGTATTGCGCCCTTTAGAGGTACCATGATCAATAAAAGGAGATCCATGGGGCTCTCTGCTTTTGCCAAGAGCCAGAGAGAGCCTTGGACCTCCATAAAACACATTTCTTTCACGTTTCTTATCTCAGCGCCTCCAACCTCAGGAATGATCACGCAACAGACTTCCAGATTGCAGCCCCGAGGCAAGAGCCTGTAGTTCAGGGCCCAGAAATAGCATTGCACATATGGTATGGGGTGGAGCGAAAGGCAGAAGTCAGGATGACACCAGATTTCTGGCTTGGGCCATCAAATATTGATTTGAAATGGCATAAGCACACCTATGTTTATTACAGAAGCATATATAATAATCAAAATCTAGACACAACCCAAATGTGTGATGACAGATGAGTGGGTACAGAAATTAATTCCAATATACTTTCAGGGGCAGGTGAACCTGGGCTCAATTCCAAACCCCATATGATCCCCCCAAAGTCTGCCAGGAGTGGTCCCTGAGTTCAGAGCCAGGAGTAAGCCCTTAGCATCATCGGGTGTGGGCCCCATAATTCTGGTATACACACATATGTATATACATAAAATTCTGGTGTATACACAAAAGCACATCGGAATACTAGCTATAAGAAAAAATGAAATTTCACTTTTTGCTACACATTGACTAGAACTAGAGAGTTAAGTGAAATAAGTCAGAGGAAAGACAAATGCCAGGTGATCTCACTCATATGTGGTATATAAAGAGACAAAGCAAGGGGGTGAGTGGTATGAAATATCAACAAACCCTTGAAATCTGACAATAGACTGAAGCGACCAAATTGGGGGCACAAGAGAGACCCAGGAGAGGGACTGAGGTGGGGAGAAAAAGAGCTGACAAGAAGCTACTTTTTAAGACAGAGGCAGAGACTCTTACGCACGTTGTTGGTGGTGGCAGTGTGGTACAGTTCTACATCCAAAAAATTAACGGTAACACTAATGTACAATAATAAAAACGGTAACACTAACTCAATAATAAAAAGAATTCTTTATGAAATAGGGGAACAATAAAATAAGTTGCTTGCTCAGAACAACTGGCTTTGAAGAGGCTTAAAAAGAGAAGTACTCTGCTAATGTATTTTAGCCTTAGTAATTACCTAAATAACTATGAATGACATTTACTCACAATAGTCATATTTATATTAATTCTTCTTACTCAAATAATATATTGACATCTATTGAAACAATCTTCCTGGTGGACCCCAGTTAAAAATAAGATAAAAAAATGATATGGGAGAATTAGAATTTTTAGACCAGAGTCTGAAAATGAGAGGGTGTGGAGAATGAAAGAAGGAAAAGGGAGGGAGATTCAGAGTAAACCAGAGAGGGAAAATACCAACAAAGACTAACAAAAATAACTCTAAGGAGAGCAAATTTTTGCTGGGGGACTTTTTATATAGAGAATTTCATTTAATCTTCACAAGACTTTCTGAGTATAATGACGCTCTGTGATGGCTGATGGAGTAGACTTTGCATTTGGAAATATGTCTGGAAGAGTGTAAATATTCCACACATTACATTTTAGTCTAAGATAGATGTTACTGTTATTATATTTCATACTAAGGGAACCGATTCCTCCGCCCCTCTCAGAGAGCCCAGCAAGCTATCAAGAGTATCTCACCCACACAACAGAGCCTGGGAAGCTACCTGTGGCATATTTGATAAACCAAAAACAGTAACAACAAGTCTCACAATGGAGACATTACTGGTGCCCGCTCAAGCAAATTGATGAGCAAGGGGAAGGGGACAGGTTTAGAAAGGCTAAGTACAGTCATGTGTTAATATTTGAGTCAATGAAAAATTATAGCGAAACAATGTGTCACTTTAAACAATGGTGCTCCAATCAATTGCACCATTTAGCTGAGGCTACTTCATATAGGTATGTGTAATTACGTGAGATGACAGTGTACAACACATTACTCAGACCAGATACTTTTTAAGTGGTGCATAACTATAGATTTATTGGAGGGGGGAAATTAGGAGAGAGAAGTAACAATGCCAGTTACATTCAGACCATAGTTGTCACAAATGACTGCTTTTTTTCATATCCAGATCTATAGCTTTGGTGCTACAGAGTGGAGTCTCTTTAGATGAATATCAAAACTGCTTCTCAACAGTTTTGAAGAATGGAACAAAATTACAGAGGAAAAAATTATAGAGGAAAGGAAACAAGTAAAGAGAGTAGTCTGTGCAAAAACAGCAACTCTTTGCCAGTTAAACCCAGAGTACGGATTTAATTTCTCACCCTCCCTTTTTATGTAACTTCATTTGGGTTTTGATTTTGTATAACATAGTTTATCCTAGGTGATTACTAAATATAACCTGTTTGCACACCCATTCTCTCCCAACCCTTTCTCTCTTCTTCAATCTTCTCTCTGGACCAGATCACTCCTACCTACTCACTAGTCAAGTGTAGAAATGAAATGAATTCAAGATCTCAGGTATGCATATGAATGAGAGACTTTAACTCAGTGGAAATTAACAACACAGGGGCTAAGGGTGTTTATTTCAGAACATTCATTGTGCTCCCCTGCAACCACACTGAAAGTGCCTTAACTCCTGTCCTATGTCTTGAGACTTTTATGAAAATTTTCTTCACAGTTTCTCTGACTTTAATAGTTTTGTTGGTTTCCACTATTGTTTTTTCAGACTCAAACTCTATCTCAGACTCAAACTCATCTCCTTCTTATACTAACCTATTCTCTTGTTTCCTCCATGCCCATTAATGCCCAGGGAAATACCTTTCTGTATTTTCTTAATTCTCTTAATTTCCCATATCAAGTCTCTATCCAAATCCCATAAATTTGTCTCAGTGAAGGTGTTACTCTTATAGAAACCCTTTTCCTACCAACACTGTCTTCCTCCAGATTCAGAAAATCTGTCCACCATTCTATCTTTAATCAATCCCAGGTTTTCCTATCAAATAATACCTTTCAATGCCTAAAATCACATCATAGTTTTAATAAAAATAAATCTCATTCTGCATCAGTAAATCACTGCCAAAATGAGCTTACTAGATCTGAATTCGAGGTTCCTATCTCTGAACTCCACTTGCCACACCCACTCCAACCTCGTATGATAACCCTGTTGGACACTTAATTCAACTACAATGATCACAGACGTCATGCTTTTAAAAGATTAGGAAGAAGTTTTCTCAGAGCAAATTCTTTTTTCCCTAAGGTAGGATCTGGGGTGAACCTAGTAGGTTAGTTGTGGTTAGGGTCATCAAACTGAATTACTTACAACAAGCACGTACATATCAAGGGTTAGGAAAAGCTCCTATTGAAAAAATAGTGGAACCCAACAAAGCCATTAAAGACAGAGAAACAATGAAGATAATAGGCCATAAAAGACTTGAGAGATAAGATAAGTGTTTAGGCACTATGGTTATATACAGTCAACACTAGATCTATCCCTGGAAACACATGTGAACTCCTGATCACCCCAAGTCTGACTCCTGAGCACAGAATCAGGAATATAGCCAAAACATCATTATGTGTTCCACTCATCCGAAAAGTTAGGTATTATTCCTGTCTTGGTCTACAGAGTGTGAGTGATAAAGGCAATGGAATCAAGGTTGAATGGGTTAGGAAGAAAGCTGTGCACACACACAGAGTTTTCCACCAATTAACTTCCCTATAGTATAGTTCAGGAGGGGAAAGAAAAGGAAGTAATTTGTCATAATCTATTCTCCTATTCAAAGCTGTGAGTTGAGAGTCATACAACAATCGCTTTTCAATGATGCAATAATGACATCACAAGTAGGGGTCCCCTCTCTCCAACCTTTGGCTTTCTCAGAACCAGGCAGAGGAACCAAAGGGAAAAATCTTCCCAAGCATAGTCATCCAACTTGTTCATATGCTTGTCAAGTTCACTACAAACACAAAGGGGTAAGTTGCATTTGAATGACCAGGAACA
Organism: Sorex araneus; assembly: GCF_027595985.1. Lineage (NCBI taxonomy): Eukaryota > Metazoa > Chordata > Mammalia > Eulipotyphla > Soricidae > Sorex > Sorex araneus. Next base: position 87,920,866 of record NC_073306.1, read on the forward strand.
GCTTTTACCTTTCCTTTCGTGGACTGACCTATAGCATCCTGGGTCTAGAGGATGTGTATGTTTGTCTAAAAGTTTCCTCTGATTCTAGCTAGCAAGAACTGAGATATATCATAGAAAAGAGTCTAAACAATTCTGGAGTTCAATTTAATGATCTGCCTTTCCAGAGAAACTAATAATTTTGTGAGGGAGCATTCTAAGCAGTGTTCAAGGGGCCAGGGGCCAATCCCAGTGATAGTCTGGTTGTGCAGGGTACCACATAGTACTTAGCATTAAATTTTCAATCTCTGGACAAAGGCATGCATTCTTGCCTTTTGACTTGTCTCTTATATTGCGAGTCAACAATAAAAATAAATAAATTTAAATAACTATTTTAAAACTACATTAGGGATCTGAGACATAGTAGAGAAGGTAGGGTGCTTGCTTTGTATGTGGCTGACCGGGGTTCAATCCCTGGCATGTCCAATGGTCCCCGGAGTACCTCCAAGAGTGATTCCTGAGTGCAGAATCAAGAGTAATCCCTGAGCATCACATATCTAGCCCCCAAACCAAACAAAACAAAGAACAAGAGGAAGAAAAAAAAGAAAAGAAACTATATTCGATGTACTTCATTTGTTTATTTTTAAAGGAAATCAAAGTTGTCAGTTAGATAAAACTTGAGCGAATTGTCAGGAACTGATAAGCCCTGTCTGCTTCTTGAAGTTAGAGGCCGTCGAGGAATACCTAGCTAGTGGAAAATGTAGTAGTGGGGGTGGAATATGGGGAAAGAAATTCCTTTTTGAAATGACATTCAAATAATATTCATTGCTCTGAACACATACTTCAGATAAATTAGAATTTCACATCCCGTCTCCTCTTCTGAATTCTTCCCTTAACCTGATCACTGGATAGACAGTGGATAGGGGTTCATCAACCTCTCATCTTCCAGTTTTTTAGTGAAGATCCAGTCCTCAAAATTTGAAGACTTCTGCAGGACACAAGATTAACAAAAGTCCTGGGGACCCACTCCCACTCTACATCAAATTCTCTCCCCAGAGGTATGGAGGAGTGCCCAGGCCATAAAGGAGTTCTTTGGAACTCTATTATGGAAGCAATTTTCTTTCTTTTGTTTTGTTTCATCTTAGCTTTTGTATCAGACCCAGCAACGCTTAGGTGCTACTGCAAGACCAGTACTTAGATATCAAAACTCCTGGTGTGTTATTGATCCATTCCAAGCTTTCAGCATGTACAGACCTTTCAGGTATCTCCCTGGCCCCCCTAGGTGCATGGTCAAACTTATGCGCCCTTCAGATCTTCAGATCAATGCCTTCATATTTTACCTTTAAACATATAACACAATAATGAAAATGAATAACGATATCTGTAAAGTGTTCGGATCAGAAATATGAGAACTGGAGAAAAAATCTACAAAAAAGTAAGCTGAACCTAAAGGCGAACCAGTTTGGAAAATTTTTGGGAGGCAATAGTGGTTAATGAATTATGAGCAAATGGAGAATGGAGCAAATATATTATGAGTTGGAGTAAGTATGGAGTAAGTTGGAGTATGTTGGAGTAAGATTTTGACAGTTCTTACACGTTATGTAAAGAATTTCTATTTTAAATTTTCACTTTTTCTATTCCTTTTTGTTTTAAATATTTTTTGAGGGTACACATGGTGTTGCTCAGGGCTCACTCTTGTTCTGCACTCAGGGATCACTTCTGGTGGGCTCAGGGGACCACATGGGGTACCGAAATCAAACCAGGGTCTGCTGCAAGCCAGGCAAGGTTTGTGGTTTATTTGATTGCCACCTCATGGTGATATAAGTTCTTGTTACTTTATACTCTCACAGAACAACTATAAACGATACAAAATATAAATTAAAAACCTGCATCTTAAGTATCAGGAGTGTGCATAATGTAATCAGAATTGAAAAGGATGTCAAGACTTACGAAGAATACGATCGACTGGTTCAGGACTGTGTGAAGAATGCCGAGTGGGAAAGCCACAAACAGACACCTATCTTTGGAAACTCTCGAGCTCATTCACCAACGTGGTGTGGCATGAGCCTCAGGCAACCACAAGCTAACGCCGAGCTTGCAAAGCTGTGAAGAGAATCGATAAAAGAAGATCTCAAAGAGAGAAGAGCAGCAATGTTGGCCGATGTGGCAGAAGCCAGAAATATTTGCAACACTCGCCTGTCCTTTGCTAACTACAAGACCAAGATGACTGCCCTCTGATATCCTGATGGAACTATCACATCTTCCAGAAGGGCAATGGAGAGGATTATTCACGACTTCTACTCGGATCTCTTCGACATCCACGTTCACCTGCTCACATACCAAATTCTGCAGGATGGATATGTTGTTCCCAACGTCCTCCCTTCTGAAATCCGACATGCCATTTCATCGGTAAAGACGCATGCAGCACCCAGTCCAGATAAGGTCAGACCTGAACACCTAAAGAATCTGATGCCAGTACTCGTCAACACACTGGCTCAGCTCTTCCCATGCTACCTGTCCATATGCAAGTGGACAGTGGAAAACCATCCCAATGGAAAACCAGCAGGACTATTCTGTTGTACAAGAAGGGAGACATCCGGGGCTGGAGCGATAGCACAGCAGGTAGGGCATTTGCCTTGCACGCGACCAACCCAGGTTCGGTTCCCAGCATCCCATATGGTCCCCTGAGCACCGCTAGAGTAATTCCTGAGTGCAGAGCCAGGAGTAACCCTTGAGCACTGCTGGGTGTGACCCAAAAACAAAAAAAAAAAAAGGGAGACATCCATGACATTGGGAACTATCGCCCAATCTGCCTGTTGTCCATTGTCTACAAGTTGTTCACGCGAGTCATTCTGAATAGAATAGGCAGAACACTAGATGAAGGACAACCATGCGAGCAAGCCTGGTTCCGAAAAGAATTCAGCACGATTGACCATATCCACACAGTGACCAAACTCACTGAAGTTTTGAGAGTGTTCAAGATGCTGCTCTGTCTGACGTTCATTGATTTAAAGAAGGCCTTTGATTCTGCTGAGACTGAAGCAGTCATCGAAGCCGTAGTCAAACAGGGTGCTCAAACTCAGTACATCAAGATCCTCCATGAGCTAGTTAAAGAAACTATGGTACATCTACACAATGAAATACTATGCAGCTGTTAGGAGAGATGAAGTCATGAAATTTGCTTATAAATGGATAAACATGGAGAGTGTCATGCTAAGTGAAATGAGTCAGAAAGAGAGGGACAGACATAGAGGGACTGCACTCATTTGTGGAGTATAAAATAACATCACATGAGGCTGACACCCAAGGACAGTTGAGACAAGGGCCAGGGGGATTGCCCCATAGCTGGAAGACTGCTTCATGAGTGGAGGGGAGAAGAGAGATGGAATAGAGAAGGGATCACTAAGAAAATGATGGCTGGAGGAATCAGTTGGAATGGTCGAGATGCGTGCCGAAAGTAGATAATAAACCAAACACGTTGACCTCTCAGGGTCTGTGTTGCAAGCTATAATGCCCAAAAGTAGAGAGAGAGTATGGGGAATATTGTCTGCCATTGAGGCAGGGGGAGGATGGGAAAGGGGGAAGTATACCAGGGATATTGGTGGTGGGGAATGTTCACTGGTGGAGGGATGAGTGTTTGATCATTGTGAGATTGTAACCCAAACATCAAAGCTATAACTATCTCATGGTGATTCAATAAAATTTAAAAAATTTAAAAAAAAGATCCTCCACGAGCTGTATTACGGATTTATCACCAGGATCTCACCATTCTACAAGGAAGTGATCATTGACATAAAGAGAGGGGTTCTGTAGGGTGATACCATTTCACCAAAACTCTTCAGTGCCACTCTTGAGAATGTCATGCGACGACTAGAATGGAAAGGAATGGGAGTGAAGATAGACGGTCAGCAACTACACCACCTCTGCTTCGCTGAAGGCATCGTTCTCATATGACCAAACATTAGCCAAGCAGCACAAATGCTGGACGACTTTGACCACGAGTGTGGAAAGGTCAGACTGCAGCTGAATCTCAGCAAAACAATGTTCATGAAAAATGAACAAGTCCCTGACGTTCCATTTGCTCTCAACGGAACGAACATCTCTGAATGCAGCAGCTATGTGTACCTGGGTGGAGAACTCAACATGAGGAACTACTTGGCGCCAGAACTGCACAGGAGTAAGAGAGCAACGTTGGAATACCTTTAAGAGCATCGAAGAGGTGGTTAAGAGGACAAAAAATCTCCAGCTCAGACACATCTTTTCAACTCCACCATTCTTCCTGCACTAACATATGCCTCAGATACCTGGGCCCTACAAAACAAGATGAGAATGCTAATGGGGTATCCTAAAGAGGAATCGAAAGAGCTATGCTTGGAGTATCACGTTTCACTCAAGTGAGAGAAGGAATCAGAATTTCCGACCTCCGTTAACGATCAAGAATCAGGGACACTGTCTCATTTACCAACGCATCAAAAATCAGATGAGCTGGACACGTAATGCAATTCAGAGACGATCACTGGACTAGAGCTGTTACCGACTGGATTCCATGGGACATCAAAAGATTGCATGGCTACCCACCTACGAGATGGTCAGACTTCTTCATCAAAACCCTGAACAAATGGTTTGAGGCTCTTCCCTTCCTGGAACAAGCAGATACCATTCGGCTACACTAGCACGCGATAGGAAAAAATGGAGATGTTACTGGCGTTTTTTCGAGGAAATCGAAGATCAACGGGATGACAAGTGATAAGTGACAAGTCAAGACTTCGAATGGGAAGTTATATTGATGGGCTTTGCATTTCATACACAAATGACCCAAGGACAGGAAACATTTAGCACAAAGAGTGGCTAAAATTCCAGTAGAAAATTAAATAATGTCTTCTTGATTATTGAAAATCAGAAGAAAGTTTGAGACAAAGTTTGAGACAACTGAAAATTCAGTAGACTACTTCAGTAATTAAAAAGCTAAAATGTAGTTTTGGTGAGAATGTTATACAAAAATTTGTGTATGAACTATGCCTAATCTTATTGACCACTCGAGTACATAAAATATCCCAATGGAAGACACTGGGCAGACACTTGAACTTCCCCACAGACTTGATTTCTTTATTTAAATTGAATCACCATGAGATACACAGTTATAAGGCAGTTCATGATCAGGTTTCAGTCATACAATGTTCCAACACCTTTCTCTCCATCAGTGTACATTTCCCACCACTAATTTTGCCAGTATCCTTCCTGCCACACCCACCCACTCAGCTTGTCTCTAAAGCACAGAGATGGGCTGGAGTGATAGTACAGCAGAAGAGACTTGCCTTTTACAGAATGAACAGTGTTGGATGCCAGGCATTCCATACGGCCCCTGAATTCTAAGTCGGATGTTAGCCCTGAGCACAGCAGAATGTGGCCTGCCCAAAGCAACGAAAAAAAATTGAATCAAGAGAAGTGGAAAAAGCAAACAATGGCACATAGAGACAAACAAGTGAGATATATGTTCCTCTCCATCTGGTTTTTAAATGTTCATTTTATTTATTGATTGATATTAATTTATGTTTTTTAAATAATGTAGGTGTACTGCTATTTGTTCAGCCATTGATTAAGCTGATTGAATGGGGAAATGAACTACACATTACTTTTCTTTTAATTGTATCACTGTGAGATAGATTACAAAGCTTTCATGTTTGAGATTTAGTCTCACAATGATGAAACACCCATCCCTCCACCAGTGCACATTTTCCACCACCCACATCCCAGCCCTCACCCTGCCTCTATGGCAGACAATTTCCCTAATACTCTCTCTTTAATTTTGGCCATTATGTTTTGCTCAAAATTCCCCACCACCATTCAAGCCTACCTGCCAGGGGCAGACGCTAGATAATTTAATTTTGATTGCTGATTTTGAATATCATGAGAGCTTGCATGGCCACGATTGTAAATGTAAATTTCGAGATTGTAAATGGTTGGGTTCTAGAGACATCTCTGTATGGCACTAATCCATTTTGGGATTCAATTGGGAGTCTCTGGGCCAGAGGTGCTGTTGCCCTAAGATGGCACCCAGAGGCAAAATTTGGGCATGACAGCCAGTCTACTGGGCAGCTGGGGACCCAAGGAGGAGCAGCCCGGTTCCTCTGCCACCATAGAGCCTGGAGATTTGGTCCTGGAACCCACATACGGGGGAGGGAGGAGGCTTTTAGAAACTCTTGGTCGCTGGGATTCCATTTGGAGTAGGCAGAGATAGTGCACCTGCTCCATCTGGGGTGCCCTGGTGAAATTGGCTCAGTATGGGGCCTGGGGAGATCTTCAGTACTGTGGTGTCTTCTGGGACTTGCTGCTGTGTCTCTGGGCCAGGGTTGTTGGTGTGCTAAGATCCACATTACAAACTTTTCAGCAGATTATATCTTGGTGAGGTCCATCCTGAGACGGTGGAGTCAGGCTGGGGGTGTGGCAGAAACTTTGGTTTGTGGAAGCTAGTGGCTGCCTTGAGGCTCTGCTTGGTCGGGCACAGGCTAATCCACCCCTTCTGATTTACTCCAGTCTGTTCAGCCACACACGTGTCCACACTTTTCTGTGGCTTTTGATCTCTTTTGAGATCTATTTGAAGCAAGGCTGGCAGTAGAGCTTACATGGTGGTGCTGGACTGGGTTTATGGGGGTGACTACCAGTGCTTCCATGTGTACTGGGAAGTGGGGGGCAGTAGCTCACCCCAACTTTGAGAAAGCCTGGAGATTTTAGTCACAAAACCCACATGCCAGAATTTTCAGCAGATTATATCTTGGTGAGGTCTGTCCTGGGACAGTGGAGTCAGGCCAGGGATATGGCGACAATTCTGGATTGTGGAAGCAAGTGGCTGCTGGGGGCTCTGCTCAGGTGGGCTATCAGAACAACCCGTCCCGCTCCGATTTACCCCAGTCTGTTCAGCCATGTATGGGTCTGAGATTAACTTTGGCTTTTGATCTCTTTCGAAATTTATCTATGGGTCTCTGAAATAAGGCCAAAAATGAGCTTGTATAGCTGAGCCGGAGGTGGTTTGTTGATGTGGCTCCTATATACCTAACTTGTGGCCATTTAATTTCTTGGTAAACTTGGTCCCAACTTGTTGGGTTCTGGCCATAGGCACAGTGGCAATTCGGGGGTATCAGGAAGCTTGAAAGCACTAACAGGCTGCTGATGCACTCACCCCACAGGTACAGGTAGACCTGCTGGCGACACCATACCCCTGGTTCATTTTATTATTAATAAGATAGTAGTGTGTTAAGTTTATTGTTCTTGACATTCAATCATTTGGTCTTGGCATTATCTATCATTTTCTGTATGTCTATTTATCTATCCATCTTTCTTTTTTTTTGCTTTTGTGCCACACGCAGTAGTGCTCCTGGCTGTTTTTTCAGGGATCATTTCTCCTGAAGCTTAGGATTGTCTGTGGTGCTAGTGATTGAAGCTACCATTAAGACAACTTCCCTTCCCCCAGAACTCTCTATTGCTCCATGAAGGCATTGTTTATAAAGAAGGCAGTGTGAGAAAGACCATCAGAAATAAAGAAGACCAAAGTTTCTCTATCTACCTCAACTCACACATGAACTTAGAGATTGATTTTCTTGAATTTTTACTTGCGGTAACTCAAGAGTAGATCAGTAAGTCTGGAAGACCACAATGAAGTTGCCATTTTAATTTCAGCTGTGGCCTTCAAAGTAACCATCAGCACACTGAACCCTGATCCTAATTGGAATACGCAGATCTTTTCCCCAGCAAGTCTACCTGCCAACTCACTGAGGAAAGAACTGGTTTTGGTTCTACGAAACGAAAGATCATGGAAAGAAAACTTTCGCTCTAGTAAATGGAGACTAGCCTGCCAATTCCCAGGTCTCCAATCTTAGGGTAAAAAGACTCAAAGACTAAGGCTCTTAGAAGGATTATTAATTTAAGCAACCTTTCAGAAATTTAAGTTTTATTGTTTTTTTAATTTGAGTAGATCAGTCTATTGACTCCACAACTGTTGCTGCCTCTTTCTGGTCTTACTAGTGTTTCCCAAATGGTTGATGCCCTGCTAATCCTTCCAACTCTCTCTCTTCCTTTGCACCCTGACTCTGCTTTGTCCCTGCTATTGTCCTCACTCCTCGTTTTTCCTAGCAGTCACATGAAAGCACATTTTTAGGTATAGATGCCAAATTACTGACTCCTGGATAGGTCTGAGAAATCCGTCCAAACTGCAGGCAAAGTGAGAGAAGTGGGTGCTGAGAAAGATTGGCAGAAATCTGGGAAATCTCTGTAGCAGCACAGCCTTCTACTAGTGGGTGACTGGAAGATCAGCTCCCTAGATCCTTCATCAGATCCCGCATGTAACTTACAGACAACCTCCTTCTAACTAGTGCAAAAGCACTTTCTATTCACTTCCCTGATGCTTTTGTCCAAGTGCAAAGCTCTGACCTAGAAACATCTCAGGACTGGTATCCATGAGGAGGGTCAGAAGTGGTCAGACAGCTGAGTCAGGTAAGACACAGATATGATAAGGCACAACCCTTCCACTCATCACTCAAACATGACCAGAAAGGCCACATTCATCCACATGGATGTGCTGAGATGAACAACAGGAATGTCTTCATTTGACAGCCCAGGTCCTCTGCTTCCACATGGCCTGGAGATTTAGCTCTAGAATCTGCATGCAAAGGGCCTTACTTGGGGATAAAGCATCAGAGAGGAGACGACTGAGGCATGGGAGGATGGTCAGAGGCACCATGGTGACAGATCTGAGTGTTGTAGAAGCACATCCATAAATGAATATTAAATACCACAGTACTCTTGTCATCTAAACAATATATACATGATTGTATGTATGTATATATATATGTTTGTTTATATATACACACACATACATAAGTGTATGTTCAAACAATGTGTGTGAGGCCCACTAAGGTACTGTATTCACACCTATGTCAAGAATGACATAATGAACAAATGATGGCCAAAACTTTGGAAATGGCCCCTTTTCTTTGGAGTACCAATTGGTTAATGTCAAGATCTACTTCCTTCTCCAGAGGGTCTTTGTAAGTTCCAGGGGGATTTCTTTTACCTGATTATCTCCTCAGTCAATCTGAGGAAATGCCTCAGCTTTTCTGCTAGAAAAATTTGAATCATTATATCTTAACCACCCCTCCACTTAGCCATTCTTCCAGACTCAGCTATCAGTAGCACCTAAAAGACTAACATTTGATTTCTTTCTCTTTCCCTTTTAGATGACAAGAAGTCTGAAATGAATGTGGTGTCTCTAAAGATACCTTCTCATAGAAGTACTAAAAAATTAGTGACAAATAGTTTGATATTGTTTGAATAAACTCTTTGTAATTATTCTTCTTTGTAACCATTTTGCTGTTGTTTAATGATATCCCTGAAATAATTGGTACATAGGAAATTTCCTATTTCTCATACCCTGTATTGAATGTACCAGCACTGTGACCTCTCTGCCTTTCCTTAGAGTCTGGGCAGGAAGCCCCAGGAGGCCTAAGCCCAGGCCTGAGGCCAGGGATGGAGCCCTGCATGCAGATCAGGATGCTTCCTTGCACTGGTGATCTGGCAGGTGATGTGGGGCCTGGAACAGGTACCCGCCAGTGTTTAGAGCTCTGCGAGGTGAACTCAGGCATCTGGTCCCAGTCAGGCTCCTGGTACTTGGGGCAGTCCAGGTCTAGGCACCTTCAGGGGTCTTGTTTCTGTTGTTTTGACATGTGGGACCAACCCCCTATGGAGGTCCTAGGGGGCCTTTTCCTCTGTGGGTGCTGCCAATCTCCTGCCTATAGAACTAGGGAAAAGAACCATCTGCTACAGCCTGAGGATGGAAATGAGTCCCCCCTCCATCAGCAGTCCCCCACCAGGCACCCACCCAAACAACAATGCAAAAGCCTTTCTCTGTCATACAGAGGTCAATATTTGGAGCCTTTGGGGGCAATTAGGAGGATAAGCCTCTTTATAAAGGGCTTTATAATAAACTACCAGATGTTTCTCAAGGTCCGAAAGGGCAGTGGCCTGTCCCCCAATTCTGAGGACAGAGGGAAAGGAGCACATCTTCAGTGTATGAAAGGTCACAAGCGTTACCAGAACACAGATCACCTTGGAGAAAGCCTTGCATCCCCTCAGTGAGCACCCCCTTTGCAGACAATCATTGCCTGTCCTCCTTAGCCTAGTTGTCATCACTGTGACAATCATATCCTCCTGATGTCCCTGAAGATGACTATGATCTCCTCCTCAAAGCCATGTTATGAATTCAGATACATAACTTTGATGTGTGTGAGTGTGTGTGTGTGGCTTCTGTGCTCTATCCCATTGCTGCTTTAATCATACCTTTCATCTGTTGAGCTGTGAAAATGGGTCCAAAGCCTGAAAGCAACCCCCAATTCTGGACAACTGAATTATGTCTAGGTGTGTGCGGCGAGAAGACTCTGCCATGTACGGGAATCGGTGGGTCACTGACTAAGTGTAACTTTAATTTTAATTTTATTAGGAACATCCAAGCAGTTTTCCAGAGTAGGTTTTCATGAGAGGTACAGTTACTGGACATTCCTGAGCTTTCTGGGTTCTGGGCTTTGTTAGTGTAACCTGTTTGAAGCAGATGGATAATGCTTCTGGTGGCTTATATCGGTGGTGATGTTGAGCACATTGTCTAATAGTGAGGAGATTCTAAGTAGGCCTTTTGCTTATTTTTTAATTGGTGTGACTTTTATTCACTTCAAAGATTTACCTGTTCTCTATTTCCGATTTGCTTCATTTGCATTATGTAGAATCTCTTGTGGCTCCCCCCCCCTCCCGTGCCTGGCTGTCTTCAATGGGGCCCCTTGAAAGGGGTTGGTTGAGTTTCCCTCCCTGCCCCAAGCAGAGCTCCAGTAGCCGAAGATCTCCAGAACCCAGCCACAGCCATGCTCAAGGCCACTCTTCACATGCTCGGACAAGCCTCGTGAATGAAGGAACCAGCAGAAGAACCCAGGTGTGCTGGATCTGGGGCTGAGATCTCCAAGCCTGCTCAGATCACGACTGGACCTCTTCCATCCACATCCCCCATTTCCCAGTAACTAGGCAGTCACAGCCACAGACTGCCCACGGCACATCCCATCAATGGCCAAGATCCAGAGACTATAAAACAAAGCTCCTGGACCTCTTCTAGCTTAGTTCTCCCTCTCAGAAAACCTGGCAAGCTACCGAGAGTATCCTGACTGCATGGCAGAGACTGGCAAGCTCCCCATGGCGTATTCTATATGTCAAAAATAGTAACAATGATGGGTCTCATTCCCCTGACACTAAAAGAACCTCCAATGCAGCACCGTTGGGAAGGACAAGTAAAGAGAGGCTGCTAAAATCTCAGGGCTAGGATCAATGGAGACGTTACTGGCTCCCACTTGAGCAAATCGATGAACAACGGGATGACAGTGATACAGTGATACAGTGCATTATGCAGTATCCCTAGACGAAGGAGGCACACACCACAAATCCTTCCCATCCACTGAGGGTGTGGTTCCAGTGACAGACTTTTGTGGCCAACTGAGATCTCAAGAAGTTGTATCACTCTTCTCTTCTCTTGGCCCTCAAATATTTTCCACCAACCCAACAACAAGAGAAGATTTACAGCTTGTCATTGTATTCAGGTGCTCCGGAGGGAGGAAGATCAAAGGGCGAACTGGTTGTTCAGGAATCCAAGTGTCCCTGCTGTCTGTCTGGGCATGTCTGGAGTTGAGGGAAATAAGTTTGAGCTGGAGAATGGGCAACGCCAGAACTTCAGGCACCCAAGTGTAGGCAGAGCCAGTGGGGGCAGGGTTGGTCCTGCACAGCTGCAGTATGGCAGGCTGGGATCCACAGCAGGGGCCAGTGTTGGTGCAAAGGATTCGTCCATGCCATCTGTCTGGGTCCTCATAGGCCAGAGTGGTGCCTGATGGGGCTGCTCTGTACATTGCGGGGTCCCTTTCTGGATGCCCCTCAGCTGCTGGGTTGCTTCAGCAGAGACGTGCTGGGTGCTAACACCAGGGGAGAGCGTTTGCCCCCCAAAACAATGAAGGCTGGGCTGAGCGATGGTGTGAATCATGTCAGTAGATGGAAGGGTGTGACTAAACAGTATATGCTCCCTGGTGGTCTAGAGGTTAGGATTTGGTGCTTTCACCTCCATTGCCCATGTTCAATTCCCCGTCAGGGAAGTCTTTTGGCATTTTTCTCTGGGATGCAATTAATCATGCTCTGCTTGTCACGAGTGTCTAGGCAGCAGAAAGGAACAGACTTTGTGGGGTTTAGGGCTGGGACAGGATATGGCACTCTGGGTTTTTTTCTGTCTCAGCATCCCAATGAGTCAGGGCACTAGTGCACCCTGGTCTGGGCAGAATGTGGGGTGTCTGTTCCTCATGTTGAATCTCATTTCCATCCCACTGAATTGAGAGCTCCAGCAGAAAAACTACAAAACAGTAGAATTTCAAATGCCACTAGGAACACTTTGTTTTTATTTTATTTTGGGGTCAGAACATCTAGGCGCTCTGGATCATGCAGGGCAAGGATGGAACAGGGGCCTCCAGTAGGCAAAGCATGGAAGGAGCCCTTTCACCAACCAATCAACTGACCTGAACATGCCTGTTTTTATGAACCGCAGTGAAACACTTCATTTTAAGCCATGAAATAATGTCATGTCACCATATTTATCCTGAAAATGTTTAAGGTGGGGGTCAAAGAGGCAGCTCAACAAGTGGAACAAAAGCTTTATAAGTTGGAGGCCTGGGTTCAGTCCTTGGCATCGCATGGATCACAGCTAGTCATGAGTAGTGAGCTTGGAACAATGTGACTCCAAACACTGCCAGATGTTGTCCCAAACAAACAAAAACCTGATTCCAGGGACTTTGAGACTAACAGGAAGTTTCTTTATTTACAGAATGCTATCATCAACATCTACCACACCCCTGATGAGAAAATCTCTACTTTCATGTAAACCCTTCGCATTGCACTTTTTTTTTCCTTTTCTTTTCAAATTAGTTTAAGTTTTGGGGTTACATCCAGCGATACTCAGGGCTTACTGCTGGCCCTGCACTCAGGAATTAAGGGGACCATACAGAGAACTGGGGAGCAAACCCAGGTCAGGCGTATGCAAGGCAAGGACCCTACCCTCTGTACACTCTCTCCAGCTCCATGCATTACAGTTTTATTTTCTTGAGGTAGCACATCTAACTGTGTGTAGGCATTACTGACGTAGGCAGGTAGACAGGGAAGGCCCTTGGCAATAAAATTCAGGTCTACAGAACCTCTGGGAGGAAAATCCCAAGACTGATCCACCCGGTGGATACAGAGAACAGATCTGATAAAACCTTTAGTGGACTCTGAGGACATTGAACCCCCTCCCCATGAAGTTCCTCTCCTAGAAAATCCTCCTTGGACCTCTCCCTTAATCTGATTAAAATGTGATGCAGCCCCCGAGAAGACTCCAGAACTTCCGGATCAAGACAATCTGAGAAGAGCCTATAAAAGACACCTTGAACAAAGAGAGGGCGTGCATATGCTGCCTGAGCCCATGTGTTGCATGTGCCCGCGTGCCGAGCACACGTGGTGCCTGAGCACATGTGTCACCCGCATCTCCCCTCTTGACACGTGTACTTTTATGCTTTCCTCTCCAATGCTGGGATTTGCGTAGGGGCTCTCTCCACCCTTGGAGAAGCCCACGTTCTCTCTTGAGCGCATTACTCTGTCTCTCTTTACTCTCCACTTGCTCCTACTTTTCTCTTCGTCCCTCCTTTCAAAAATCCTCCAAATAAAATGTTTTATTTCACTGCTTGTCTACTCCTGAAATTCTTTTCTGCAAGTGAGACAAGAACCCTGGAAACCTTGGGTAAGGCCTGGGACTGGTTTCTCCTTTCTTGCACAGAGCAAGACCCCGCTCCAGCCTGAGTCCGTGGCTCCCCAAGAAATCGGGTGGCGGGGTAGACTCCTATGCCAAGAAGACCAAGCAGACTTCAGGTGTGGCCTGACGGCCACCTTGTGGTACTGTCAGGGCTCAGGCCCGTACCGAGCAGGGGCTCATCGCAGACTTTACTGGTCCTGGTCTTCCCGACGGGTCCCAGGCGGCAGAGGCAGAGTCGGAGAAGGTGATTGTTTTTCTCTACCCTGACTCTCGTGAGCCACCCGTAGAGTCCACTGGCATCAGTACTCCTGCTCCTGTGCTCAAGGGACACTCCTTGTAGGCTTCAAGAGGACACATATTATGCCAGCAATTGAACCAGGTCAGCAAGATGCATACTAAGCACCTCACCCATTACTATTTCTCCAGACCCATGTTTGGTTTTGTGGGGTTACTCCTGTGGTGCTGGGGGGACCTGGCTTGTGCCAGGAATAGCACCTGGGGCTCACCATACAATCAGCCTATTCTCTCAGTGGCCTTTAATACTTGTTTGTTTGTTGGTTTTGTTTTTGTTTTCCTGCCATGCCGAGCACTTCTCAGGGATTTATCCTGGTTCGGCTCTCAGGAATTAATCCTAGCAGAGTTGGAGATGCCAGGGATGAAACCAGAGTTGGCCGTGCGCAAAGCAAATGCCCTCCCTACTGTACTACTACTACAGCTCCTTTAGTGGTCTTTCACATTAATCAAATTTCAGAGGCTGTGCTGATAAGAGCCTGTAGGCCACTGAGAGCTATTCCCACAACAAACACAAGGAGCCAAGGAAGCTCAGGGTTTAGGGCCACAAACTTTTCATGCACAGAATCCAAGTCCAACTCCAGATTATCATCCTGCTTGAGCAGCACTGATAGATATCTCTGAGCCATACATGGGCGGACCTACTGGTCTCCATTACCACTACGTCTGAGGAGCACTGTATTGCTTGACCTTAACATTGAACATTCAGGCCTGGTAGGAAGAGGACTGCCATGAGTGGTCTCTGGGTTCCCTTAACATCACTTGAGAATGCGGCTCTCCCCAACCCCCTTCAAATACACCTAAAACTGAAGTCATGGAAGTTCACTTGCAGTACACACATCAGGCATGAGATTGCAAAGTATGTCTATGGAGAAAGAGAAGCTCCAGGTGACAGCTACCTGAGACAGGTCTAGGAGAATCCATATTTTTAAAACGTGTGGCCCATACCTGAATGGATTCAGGTACAGTGGGGAGTAAAATTAAAATTTAAGTTTTTAATATTTTTGTTTTATTTTATTGAATCGCCATAAGATATAGTTACAAACTTTCATGTTTGAATTACAATCACACAATGATCAAATACCCATCCCTCCACCAGTGCACATTCCCCACCACCAATATCTCCAGTATACCCCCCTTTCCTATCCTCCCACTGCCTCCATGGCAGACAATATTTCCCCATACTCTACTTTTGGGCAATATGGTTTGCAATACAGATACTGAGAGGTTATCATGTTCGGTTCTTTATCTACTTTCAGCACACATCTCCCACCCGACTGATTCCTCCAACCATCATTTTCTTAGTGATCCCTTCTCTATTCCAGCTGCTTTCACCCTCACCCTCTGGCTCATGAGGCAGGCTTCCAACTATGGAGCAATCTTTCTGGCCCTTATATCTACTTTCCTTGGGTGTCAGTCTCATGTTATGTTATTTTATATTCCACAAATGAGTGCAAGCCTTTCTATAATCTGTCCCTCTCTTTCTGACTCATTTCACTTAGCATGATACTCTCCATGTCCATCCATTTATAAGCAAATTTCATGACTTCATCTCTCCTAAGAGCTGCATAGTATTCCATTGTGTAGATGTACCAACGTTTCTTTAACCAGTCGTCTGTTCTCGGGCACTAGGCTTGTTTCCAGATTCTGGCTATTGTGAACAGTGGTGCAATGAACATATAGGTGCAGATGTCATTTCTACTGTGCTTTTTGGCACCCTCGGGATATATTCCCAGATGTGGTATTGCGGGATCCTATGGAAGCTCATTTCTAGTTTTTGAAGGCATGTCCATATTGTTCTCCAGAAAGGCTGGGCCAGTTAGCATTCCCACCAACAGTGAAAAAGCGTCCCTTTTCCCCCACATCCACACCAGAACTGGTTGCTTTTGTTCTTTTGACTGTGTGTCAGTCTCTTTGGTATGAGATGATATCTCATTGTTGTTTTGATTTGCATTTCCCTGATCATTAGCGATGTGGAGCAGTTTTTCATATGCCTTTTGGCCAGTTATATTTCTTTTTTGAGGAATCTTCTGTTCCTTTATTCTCCCCATTTTTTTGATGGTTTGGAGGTTTTTCTTGTACAATTCTACTAGTGTCTAGTATATCCTTACTATACTCCCTTATCAGATGGACTTTGGGTAAATATTCTTTCCCATTCTGTGGCTCTCTCTGTATTTTGGTCACTGTCTCTTTTGAAGTGCAGAACTTTCTTAGTTTGATGGTGTTCCACTTGTTTATGTTTATTTCCACTTGCTGGTCAGTGATGTTTCATCCTTAAAGATGCTTTTAGCTTCAATGTCATGAAGGGTTCTGCCTACATTTTCCTCTATGTATCTTATGGATTCATGTCGGATATTGAGATGTTTAAACCACTTTGATCTGACTTTTGTGCCTGGCATTATATAGAGGTCAGAATTAATTTTTTTGCAGTTAGTTATCCAGTTTTCCCAGCACTACTTGTTGAAGAGGCTTTCCTTGTTCCGTTTCTTGTACTTTGTCAAAGATTGAGTGGTTTCCAAAAAAATATTTCCAAAAAAATATTTGGGAATCTGTGACAGAAAATTCAACTCTGTTTCAGTATTCTGCACATCTGTTTCTAGCCCAATACCATGCTGTTTTAATTACTACTGCTTTGTTGTACAGTTTGAAGTTGAGGAAGTTGGTGCAACCCATCTTCTTCTTCCCAAGGATTGCTTTAGTTATTTCTGGGGGTTTATTGTGAATCAAATTCACATATGAATTTCAGGAGTGTTTTGTCTATTTCTTTGAAAAATGTCATGGGTTTCCTGATAGGGACCACATTCAATTTGTATAGTGCTTTGGGGAGTGTTGCCATTTTGATGACGTTAATCCTCCCTATCCATGAGCAGGGGATGTGTCTCCATTTCCTAGTGGAGGACCACTTTTTCAATCAAGCAGCAGAATCCCTCCCCACAAAGTGAAGCAGAATAATTAAGAGCAGGGAATGAATGGGCAAAATGTCAAGAGTGTGTCAACAACAAAAGAGTGTTCTAAATGCTGCCATAAGCAAAACTGAGGAAGAGAGTCAATTCAATAACCAACCAAGAATGCCTTGTGACTTTTTTTTGGTCACACCCGGCAGTGATGCACAGGGGTTACTCCTGGCTCATGCACTCAGGAATTACTACTGAAGGTGCTCGGGGGACCATATGGGATGCTGGGATTCGAGCCTGGGTTGGCCGCATGCAAGGCAAACGCCCTACCGGCTGTGCTATTTCTCCATCCCCGTGACTTTTTAAAAAAATACAGTACTCTGTACATGAACCAAGGTGAAATCTTACTAGGGATGTTCTGCACACACAAAATGTATTTATTCTCAGCTGCAAATGAACACCTGAGTGAGAGTCATTCCTGCTTTCTACACAATAGACATGGGTCCTTGGTGTGAAGTTAACTAGCAAAGGAATCAGCAGAGAAATGATGAACACATTTGTAGAAAATAACTTCTGTAATAAACAAAGAGGCACAGAAGGATCAGCATAACGGGGTGTCTACAACACCTCATGAGCTGTTCACTATATTTGGTACTGGTCCACTACATCTTGAATTCCAAATAGGCACTGGTAAAATTGATATGGTCCTCTCTCCATGGTGTGCATCCCTGGCTGTTCAATAGTAGAATTCCCCGGGTCTATTCTCAAGTCTATTCCCTTAGTGTGAGAAAGCTGTTAGTGCACTGCACATCTGCTGTGGACTCTCTAATGACCTCTGGCACCCACACTCTTAGCCACAAAGGAGGCCAAACGTTGGCACTTTATGCAGACTACCACAGTGCTTTCAAAACTCACTCCCCCTTTCTTTAAGGTGCTGTTCAAAACTAGTAAGTAAGGATGCTGTGGGATTTGATTCCCCTAATTCCCTTTTGTCTTTTCCTCTCCCACATGGCAGAGCAAGGAGGTGTACTAGGTGGAAAGGAAGGAAATCCTGTATAAAAACATGGGAATATGTGCTGCAGTTCCCACAAATGTCCTAGTGGGAGTAGCCTGTGACCAGCCCACAGTGAAGGCACATTCACTTCTGATGACTTGGATGTTGGCTCTGCTCTGCTTCTATGCCCTGAAGCCTTCAATTTCAAAGGGAATGATACTTCAACTCTGTCTTCAAGGTAGTCTCCATGAGGAAACTTGGTGCAATTCTTTTCAAAGTCACATCTCTTTCATGGATTCCCTTCGGTACAACACTGGGACCAGTGCCTCCATGATAAACTCACACATACTTCACCAGTGAGGTGCAGGTGGTGATTTTTCTGATCTTCTTTCTTTCTTTCTTTCTTTCTTTCTTTCTTTCTTTCTTTCTTTCTTTCTTTCTTTCTTTCTTTCTTTCTTTCTTTCTTTCTTTCTTTCTTTCTTTCTTTCTTTCTTTCTTTCTTTCGGGACAGTGACAAATGTCCAGGGCTTACTCATGTCTCTGTGTTAATGGATCACTTCTAGAGGTGTTCAGAGGACCATTTGGGGTACTTGGTATTGGGTACTGAGTAAAACAAATGAAGGGAAAATGCCTTACCCCATTGAAGTATTGTTTTGTTATACTCGGGTTTATGGATGAAGAGATGAAGTGAAGAGATGAACAGAGGCACACACAAGAAAATGCAAAGGCAAAAGGAGTCTTATTCCAGTTAACTGGGGTCAACTATCTCACCCACAAAGTGGTCTCTTGATAGTGACTCTGACCTTCAAGTGCAAGCAGTTTATATAGATTGATTACATAAGCAGTACATGCCTTATTATTTCAGAAAAATCTGACATAGTTACTTAAAGGTATTTTGGCAAGTGTCTAGGGTATGTGTTGGACTCTGATAGGCTTGTGGTTGCTGGGTATATTCTCTATGGTTTCTGGCACATTGTGATTGATTGAGCCTATTTTCACACTTGCTTGGCCCAGGAACATTCCAGGGCGGGGGGCAGGGATTGGGGGATGGAGGTGAAGGGGTTCAGGTTGGCTAGTTACGCATTGTTTTATTGCTGGGAAAGTGAAACTGTTTTATTTCCTTTAAGTGAACATAAGGCCTAGCTGATTTTGCTGATTTCTGCTGCCTGTCATGGTTAGTTTTGCCTTTATAGTTTCAGCCACTGACCTCCTATGTTTAAACAAATCATAGCTTTATTTATTTATTTATTTATTTGCTTTTTGGGTCACACCCAGAGATGCTCAGGGGTTACTCCTGGCTCTGCACTCAGGAATTACTCCTGGCAGTGCTTGGGGGACCATATGGGATGCCGGGGATCGAACCTGGGTCGGCCACGTGCAAGGCAAACGCCCTACCCGCTGTGCTATCGCTCCGGCCCCATAGCTTTATTTAGAAATGACCAAAGTTTGACTGCTTTGACTTCTGCTGCCTGTGCCTGCCCCACTACCTCCCCTCTCCCCCTCTACTTAACAGTTCTGTGAATCCCCTTGCACATCTCCTCCCCGTCCAGCCCTGCGACCCCCAACTTCAATAACCGGGACCAGCCCTGGGGGCACTTGCCTTGACTTCTGCCACCAGCACCTGCCCAACTACCCACCGCTCTTCTCAACAGGTCTGTGGACCCGGGGATTAGCATCTGGACCTGCGGGGGTGTGACCTCCAATGCGGGGGGCGTGGTATCCTCAAAAGTGGGCGTGGCCTTCTGTGTGGCCGCAGTTATATTTCCCATTCCCAGCACTCTCGACTCACATCCCAACCTTTATTACCTAATTCTGTGGAAAACGTCCTGGCCACCTCAAACACAATGCGACACTAATCCACTGGCCTACTCCAATTCCACCAAAGACCAGTATACACAAGAAGCTATACCAAGCCCAATATAAAAGAACACCACCTCCAATGCTTCACTAGATACCTATCATAAGTCACAGATTAATGTCTGAGAGGAAGGACGTACTCGAGAAGGGGAGAAGGTTGACCACCATCGACTGAGCTTGTTCAGAATCCTTTCCCTCAATAAGAGGGAACAGTGCTAGTGAATTTGAAGGTTTTACCTCATACAACCACAACAGCATGAAGAAACAGCCCTACGATGAGAGGATGAAGGAAAGAGTCCCGAATCCTCAACAGAGGTATCAGAGGAAACCCTTCAAGCCCGAAGACAATGTTGGGATATAGTGAAAAAACTCAATGAAATGAACGCCTCACCAAGAATACTTTATCCAGCTAAACTCTCACTCAAACTTGATGGAATGATACACCATTTTATAGATACACAGCTCAGGAACTTCACAGACACAAAATCAAACTAAAAAGAAAGACTAAAAGGGCTCCTGTAAGGCAAGAAAGAAAACACCCATAAGCACAACAAACCCTTACAGAAAGATGGCACAAAACCCCATGACAATAATCTCTCTCGATGTCAGTGGTCTAAATGCAACAATCAAGAGACACAGAGTGGCAAAATGGATCCAGAAACTGAAACCAACATTCTGCTGCCTACAAGAAACACATTTGAACAATCAAAACAAACAGACTCAAAGTTAAAGGATGGAAAACAATCTTGCAAGCAAACAACTCCCTCAAAAAAGCTGAGGTGGCCATACTAGTATCCAACAACAGAAATTTCAGGTTGAAAAAGATTAGAGGGGACAGTAAAGGCCATTTTCTATTTATCGAGGGAGATTTACAACAGGAAGAAATCACACTCCTAAATGTATACACACCTAATGAGGGAACAGCTAAATACTTAAAACAACTGCTAACCGATTTTAAGGAGGACATTGCTAGCAATATGATAATAGTCGGAGACTTCAACAGTGCTTTGACACCTCTGGATATATCAACAAGAACAAAACTCAGCAGGAAACACTGGCTTTGAAGGAAGAAATAGAAGAGAGTAGGCTAACATACCTATATAAGGCCTTAACCCCAAAATGAAAGAATACACATTCTTTTCCAGTGCACACGGAACATTTTCTAAAATAGACCACGTGCTGGGTCACAAAACATACCACAATAGAATCAAGAAGATAGAAATTGTATCATCTATATTTTCAGACCACGATGCACTGACAATAGAAGCTAATCATACACAGACACAGAGACCCAAATCAGACACCTGGAAATTTAACAACTCAATGTTGAACAATGAGTAGGTCAGGAAGGAAGTCAAGGAAGAAATCAAAAGATACCTGGAAACAAATAATAATGAAGACATGAGCTATCAAAACCTATGGGATGCAGCTAAAGCTATGTTAAGAGGCAAATCTATAGCTTTGCAAGCATTCCTCAGAAAGAAAGAAAGGGCCTACATAGATAACTTGAAATCACAGCTCAAGATCTTAGAAAAAGATCAACAAAAGGAACCCAAACACAGCCGAAGGACTGTAACTGTCACTGTCATTCCATTGCTTATCGATTTGCTTGATTGGGCACAAGTAACGTCTCCATCGTGAGACTTCTTACTGTTTTTGGCATGTTGAATATGCCACGGGTAGTTTGCAAGACTCTGCCGTGCGGGTTAAATACTCTCGGTAGCTTGCCAGGCTCTCCTTGAGGGGCAGAGGAATCTGTCCTGGATAGGCTGTGTGCAAGGCAACACCCTACTGCTGTGTTATCACTCCGGCCTACAGCCGAAGGAAAGAAATAATAAAACTTAGAGCAGAAATTAACGACATGGAAACCCAAAAAACAACCCAAAAGGTCAATGAAACTGAGAGCTGTTTCTTTGAGGAAATAAACAAGATTGATAAACCACTAGCAAGACTCACAAAGAAGACAGAGATAGAGAGAGAGAGAGAACCCTAATAAACCGAATCAGAAATGAAAAATGAGACATCACAACAGAAATGAAATTCAAAAGATCATCAGAGACTACTTTGAGAGTCTGTATGCCACGAAACAAGAGAACCTAGAAGAATTGGATAAATTCCTGGATTCCTATCATCTCCTAAGACTGAACCAAGAAGACTTGGAATACCTGAAAAGACCCATTAATATCAAGAAAATTAAAACTGTAATCAAAAGTCTTCCCAAAAACAAAAGCCCAGGCACAGATGGATTCACTAGCAAATTGTTCCAAACATTTAAAGAGGACCTGACTTTCCAAACATTTAAAATCTCCTCAAGCTTTTCCAGGAAATTGAAGAAACAGGAGCTCTCCCAAACAGTTTCTATGAGGCTCATTTCTCCATGTAGGCACATACTATATCTAGAGAATCCTAAAACCCCTCCCAAGAAACTCTTGAAACAATACACTTGTAAAGTCGCAGGCTATAAAATCAATACCAAAAGCAAACAAAGACACCACTAACAAGGAAAACTACAGGCCAATATCCCTAATGAACACGGATGTGAAGATCCTCAACCAAATATTAGCAAATAGAATCCAAAAACTCATTAAAATGATCATACATCACAACCAAGTGGGATTCATCCCAGGGATGCAAGGATGGTTTAACATTCGGAAATCAATCAACATAATCCATCATATGAATAAAAGTAAAGATAAAAGCCATATGATCATATCAAGAGATTCAGGGAAAGCATTTGACAAAATCCAACACACATTTGTGATGATGAAAACTCCCACCAAAATGGGTTTAGAAGGAACTTTCCTCAAGATAGTCAAAGCCATCTACCACAAACCTATGGCAAACATTATCCTCAATGGGGAAAAGCTAAGAACTTTCCCTCAAAGATCCAGGCAAGAAAAGGATGCCCATTCTCACAACTTCTGTTAAATATAGTACTGGAAGTACTTGCAATACCAGTGAGCCAAGAAAAAGACATTAAGGGCATCCAAGAAAGGAAGAAATCAAGCTCTCACTATTTGCTGATGATATGATACTATATCTAGAGAATCCTAAAACCCCTACCAAGAAACTCCTAGAAACAATACACTTGTAAAGTCGCAGGCTATAAAATCAATACCCCAAAATCCATGACCTTCTTATATGCAAATAACGAGACAGAGCAAAGTGACATGAAAAAAAAATATCCCGTTCACAATTGTTCCCCAGAAAATCAAGTACCTCGGAATCAACCTAAGTAAGGAGGTAAAGGACCTCTACAAAGAAAACTACAAAACGCTACTCCACAAAATAAAAGAGGACATGAGGAAATGGAAACATATCCCCTGCTCATGGATAGGAAGAATTAACATTGTCAAAATGGCAATACTCCCCAAAGCACTATACAGATTCAATGTGATCCCTATAAGGACACCCATGAAATTCTTCAAAGAATGGATCAAGCACTCCTGAAATTCATATGGAACAACAAACGCCCACAAATAGCTAAAGCAATTCTTGGGAAAAAGACAATGGGAGGCATCACCCTCCCCAACCTCAAACTCTACTACACAGTGGTAACAATTAAAACAGCATGGTACCAGAACAAAGGCAGAGCTGTAGACCAATGGAACAGGGTGGAATATCCCTACACACAACCCTAAATGTATGAACATGTAACCTTTGTTATCACTGTATCACTGTCATCCTATTGTTTGTCAATTTACTCAAGCGGGCACCAGTAACGTCTCTATTCCTCTTAGCCCTGAGATTTAAAAAAAATTTATTTATTTTTAATTAGTGAATCACCATGAGGGTACAGTTACAGATTTATACATTTTTGTGCTCATATTTTCCCCATACAAAGTTTTGAGAACCCATCCCTTCACCAGTGCCCATTCTCCACCACCGGTACATACAACATCCCTCCTACCCTCCCCAATCTCATCTCCCCCCACCCCACCCTGCCACTGTGACAGGGCATTTCCTTTTGTTCTCTCTCTCTCATTAGGTGTTGTGGTTCGCAATAGAGGTGTTGAGTGGCCACTGTGTTCAGTCTCTAGACCACATTCAGCATGCATCACCCTTCCCCTGCATGGCCTCCAACCGCATTATATTTGGTGATCCCCTCTCTGAGTTGCCCTCTCCCCAGAATGTGAGGCCAGCTTCCAAACCATGGAGTCAACCTCCTGGTACTTATTTCTACTATTCTTCTATTCTTGGGTGTTAGTCTCCTACTCTGTTATTCTATATTCCACAGATGAGTGCAATCTTTCTATGTCTGTCTTTCTCTTTCGGACTCATTTCACTTAGCATGATACTTTCCATGCCCATCCACTTATACGCAAATTTCATGACCTCCTTTTTTCTAACAGCTGCATAGTATTCCATTGTATAGATGTACCAAAGTTTTTTCAACCAGTCATCTGTTCTAGGGCACTCGGGTTTTTTCCAGATTCTGGCTCTTGTAAACAGTACTGCAATGAGCATATAAGTGCAGATGTCATTTCGACTATACTTTTTAGCCTCTCTGGGATATATTCCCAGCAGTGGTATTGCTGGGTCAAATGGGAGCTCAATATCTAATTTTTTGAGAATCGTCCATATTGTTTTCCAAAAGGTCAGCCCTGAGATTTTAGCAGCTTCTCCTTACTCGTCTTTCCCAGTGATTGGAGGCTCTTTCAGGGCCAGGGAATGAGATCTATCATTACTGTTTTTGGCATATTGAATATGCCACGGGTAGCTTGCCATTGCTCTGCCCGTGTGGGCGGGATACTCTTGGTACCTTGCTCTGCTCTCCAAGAGGTACGTATATATCTGCTACTGTATTTGGGATATAATATGCCACGGGGAGCTTGCCAGGCTCTCCCGTGCATGCAATAAATTCTCGGAAGCTTGTCAGTTCTCCAAGAGGGAGAAGTTGGCTAGAAGATGGCGGGTGGTTGCATTGCGCCACTTGGTTTTATAGTCTCTGGATGTTGGCCATTGAGGGGATTACCCGGCGCCGGGAGCAGTTACTGGGTGTGACTGCCTAGCTACTGGAAAACGGGGAATCTGGGTGGAAGAGGCCCAGTCCAGATCTCAGGAGCCTTGGAAATCTTGATAAGGGAGCAAGAAATGTGAAGTGGAGCAAAGAAAGCCTCATTAACAAATGGTGCTGGCATAATTGGACAACCACATGCAAAAAAAATGGGCTTAGACCTCGACCTAATACCATGCACAAAAATCAGATCAAAATGGATTAAAGACCTCAATATCAGACCAAAATCCATAAGGTACATTGAAGACAAGGTCGGCAAAACCCTCCACGACATTGAGGCTAACAGTATCTTTAAAGATGACACGCCAGTGACCAACCAACTGGAAACAGAGATAAACAAATGGGACTATATTAAACTAAGAAGCTCCTGCATTACAACAGTTACAGTGACCAAAATACAAAGACAATCTACGGAATGGGAAAGAATATACACCCAATACCCATCTGATAAGGGGTTTGTATCAAGGGTATACAAGGCACTGGTTGGAATCTGAAAGAAGAAAATATCCAACCCCAACAAAAATTGGAGTGATAAAATGAACAGAAACTTTCTCAAGAAAGAAATATGAATGGCAAAAAGGCACATGAAAAATCACTAATCATCAGAGAGATGCAGATCAAAACAACTATGAGATACTACCTCACATCACAGAGACTGGCATACATCCAAAAGAACAAAAGCAACCGCTGTTGGCGTGGATGTGGGGAGAAAAGGACTCTCCTACACTGCTGGTGGGAATGCCAACTGGTTCAGCCCTTTTGGAAAACAGTATGGATGCTTCTCAAAAAATTAGAAATTGAGCTCCCATTTGACCTAGCAATATCACTCCTGGGAATATGTCCCGGAGAGGCAAAAAAGTATAGTTGAAATGACATCTGCACTTGAATGTTCATTGCAGCACTGTTTACAATAGCCAGGATCTGGAAAAAACCAGAGTGCCCAAGAATAGATGACTGGTTAAAGAAACTTTGGTACATCTATACAATGGAATACTATGCAGCTGTTAGAAAAGATGAAGTCATGACCTTTGCATATAAGTGGATCAACATGCAAGTATCATGCTATGTGAAATGAGTCAAAAAGAGAGAGACAGACATAGAAAAACTGCACTCATCTGTGGAATATAAAGTAACAGAATGGGAGACTAGCACCCAAGAATAGTAGAGATAAGTACCAGGAGGTTGGCTCCATGGCTTGGAAGCTGGCCTCACATGCGGGAGGAAAAGGCAGCTCAGATCGAGAAGGGAACACCAGGTAAAGTGTGGTTTGAGGACCCGCTGGGGATGGGAGATGCGCGCCTAAAGTAGACTATAGATCAAACACAATAGCCACTCAAAACCTCTGTTGCAAACCACAACACCCAAAATGAGAGACAGAATAAAAGGGAATGCCCTGCCACAGAGGCTGGGTGGGGGGGATAGAGTGAGGGGGCTGGGAGGGATACTGGTATCATTGGTGGTGGAGAATGGGCACTGGTGGAGGGATGGGTACTTGAGCATTGTATGACTGAAACACAAGCACGAAAAGTTGTAAGTCTCTAATTGTACCTCACAGTGATTCACTAATAAAAAAATTGAAAAAAAAAGAAATGATCTAAGTTTATTTTATTCATTAACAATATCTCTTGTATTTCTATGCCAATCAAGACTGTTCAGCTGAACCAAATTTTGGAAATATCAGCACCCTGACTCACCTGTGCCAACCAATAGTGTACCATCTTGAATCTGTTTTATCTAGAGGCTCCCCCCAACAAAACACCACTGTCGTGCATGCTATGTTGCACTTCCCAAGCCCAAGATGGTCACTGTCTCTTCTCTCTTCTCCCCTCCCTGTCCTTGCCTTCTCTTCTATTTCTTTTTCAGTATGTAGTCACCATGAAATTACAGAGTTAGTCATAATTGGGTTTCAGGCATACATATGTCAACATCAATTCCTTCACTAGTGTCCTCTTCCCCAAGAATGCTCCCCTGACCACACCCCGATTTTATTCCCACCCACCAGGCGCATTGTTTCCTTAATGACATTAAGAGGGTAGGAGCAATAATATGGCTGGTGGAGCATTTGCCTTGCATGCAGCCGACTTGGATTCAATCCACAGCATCCCATATGGTCTCCTAAATACCACAAGGAATGAATCCGAGTGTAGAGCTAGGAATAACCTCTGAGCATCGCAGGGTCAGATATGACCCAAAAAGCTAAAAAAAAAGACATTAAGTATCTTCAATAATCTACAGATTTCACTCATGAAGAAAATGATAATATAATATTTGGACCGGAGAGATAGTACAATGTGTAGGGTACTTGCCTTTCAAGAGACAACATGGTTTGATCCCTGGCACCCCATACTATCCTCTAAGCCCTGCCAGTAGTGATTATTCCTAAGTACAGAGCCAAGAGTAAGCCCTAAGAACCATGGGGTATGGCCTTTCAAACCAAAATACATGTTTTTTAAAAGAAACCTCTTCTCACATGTCTTAAAAGCTGAAGCGACCCTCTATAAAGCAGCTAGTTTCCCCAGGATGTGTTGTATAAGAAAAAACCTTGTATAACTATTAACACAGAATAAAGGTCTAGGATACAGTGATGGTTTCTTATCTTACCAGCGAGCTTCTTGTGGTTTAAGAGACCCAACCCCATAACTTCCAAATTAAAAACTCCCAGGGGATGGGGCTATAGCTCAGTAATAGAGCATGTGCCTTGAAGGGGTGAGGCTCTGGTTTCAATCCCCAGTCCTGAAGCAAAATAAATTCTTGCAATACTTTGTTCCAAATATTCTATATAACAGTGCATATAATTTTGTATCAGATGGAATGTACAAGCCTTGGGAGATATCTAAAGGCATACATGTGTAAGTGTCCTACTCTGAATTTATTCGCAGAAAATCAATATGGGACTAACTGGAAAGGAGCCAACTGCACCAGGTCATTAAATTCAGTGGTGATTCCTCAGACATAGGGACCACAGTGCTGGACATAAAAATATAATCCACTCAACACAGAAAATATATTTTCACTGTGGCACTAGCTAGGTGCTGTGAAATATGTCCTCTTTGTTTTGATTAGAATCTTCTTATACCAGATTCAGCACAAAGCTTTTAGAATTCCTACTGCATGATATCCTCTGAGAGACATGTGAGAAAAATACTACCAATCACATGTATTTGTATGATACTGACAGTCTTTGCAGGGGTCATAACATCTACTCTTGGGAGAACTGGAAATCTGTTCTGCTCTGCAAGTAGTTAGTGAGTACTCCACAGTCTATGTGAAAAACAATAGTATTTCAAGGAGACCAGGTGGTTTAAACTGCAAAGCATATCTCAAGGATGGTCCCTCCGGAATTGGTGTCTAGAGTGTCTAGACGTCAACATTTGGGCTATTACCCTGTCCGGAGTTTTCATGAATCAAAGCTGAGTTCTGTCTTCTTCCCCATCACAAATGGACAATGTTGCTAATGTAGCAACAATGATTCATTTTCACTGTGGTTTTGTAGCCCCCCATCCCCTTGTCTTGTCCCCATACATAAATTTCACTAAACAATCAACAGCAAGGATATCTGATGAGAAGTTTTTAGTATTTATTTATTTATACATATCTTCTCCCTGTGATTAAGGCTGGGCTCACATATACAATCTGAGACTCTAACAGTATCCTATGGCAGAGTCAATACAAATTTCTACCTGTGAAAGTTCGGGCCTTGGGTTATTAACTTATGAAATATCTTTTGAATATGACCTGTGTTATCTGAATTCACATTTAAAAATTAATACCAACCCTAGACAGAAGACAAAAATGAACTCACCCTAGGTAACAATGAAGAATCACATATCTCAAATCAGCAGTGACACTGGTGCCGTTGTTCTGGGGTCAGTGTCCCGTGGTGACATGGGGGTCTGCTGGTGCACTTGGGGTCGATCATCATTCCTGGCTGGTGATGATGGACAAAGCAAGAAATGGGGGCCACAGGCTGGTTGTTAGTTAATGGATGTTTACTTAAGTCTCAAAAGGTTAGTAGAGAGAAATTATGCAGGGTTGCATGGTTACAATTACCCATAGGAGTAGAGGATGACATATTTGGTTTTGTCAGAATGGGTATTCCATTACAATAAGAAGAGGTACTAGGAAAATGCACATAGTACATCGGATAAAGGGCTGATATCCAAGATCTATAAATCACTCAAAAAACTCAAAAACAGCAAAAATCTGATGGACCTATCCACAAATAGGTTGAGCACACATTTCCCCAAAGAATATATATGATTGGCCAATTGGAATATGAAAAAGTGCTTAGCATCACATGATTAGGGAGATGCAAATCAAAACAATATTGAGAGATCATCTCATGCCAATGAGAATGGTACCTATCAAAAAGTCTCGAAAAGCTAGATTGATGAAGTGGTGGAAGGAAATCAACCTTCGTCCACTGTTAGTGGGAATATTGTCTAGTTCAGTCTCTATGGAGAGCAATATGATCAGTTCTTAAAAATCAGAATAGAACTCCTGAATGATCCAGTAACACCACTTCTTGGAATCTACCCTCCAAACAATAACAACAAAACAACCCATTACATGGAAAGGACATATGCATATCTGTGTTCACTGCAGCACTTGGTACACAGTAAAACATTCAAACAACCCAAATGTCCAACTACAGATGAATCAAGAATCAAGAAATTGGGTATAAGGAGGACTGGTTAAAGGGTGGGGGTTGCCTAAAGTGTGTGTGCCTCAAAGGGCAGTAAGGATAGAGAAGGGACCAGTATGACAATAACTGCTAGAAATGACTACTCCGGACAAGAACTGAGTGTTGAAAGTAGGTAAAGGGATACACATGATAACATATTAGTATCCGTATCACAAACCATAATGCCCAAAAGGAAATAGAGAGAAACATAGAAAAATAGAGAAAGAGAGATAGGAAAAGAGAGGAAGGAGAGAGAGAGAAGGAAAGAGGGGTAGAGGGAGAGAGAGAGAGAAGAAAAATGCTTGCCAAAAAGGAAGGCAGGGGTGGGGGTTGGGAGGGAAATGGGACATTATTGATGGGAAATTTATACTGTTAAAGGGATGGTGTTCAAACATCATTATATAACTAAAACCCAAGCATGAACAACCTTGTAACTATGTATTTCACTGTGATTCAATAACAATTTTTTTAAAAAAGTTGTTGTATACAGAAACTGTGGACTACCATGCAGTTCTAAGAACCAAATAATGTAATTTGAGTAGGTATGCATGGAACTGGAGGCTATCATGGCGAGTGTAGTCGGCACAAAATGGATAGACACAAAATGACCTATCTGATATAAAGATACACAGCAAGGTATCAACAAAGGGCCAACAGCAAGAGAACAAGAGAACTCACCCACACAAATGAGTTTGGAGGTATGGGGAGGTAGAAGCCAAAGGGTGTCTATGTCCTTGGGGTAGGGAGGTGGGCATATTGATGATGGGTAGTGTACAGGAGTTTTGTACATAATCAATGGCACTGAAAATCAACGAACTGCAATAAATAAAATAGTATTTGGGTTTTTTTTGTGCCTCATCCGGCAGTACTTGGGGGGACCATTTGGGATTGGACCCAGGCATGTTGCATGCAGAAAAAAAACTCTACCAATATACTATCACTTCAGTCCCTCAATAAAATAGGTCTTAAAAATGTAGCTGTAAACGAAATGCAAACATGAAAGTTCACAAGGTTGTAACGGTATATCTCATGGAGATTCACTAATAAAAATTTAAAAAATAAAGAAAATTAAAAAAATATTGTTGGTCCAATTTTCTGTCTTATAACCTGGCATAATTCTCAGTGTCACATGATCACTCATATTTGATCAGATATACTTTGCTGCATAGCTCTACATACATACATAACTCTAGAGGTCTCTAAGTCTCAAGCACTCAACCTCTGATTAGAATTCTATCTTGTTCCTAGTGCTGATATAGACCTGTATTAGGTGACCACTCTTCCAAGCATTATATTTCCCCTTCCAAACACAGGACCAAGCTACTTCTCATAGATCTATTGCACATAATACAGGATTATTAACCACCATGAATCAAAACATTTTACTCATGTGTAGTTCAGTTTAAGTAATTCTATTTAAGTAATAGAAGTTCTATTTAAGTAATAAACAAACTATTCCCTGAGAATCAGAGATCTACATGCAATGTTTCATAAAATATCTCTTGATGACTGCACTAGTCTATATGCGGGTGAAATGAATGAACAGATAAAAGTAGCTTTAGGCTTCTAAGTCATTATATATAGTATAGTGAAGGTTATATACATAAACAATTTAAATCAAGTTTGTCACTTGGATAAAGCCTTTAGAACACTAATATAAAATTGTTAGTGTTAATGTTGTGGCAATAATAGTACAGTAGCCATGCGCAGGCTGATCTGGATCTGATGCCCAGCATCACAACTGTCCCCTGAGCCCTGCCAGGAGTGATCCCAGAGCCATGAGTCAGCCATGAGCACTGTCAGATATGGCCCAAATATTTTTTTTTTTGGTTTTTGGGTCACACCCGGCGATGCACAGGGGTTACTCTTGGCTCATGCACTCAGGAATTACTCCTGGCGGGGCTCGGGGGACCATATGGGATGCTGGGAATCGAACCCGGGTCGCCCGCGTGCAAGGCAAACGCCCTACCCGCTGTGCTATTGCTCCAGCTCCTATGGCCCAAATATTTTTAAAAATGTTTTAAAATTAGGAAATATGAAATTTAGTTACATTAAATGAAAAAATAATAAAAACGGTTGTGCCCAAGCTTCAGGTT
Source organism: Sorex araneus (assembly GCF_027595985.1). Classification (NCBI taxonomy): domain Eukaryota; kingdom Metazoa; phylum Chordata; class Mammalia; order Eulipotyphla; family Soricidae; genus Sorex; species Sorex araneus. Next base: position 87,952,521 of record NC_073306.1, read on the forward strand.
CCCAATTGCAGAGAGATCAAGTCCTGGCACGATAAAAGCAAAGGAATTTTATTACTAGCCCGAGCCAGCACTAGCTCAAGCCAGGGTCCAAGTCTCATCCAATGCAGTGGAGTCTTAATAAGGACCCCGACTCCTAACCACAAGCAGTTTATATAGGACTCAGAGTTAAGAGTCAATTTATATGCTGGTTTGTTTTTAGTATCGGCCCTATTACAATGGTGGTCAGCAATTAGGCAATGGTTAGCAACAGTTTGTAAGGAGGGTACAGTGACCCTTCATGACCGGCCAGACCCAACTGCCCAATTCCTTATCTAGGCACGTTACTCAACTGGGAGTCTACCAGAAACTGCAAGTCCTGTTTTGGGGAAACGAAAACTGAAGCCTAGCAGAAACATAATGTTAGCTGCAGTTTGTCATGGTATCAGTTTCACCCTCACAAAGCAAAGAAATGAAAGTCTGGGACCTCTCACTTGAACTGATTTTAATAAAGTACCAATGATATCCAGTAAGAGAACAGAATCAAAAATAACACGTGAATGCAGCAAGAATATTGGGGGTTGAAAATACTTCTGAGACATGATTGAGAGGATAGAAAACATGATAAAAATATTTCCTTATCACCCGGACTACTGCCAGGTAAGACCCTAGTTTTCATAAGCACTGTTAAGGTATGGTCTCAGTCATCCCTGAGCACAGCAAGTTAAGGTCTAAAGTCTCCTGAGCAGTGTCCAGGTATGGTTCTGTTGTCCCCTAACAGACAACCCCTCGGCTGAAATTTGGAAAATTATAAGTGGTAGTGGCCCCAGGGTTTCCAGGCATTGAGGTGAAGACTCAAATGAAATTTTAATGAAATAAAATAATTTTTTTACTGACTCTGGGCAATTCCCGATGATGCTCAAATTCCTGGCTCTACACTCAGGAATTACTCATGTTGGTACTCATATGAGGGGTTTCATCTGAGTTGCCGGGAATTGAAACTGGTCAGACAGGTGCCGGCCAAGCTCTCTACTCATTCTACTGTTGCTCAAGCCCCTAAAATAATTTTCTTACAATGACGTAGTGCTTTTATTTTCTTCTGGAGAAATACTAAGGTTTGTTGAAATGTGAAAAGTTGTTGGGTCAAGGTGGAGTGTAAGGGACCACAGAGAAGGGAGGACCCTTTCAGAGACAAAGAAACTTCAAGGGACTCTAAAGGACATGATGACAAAATGAAAGGAAGTCCTGGGTGAGAAGAAACAAGTGCAGGTAGGGAGGTAGCCTTGGACCATGCACACAGCCGACCCAGGTTTGATCCCTGTCACTCCATAGGGTCCCTAAGCACCGCCAGGAGGGCTCCTTGAGCACTGTTTGGTGTGTCCTCCCCAAAAAAAGCAAACATATCCATCCCCCAAAAGGAAAAAAAACCCTCTAAAACAAAACAGCTCTATTTTACTTCACTAAAACAAAACAAAGAAATTCAGAAAGTCAGTGAGTGATGAAATGACTGTGGTTAAGAAAATAAAATTTAACACATTCTCTGCTGCCTACAGGTACAAGGTGTGCCGTGCACTCTCTTTTTTCCTGGCTCTCCTTACATTTTCCATATCAGCTAATTTTCTTCACTTCAAGAAACACTAGTTTCTACAGAAAATTTTTCTTCCACATGTTTTTTATTTAACCCTCAGAATGAATCATGAAAGCCATGTTTAGAGAGTTTAGGTAGGGATGATTTATGTGGTGTCAACATAGAGAGAGACAACTAGACAAAATGGCTACCATGCAGGTGCTGTCCACTGATTGGGCCCTGCAGAGGAGAGAATGCGCTTTGGGCATAGTAGCACCTAGGCAACTGGAAGGGTGGGCTTCCTGGATTCTGTCCCCTCTCAAGATTCCAAGTCTGTTACTGGACTCTATCTTGCCAGTCGGCACACTGGGTCCTCATTCTGCTGGAGTCTGAGTACAGACAGTGTCTGTGACTAGCCTCTGGCAACTTGAACTTTCCTCTGGTTGTTTCTCTCAATCTTGTGGTGTTAGCTGGTCTTTTCCAACGGTAAGTAGAAAAATCCTGACTGTTCACCCCCTCAGTCCTGAGAAAATCCATTTCATTCCTGTTTCTGGGTTTTAACCAGTCATGTCTGGGGTTTCATTCCACAGTCACAGCACTAACATCTCTGCCACAGAACAGCATGGCAGTGCACCTTAGCCCTCTGTGTGAGCCGAGGGCAGAATCGACCCTCCTGGATATGAACCAGGAGCTTCGTTCCCAGCTGGCACAATGCAAGCAGGACTTGAGAGATCTCAAACAGAAATTGCTTGTTTCAGAAGCTACCGCCTACGTTCTGGCTAACCACCTGCAGAAAACCAGTAAGTGTCACAGGGTGGGTCCTGGTCACAAGTTGATGTGCTGTTCCCTCTGAGAAACCAAAACCTCTCCAGAGTTTTCTTTTTCCTCCCTTTATCAAAGTCAATGCTACTCTGACAATATTTCAGAAGAGATGCAGATGAGTGTTTGACTCCATTTCACGGAGGATGGGAAACTTTCACATTTCCAGTCACTAGTTTACAAGGGATATATGTATATATATATATATATATATATATATACATATATATATATATTTATTCCTCTCGGAGACCCCGGCAAGCTACTGAGAGTATCCTGCTCGCACAGCAGAACCTGGCAAGCTACCCATGGCATATTCGATATGCCAAAAACAGTAACAATAATGGGTCTCATTCCCCTGACCCTGAAAGAGCCTCCAATATGGCAACATTGGGAAAGATGAGTAAGGAGAGGCTCCTAAAATCTTCAGGCTGAAACGAATGGAGACAGTACTGATACCCACTTGAGTAAATTGATGAACAATGGGATGACAGTGACAGTGAGAGTTTACAAGGGTTTAGACACAGGAATACTTAAAGAGTGGAATATTCACAGTATTTAAAGTTAAGGTAGACTAACACCCAAGAATAGTAGAGATAAGGACAATGAGTATTGCTCCACGGCTTGGTAGCTGGCCTCACAGCTGGGGGAAAAGGCAGTTCACATAGAGAAGGGACCACCAAGTAAAGATTGCTTGGAGGACACGCTTGGGATTGGAGATGTGTACCGAAAGTAGGGTATAGACCGAACATAATGGCCACATAATCCCTGCATTGCAGACCACAACACCCTAAAGGAGAGAGAGAGAAAAAGGGAATCTGCTCACCACAGAGGTGGGAGGGGCGCGGAGATGGGGGGGGTGGTGGGATGAATATTGGGAATATTGATGGTGGAGAATGGGCACTGATGGAGGGATGGGTACTCGATCATTGTATGAATGAAAAATAAGCACAAAAGTTTGTAAGTCTAACCATATCTCATGATGATTCATTAAAAAATAAAAAAATGTAAAAACAGCCCTTATTGTAACAACCTAAAAATAATAATATAATTTTTTTAACTTAAAAATGTATAGGATCGTGTGTGTTTGTGCATCTTCTTCACCAGAAATCACTTTTTAAAAGGGAATTAATCTTTTGATAAAACTAAAAATAATAAATAAATAAATAAAGTTAAGGGAGAATTTTTGGGTGGTGATTTCTCATAGACAATGTGCCACACAGTTCTAACCACCATTGGTCAGCACATAATGCCATGGTATGGTGGGTATGATTTTAAGCATAGGGTGAAGGTATTACAGCATGTAATAAAGTTATTACAGTATATAATAAAGTTGGAAGGCATACATTGGAACTAGAAAAACACACTAATCCTTGAAGGAACTAGCTAATTTTGATGAAATGCTAAACCAAGTTTATTTACTTATTTATTTAAAGTAATAACACATATATAGGAAAAAACGTCTTAATCTACTTCATCTATGTCACCTAATAAGTCTAATAAAAGCCTAATATCTATATTAAGAAATCACCATCACTGTCATCCGTTGTTCATGGATTTGCGCGGGCAGGCACCAGTAACGTCTCCATTGTGAGACTTGTTTATTATGTTTTTGGCATGTTGAATATGCCACGGATACCTTGCCAGGCTCTGCCATGCAGGCGAGATACTCTCGGTAGCTTTCCGAACTCTCCGAGAGTGGCGGATGAATCAAACCCTGGTCAATAGCACAGTGGTAGGGCATTTGCCTTGCGTGCGGACTACTCAGGTTCGATTCCTATATTAAGAAAATGTATTTTATTTATTCTTTATTTACATATCATTGATATCACTTACTATTAGATTTCTCTGCCTCTGTGATCACATTGTTACATTAAACTATATATTTTATCATTGAAACAATATTTGATTATAGTTATTACATTAAAGCATACATGACTCAATGTATAAGAAGCTGTGGCAAATAGCAAGTTTTCATCTTCTACTTTTAAAAAGTTTATACACTGTTTTAGGTTTTTGGGCCATATGAAACAATGCTTAGGGCCTAGCCTTGGCTCTTCAGAAAATACTCTTCAGAAAATACTCCTGTTAGGCTCAGGGGGACATATGGGTTGCTGGGGATCAAACCCAGTTGGCTGTGTGCAAGGCAAGAGGCCTCCCCACTGTACTATGTCTGGAGCCCCAAATTACTGGGTTTTTAATGGTAGAATGTACTCCCAGGGCTTTACTAATGAACCGACAAGGTTCAGTAGTTTGGGCCATGATTCAGTTTCATGAGTCATGATAATAGAAATTATCATGAAATTATTGGGCCATGATAATAAAAATTCAGTCTTTGCTTGAAAACTCATCTAACTGAAGTAAATGGCTTTACTGCTACTGTCTGTGCATTGGAAGCATTTCCTATATTCAGCTCCATATGAAGAGTAATCAAATGCTTTGAGATTGGTGGAATGGAGCTGTGTAAATTCCAGAACACAGTCAATGTTGGGGTTACCTTATTATTGGATGAACCCTGCTCTTCCCTTGAGGGAAAAGAGCAGTTTCACTCACAGCTTGCCACAAAGGTAGGTCTCTCTCTCTTTTTCTCAGACAGCCAAGACTACAAGGCAGTAATTGAATCAGTGTTGGGAGAGAAGCTGCAGTGTGAAGAGAATGAGTTGGCAGATCAGGCAGCCCTACCTGAGCAGCTCAAGTAAGAAGGGTGTGAGCGGGTTGGCTGGTTGGAAAGCATAAGAATTTCTGAAGTGGGACAGGACCAACTTTGTTGGTACAAGGGAAGAAATTTCTATGCAAGAATATCTACACAAATATGTCTCAATGAAAAAATCTTTAAAACAATTCATAGGATTTTTATAAAAATGAAAGTCAAACAGGATGTAGAATGTCATCAATGAGTATCTAATACTGTGGTGCACTATTCTGGTCTTTATTTGCTAATGGATGTCACTCCCTATGGGCCAGATTGGGTCTTAAAGGATACTGCAAAATATACTCATTGAAATCTTATCAAAATGTAACGTCTATCACTCATTTACTTTGATTCTTAACCATACTCCAATATGTGTCCTCAGGAAATGCGATACTATAATGCAGAGCCAGAAACAACAAGTGCTCAACTTAACCCAAAAGTTACAGGATGGGTGGGATGTCTCCTGCCTACTCCACCAAAGAATCCATCTCTTTCTTACACAAGAAGACCTGGACAGCTATCCGGGCCAGGCCTTAAGGCAGAAAATGGCTGAAATGCAGGGTCTGGTAGAGCATCTCATCAGCAAGCTCAATCCCGGTGAGTTGGTCACATCGCACACTGAACTGAGCCCCAAGTCACCTGCTCATACTGGACTCACATTTCCAGCAGAAATTATCTCACAAGCCCTTTTGGCTTTCAAATTTCTCTTAGGGGCTAGAGCCATAATATAATTGGTGGACGTTTCCCTTGCCTGCCCCCTGCTTGGGCTTGATCCCTGGCATCCCCTATGCACCACTGAGTACTGACAGGAGTGATTCCTGAGTTCTGAGTCTGAAATAAGCATTGAGCACTGCTTGGTTGGCCCAGTAATCATAAATAAAATCATATCCCACCTCAATGGGCCAGAGAGAGAGAGTGCAGCAGGCAGAGTGCTTGCCTTCTGTGTCTGACTTGGTTTCCATTCTTGGTACAAGAGCCCCACCACCAGTGTATCCTAGGCATTGAGCTGAGGGTTAGCCCTGAGAATCCCTAGTTGTGGCCCAAAAATAAAACAAAAGAATGCAAAAATCTGAAATCACATTTGGGCTGTGACAGAAGATGACCAACCTGGGTGGGACTAGAGAGAATAACTTCATGGATTGCTGTGAATTAACTAGAAGGCAGATATAATTTATGACAGGGATCAATATTCTTTCCAGGAGAAGAAGGGGCATCAGTAGTCCATGACTCTGCCAAAATTTCACAACAGAGAAAAGTGGTAGAAAGAAATCTGGAATTCTTATATAGCAAAAAAGTATACAATTTAAGAAAAATAGTCATTACTATCCTCAGAGCTTATAATGATTGTGATTTGCAATTTCAAGTTAATAAAATTGATGGATCTGAGATTCATGCCACAGACTACCCTTAACACAATGCAAATAATCAGCACAGAAATGATACTTGTAATTACAGCTTTCAGATTTCACTTACTGCATTCTATGTCCAGTAGATATAGGATTTCTAATAAGTTCCATGTGAAATAGGTGAATGGGTATTTCTGAATTTTCTCTTTTGCAGAAAATAAAAAAGAAGAAAAAGATGGAGAGAAAACTGTAGATTCAAGCAAAATAAGGTAAGGAAGATTCATTAAACAACAAACAGGTAAAGAATGAGTAAATTACAGAGTCTGTCACCAAGAACGTTCTATGTGACCAAGAGAGTCCCAAATGATGCCAGCGAAGAAGGAAGAAACCACATCAATTCAGTCAACCAATCAATGCCTTGCTACTTAATTTTTTATAGAGTGTGCCTGTACCTGTACTTATGAATGTGAAGCACCCCCTCTAAGGGGTTTCTGCACACACCAAAAGTACCTATTCTCTCCAATAAATAAACCGCTGGGTCAGAGCCATGTCTCCCTTTTACACAGAAGATCCATTTCTTAATGTGACATTAATTAATTAGCAAAGTATTTCTGAAAAGAAAAACCTTTAGAGCAGTGGACTTCTCTATGATAATGAAGAGAGGCACAGAAGTCCCAATATCACATGGAATCTACTCTACTTCATGAGCTGCTGCATATAATGCCTTGCATCTTCTGTCCAAAATGACTTACGACAGCCACAAAACCTGGGATGGATCTACATCTGTGGTGGGTATCTCTGGTGTACCATACTGGATACTTAAGTCTAACTTCTAAGTAACACGGAGTTAGTGCACTGATCATTTTATCATCTCTTTCTTATGCATCTTTTACACATGAACTCTGATAGCCCAACAGTGCAAATTCGATAGAACACTGAGCAGAACTACTGTGATGTCCATGAAGTCACTGTGATTTAAGTTTTCAATAAGAACAAGTGAGAAAAGGAAGTGGTGAGATCCCCTGGATTCACTCTTGTCTCTTCTATTTGGCACAGTATCAATTTGGAGGAGAAGAAACCAGAAGTCCTGAGTGAAGAGGATGTTGTGATTCTGACAAATAATTTGGAAACATCCTTCAAGTGTGAACAGTCCAATATCGAGGGTGAAATGACAACCAATGAAAATACAACTATGCTTTCAGGTAGCCTAATCATTCTTGTTTCCTACAGCATGAAAAGAAGCAAGGTAAATCCTACTCCTTATGGCTAGATCCAATACTAAACTATAAAATTAAACCAGCCTCTAAGAGTGACATAAAATAGTTTTTCCAAAAGTCAGTGAATGTTGGAATCCTACTCCAATATCACACACCTTTCATGTTGGTCCCTCTGTCACATGAATAGATCTAAGGCAACATTGACACACTCAGGTAGACTTCTTTCACTGATGCAGGGAACATTATCTTTCAGGGAACATAATCTTTATCCTGTCTTGAATAAAGTATTCATGTACCACGCATGCTCTCATTGTCTTCTAATCTTGAAGGTGCCCCTTATAATTGTTTACCCAAGGAAGATGAACTTCTTTGTAATTTGAAGATATTACTTGCTGTGTTTGTTTACATCTAACAAATCTATATCTTGTAGAAATGACCCTATGTCTAAAGTCTCTGAATATCAATCACCACGAGCACTAATGTGCCCACAATCTTCCACCACTATCTTCCTGCCCCTTCTTGTCTGCTGTTCCGTCCCTAAGTCAATTCCATTCAGTGCTCTTTAATGCCTTTCTGGTCCACGCAAAAGCCAGGTGCCGTTTTATTTATCTATTTTTTTTAAATTTATTTTATTGAATCACCATGTGGAAAGTTACAAAGTTCTCAGGCTTATGTCTCAGTTATACAATGCTCAAACACCCATCCCCTCACCAGTGACCATATTCCCCAGGTGCCGTTTTAAATATCTATATTCTAATCACATCACCAGAAGTGCTATGACAAAGTAGCACAGCATGTAGAACCTTTTCTGGTGTGCCTATTAACAATTGTCTCTAGATAACCACTGCCCCTTCTTTTCTTTTAGAAAATAATATCTTTATTATTTATTTTGGGGGGATCAAACCCAGTGGGGCTCAGGAGTTACTCCTGCTTTGCACTCACGAAGTACTCCTTGTGGTGCTCGGGCCACATGGGATGCCAGGGTTTGAACCCACGTCAGCAAATACCTTCCCCACTGTACTATCGTTCCTGCTCCGTTTGCCCTTTCTTTTTTTACATTGCATCACCATGAGATATAGTTATATAGCTTTAACGATTGAGTTTCAGTTATACAATGATCAAACACCCACCCTTCCACCAGTGTACATTTTCTAACATCTATGTCCCCAAGATTCCTCCCACCCCACCCCATCCCTACCACTATGGCAGACAATTTCCTTCTTACTCTCATTCTAATTTTTGACATTATGGTTTGCAGAACAGATACTGAGAGGCCATCATGTTTGTTTTTTTATCTACTTTCAGCACACATCTCCCATCCTGAGCAATCCCTCCCATCATCATTGATTTAGTGATCTCTTGTCTATCCCAGCTGCCTTCTCCCTCAGCTCATGACAGGCTTCCAATCATGGAGCAATCTTCCAGGACCTTATCTCTACAGTCCTTGGTTGTTTTTTCATATTATGTCCTTTTTTATTCCACAAATGAGTGCAGTCCTATGTCTGTCACTCTCTTTCTGACTCATTTCACTTAGCATGATACTCTCCATGACCACCCACTTATAAGCAAATTTCATGACTTCATCGTCCCTAATAGCTGCATAATATTCCATTGTTTAGATGTACCAAAGTTTCTTCAATCAGTCATCTGTTCTCAGGCACTCGGGTTGTTTCCAGATTCTGGCTATTGTGAACTGTGCTGCACTGAACATACAGGTGCAGATGTCATTTCTTCTGTGCTCTTTTGCATCCCCAGGATATACTCACGGAAGTTGTACTTCTGGGTCATATGTAAGCTCAATTTCTACTTTTCTGAGGAAATGCCCTTATTGCTTTCCAGGAGTGCTGTACCAGTTGGCATTCCCACCAACAATGATAGACAGTCCCATTCTCGCTTCATCCAAGCCAGCATTACTGCTCTTGTTCTTTGTGATATGCGCCAGTCTCTGTAGTGGAAGATGACTTTTCATTTGTTTTGATTTGCATCTCCCTGATGATTAGTGGTGTACAACATTTTTCTCATGTGGTGTTTTGCCATTGCATTTCTATTTTGAGGATATTTCTATTCATTTCTTCTCCCTACTTGTTGATGGGTTTGGTTTCTTTTTTCCTTGCTACTCTTGTTTTGTATATACTGGATATTAACCCCATATCTGATAGATATTGGGTAAGTAATTTTTTCCATTCCGTGGACTTTCTCTGTATTTTATTTTCACTCTTATTTTTGGCTTTTTTTTTTTGGTCACACTGGTGATGCTCAGGGGTTTCACCTGACTCTGCACTCAGTAATCACTCCTGGCAATGCTCGGGGAACCTTATGGGATGCTGGAGATTGAACTCAGTCAGCCGCTTGTAAGGTAGTCGCCTTCCCCGCTGTACTATTGTACTATTGCTCCAGCCCACCCCAATCTTTCTTTCTTTCTCTTTCTTTCTTTCTTTCTTTCTTTCTTTCTTTCTTTCTTTCTTTCTTTCTTTCTTTCTTTCTTTCTTTCTTTCTTTCTTTCTTTCTTTCTTTCTTTCTTTCTTTCTTTCTTTCTTTCTTTTTCTGACAGTCTTTTATCTTCCAGTCTTAGTCATGGCTTTATTTATTTATTTTTATTCATATTATTATTATTTTTTATTAATGAGTCACCATGAGGGTGCAGTTACAGAGTTTCGTGCCTGTACAGTTATACAATACTGTGTAGCTGTACCTATCCCTCCACCAGTGCCTATTCTCTTCCACTGATGGCCTCAGGGTATTTCCCCACTTCCCTGCCACCCCCCCCCACCCGTGATGGAATTCCTTATTGTTCTCTCTCTCTCTCTCTCCTTTTGGGTGTTATGGTTTGCAATGGAGATACTGGGTGGCTATCGTGTTCAATTTATAGTCTGTTTTCAACCCACCTCTCCTATCTTGAGTGGATCCTCCACTACACTTTAGTTGGTGTTCCCTTCTTTATCTGAGCTGCCCTTTCCCCCATCATGTGAGCCCCCAATCTTTCTCTCTGTGTGTATTTTGGTCACTGTTTCTTCTGTGGTGCAGAAGCTTCTTAATTTAATGTAATCCCATTTGCTTATGTTTGTTTCCACTTGCTTGTTCCCTGGTGTTTCATCCTTAAAGATGCCTTTAACTTCAGGGTTATGGAAGGTTCTGTCTACATTTTTCTCCATGTACCTTATGAATTCACTCTGATATTGAGGTCTTTAAACCACTTTGATCTGACTTTTGTCCTTAACCCCTGCTTTATTTTAAGTTTTTTATTTTATAAAGTAGTTCACAATATTTGAATACATTTAATATTCACACACCAATCCCACCATCATTACACCTTCTCACCACCATATTTTAGATCTTTCCATCCAGGACCCCAATGCCTGCCCCAAAGCAAACCAAAATAATATCTTTTGCATTGTTTGTTATGAAAAAACGCTGATAATGTTTCAAAAAGTTTCCTTAGAGGAAAGAGTGTGAAGATTATTGTATTTAGATGAGGGGCCATTAAGCCCTTCTATAAGAGATTCCTAACATGTTGTTTAAAGTTGTGCCTTCTGCCTACATACCAAGCGATCGAACCAAAGAGAGGTGAAAAGAAGCTGACACTCATCTCTGTAGCAGAGGTGGGGATATTCTTGTCTCCAACCCTGATTTCCAATATATCTCTCTCAACTCTAGCTGTCTCTTTCAACCTCTAAGTTTGGTAGCTCCACATTATTCCTGGGAAGTTTATGCCTTTTCCTGGGACTGCCAGATTGTCTAAGTGTTATTCTACCTCTGCATTAGTTGTGTCCTATTCTTAGCACAACCATCTTCAGTGTGTCTATCCTCGAATTTGGTCCAGAAGGAGTAATCTAGTGTCCAGGAACTACTACATAAGCCATTATTTGCTCAGATTTTCCATTAAGCAAAACTCTGACCTCCTTCATACCATGAATGGCCAGTTTCTGTGGAGCAGCAAAAATTTATTCCTTTTTATTCTGGGCTTTCTGAATACCCATCCATTAGTCTTATCTGATGGTAAGTTCTGTTACACTATCCATAGCTAGCATATCCAATGTGAAAATGGAAATTTAAAGTGGAATTTTAACCACTACTGGGCATTTACCCCAAAGAAGCAAAAAATTATAGTCGAGATGACATCTGCACTTATATGTTCATCGCAGCACTATTTACAATAGCCAGAATGTGGAAAAAGCCCGAGTGCCTGAAAACAGATGACTGGTTAAAGAAACTCTGGTACATCTATACAATAGAATACTATGAGCTGTTAGAAAAAATGAAGTCATGAACTATGCATATAAGTGGATCAACATGGAAAGTATCATGCTAAGTGAAATGAGTCAGAAAGAGAGAGACAAACATAGAAAGATTGCACTCATCTGTGGAATATAAAATAACAGAATAGAAGACTAATATCCAAGAATAGTAGAAATAAGTACCAGTAGGTTGGCTCCATGGCTTGGAAGCTGGTCTCACTTGCTGGGGAAAAAGGCAGCTCAGATAGAGAAGGGAACACCAAGTAAAATGTGGTTGGAGATCCCGCTCGGGAAGGGAGATGTGTGCTGAAAGTAGACTAGAGACTGAACACAATGGCCACTCAATACCCCTATTGCAAACCACAACACCCAATTGGAGACTGAGAGAGATCAAAAGAGAATACCCTGCCACAGAGGCAGGGTGGGGTGGGGGGGAGATGGGATTGGTTGGGTAGGGGTACTGGGTTTATTGGTGGTGGAGAATGGGCACTGGTGGAGAGATATGTTTGCGAACATTGTATGAGGGAAAAACAAGTTCTAAAATGTGTGAATCTGTATCTGTACCCTCGTGGTGATTCACTAATTAAAGAATAAAATAAAAAATTTTTAAAAAAGTGGAATTTTAGTACTGCCAAAATTCATATAAATACAGGAGAACTATTGCTCATGGATTTTGGAAAGAGTTTTACCATTTCACCAAACTGCAGAATGGATATTGTTTTTCTGGGTTAGCCAGCATGGCAGATACTTCCCAAAGTTCAGGAAAGAAAACCAGGTGAGTTTTCACATCTCCCTGACTCTTACAATATTTTATTGTATCATGCTCTTATAATATATCGTTCTCTCAGTGAAGGGATCTCTGTGATCATAGAGACACAAAAATTTTAATTTATAAAAGATATCTAACTTTATATGACCAGTGACATTTATTCAATTTTAGGAAAAGACACTTATCTTGAGAAAAGAGATGAAGAACAATTCTATGCCAGGTAACTATGAAGAATATGTATCTTAAAATCAAAGGAAGAATCACTGAATGTATACAATGATAACACTGCTATCCTGAGTCCTAAGCATCTGTGCTGAATATTCCTAGTCATTAACCCAAGTATGAATGTGAGTTAGGAGTGACAATATTTATGTAACCCTAGCATAGACCATTACATGACTTAGCGACATGTCCTCAGCTACTGCAGCAGTGCTGATGTGTCACAGGAGTTTGGGCGTTGTACTACTGTTTTTCAAAAACTCACTGCACTAGGCTTACTTTCTTTGAGGCCAGTTTTGTGTTGTCCACGTAGGTGTGGTAAAGGATGGGACCAGAAATTAATTCATATATGTCACAGGGAAAACTGTTACTTGGAAAACCCAAAGAATCCCAGTTGTAACTTTAAACCAAGGGGATGTTCTTGTAGTTCCTGTGTGAACATTCAAAAATAGTGTTCAAAAGTCTCAAAGTCATCTTTCAGTTTTCTGCTGGAGTCCAAGTAAACACAATTCTGAGATTAGCTGAAACAGGCTGATTCCTCAGAAAATCCATTTCTTCTCTGTGCACTCAGCTCCTCCATGTTGCTTATATATCCTTTGTTCCTCTCTCATCACAGAACCCAAATTGAGCACAGTAAAGTGGAAAATAGTAAATGTCTATTAAGAGAATTTACATTATCATTATGTACTTAACCTTCCACCAAACTGACCTATTGTTCTGTTTACTAATTCCATTCTCTCTTATTTTTTTTTGGAACCAGTCCTCCATTATCTATAATAGACAAAAGCAAGTTGAGTGATGAAGAAGACAATGAAGATACAAAATACAGGCTTGATGAAGCCTACCTTATGCCTTCTGATAATTATGACCACTCACTTCCCTATAAGCCTCACAAATACTCTAGAGAGACATGTTATGAATGGGAAGTCTTTTTACCAGTAAAGAGACAAGGTGAGCAAAACCACCTTAAAGCTCCTGCTGAATTTCTCAGAGCCTCTTTTCTTTCACTCCTACAAACTTTAGCACCTAGAGCTGCAACTCTGATAACATACATAGTAGTTTCCTGTCACTGTATCACTGTCACTGTCATCCGGTTGCTCATTGATTTGCTCAAGTGGGCACCAGTAACGTCTTCATTGTGAGACTTGTTACTGTTTTTGGCATATCGAATACACCACAGGTAGCTTGCCAGGCTCTGCCGTGCAGGCAAGATACTCTCGGTAGCTTGCTGGACTCTCTGAGATAGATGGAGGAATCAACCCTGGGTCAGCTGCGTGCAAGGCAAATGCCCTATCCGCTGTGCTATCACTCCAGCCCTACTGGGTGAAATTACATTCCTGGTGTAATATTTATAAGTCAGAACATACATCAGATAAATTCCTATCTGAGGTTACTCTATTTTGTGAAAATCCATCACTCAAGTGCAGGAGTTGGTAACTGTTAAGGCTTTATAGTAGAATGGTGTCTAGGAACAAAGCTCAGTGGAGGCAAAAATGTTGAAAATTTGCTAGTTGCCACAACTTCTCTATACATTGAGTGAAAGATGTACATATTTAAAAAGTTTTATTTTTTTGCCATAACCCCAGCAATACTCAGGAATTACTCTCGACTCTCTCTTCAGCAATTACTCCGGTGAGCTGGAAAATCCCTCTGGGATTCTATGGATGAATACCTTGCCATACTGGCTCAATGATAGCTACACACCGACTTACTATCTCCAGTCACAATATGGTTGTTATTGAACATGACTTAGTTAGAAATTGGGAGGATGGCTGGAGTGACAGCACAACAGGCAGACACTAGCCTTTTACAGGGATGAATAGGGTTGGATGCCAGGCATTCCATATTGCCCCCTGAAAGCTGAGTCAGATGGTAGCCCTAAGCACAGAGGTATGTGGCCTGACTACCCAAGAAAACGGAAAAATATTGAATCAAGAAAAGAGAAAGGGAGGAAGTATGTGTTCCCCAGCCTGTGCAGAGTGGAAAAATCAAGCAAAGGCACATAGAGACAAATGATTTAGGTATATGTTCCTCTCCATCTGGATTTTTAAATATTCATTTTATTATTAGTAAAATAATGGTTTCTATGGTTATTGTCTTGACGTTCAACCAGTTGGTCCTGGCAACATGTATGTCTATCTATCTGTCTGTCTGTCTACCTTTCATTGTTTTGCTTTTTTGCCACATGCAGTGGTGCTCCTGGCTATTTGTTCAGGGTCACTTCTGCTGAGCCTTAGGATTGTATGTGGTGCTAGTCATTGAAGCTCCCATTTAAGGCAATTTTCCTTCTCCAGTACCCTATAGCCCAATCTTAGCATTATTTATAAAGTAGGCAATATGTGAAAGACATTCAGATGTAAATTGACAAAAGTGTCTCTATCTGTTTCACCTCACCCACGGACATAGAGATTGATTTTCTTATATTATTACATGAGGGCACTCATGAATAAATCAGTAAGACTGTAAGACCACAATGAAGTTGTCATTTTATTTTTAGCAGTGGTCTTTGAAGTCAGCGTCAGCACACTGAACCCTGATCCCAGGCTGGAAATTGCAGATATGTTTGCCAGCAAGTCTACCTGCCAACTCAGTGAGGAAAGCACCGCTTTTGGTTCCATGAAATGGAAGGAAATGAAAAGAAAAGTTTGCTCTAGTAAACGGAGACTAGCCTGCCGATTCCCAGGCCTCCAAACTTAGGGTAAGGAAGACTCTAAGACAAGTGCTCATAGATGGATTATTTCTTATAGCTGCGTTTTGGAAATTTAAGTCGATCAACCTTTTTTCCTTTCTTTTGGTCTCTTGATTCCACAGCTGTTGCTGCTTCTTTCTGGTCTTACTAGTGTTTCCCACACAGTTGACCCCTGCCAAGTCTTCCAACCTTCTTCCAAATCTCTTCTTTGCACCCTGAACTATGCTGTATACCTGCTATTGTCCTCATTCCCTCTCATTTTTCCTCACAATCACATGAAAGTACATTTTTACGTATAGATGCCAACTTACTGACTCCTAGATAGGTGTGAGAAAATCCTCCATAGTGCAGACAAAGAAAGACACGTGCATACTGAGGAGAGAATGTAGGGATCTGGGAAATCTCTGTAGCAGCATGGCTTCCTACTAGTGGGAGATGACAAGATCAGCTCCCTAGTTTCTACCCCAGAGCCTGCATGCAGCTCACAGAGGACCTTCTTCTATCTAGTGCATAAGGGCTTTCTGTTCACTTCCCTGATGCCTTTGTTAAAGGCTCTGTAGCAGCCCTTTTCCTTTGGAGTAACAATGGATTGAAGCCATTGTGAGGCGTCTAGCTCCACTTCCTGTGGGTCTATTTAGGATCCAGAGGTATTTCTTCTACCTGACTTTCACCTTTGCCCACCGCAAAACCCCTTCAGCTTTTCCTCGAGAAAAAATGGAATCAGTGTCTCCTGACTCATTCTACACTTAGCCATGCCTCCCCTTAGCCATCCTTCCAGACTCAGCAATAAGAAGCACCTAAAAGACTAATATTTGATTTCTTTCTCTCCTTCTTTTAGATGACAAGATGTCTGAAATGAATCGTGGTGTCTCTCCGAACACACCTTATCATAGAAGTGCTAAGAAATTTAGTGACAGTTAGTTTGATATTGTTTGAATATACACTTTCTAATTAAACTTTTTGAAACCAGTTTGCCGTTCTTTAGTGATACCCTGATATTTTAAGTATCTGACTTGCATCTGTACATAGGAAACTCCTTATTCCCCATGCCCTGTATTGAATGTGCCAGCATTGTGCTATGGAAAGAAACATTCCATTCTCTTCAATACCAATAAAATGTTTATCAAAAACAATAAAAACTACAAATTCCTTCATCAACTTCTTCAAATGTCTGTTGTCATTCATCTCATTGACTTTCACAATTAGGTATTTTATCCTAGAACATCATATAAAGGTGAGTGAATTCCGACATGATAGTTAGAGGGAGGGTATCCAAACATCTGAACACATTTACCTGTATACTACTGTGCTGATGATTGAGTGATGGTTGGTATGTGCCAATATCAAAGTAATTTGCAATAGCAATTAAAGTAATTCTTTACAGTAATTAAAGTAATTTGCTATGATTCACTTTAACATTGTTCTAATCAATCAGTCTTTAATTTAGAAATTTAATTTTATCACCTATATGTACAGATAGCTAGCACACTGTATGTACAATAATATATGCAGCCTCTACATCCACTGGGAGTGTTGGAGATGATGCCCAGGGGAAAGGGGGGATAGCTGTTTCCAAATGTCTGTGCAGCTCTAGCAAATAAATAAATCTCAAGGAGGGGGTCTTGAGATCAATCCATTCATGGTCATTAAGAAAAAACTTGTGGGTTCTTTGAAGAAATAATATCTGTAAATGGCTTAAAAAAGATGATAGGAACAATCTTTAGAGAACAAAATCCTCCCTCCCATGTTTCGTCCTTTCCTTCTCTCCTTTTGTCTTTGGGTCACACCTGCCTATGCTCAAGGGTCACTCTTGGCTCTTCATTAGGAATAATTTCTGGTGGTGTTCGTGGAATAATCTAAAACCTATAGACACCACTGAACAAGGTCCTGCGCTGAACTTCTCATTTGTGTGAATTAAGACAGGATCACGCATGTACGTGCAAACACGAGTGCACACACACACAGACACATACACACACACTCCAAACACACCCACCTATGCTCAGCTGCTGTGACTCTCCTCCTCTGTCAGTTTGCTCCAAACCAGAACTGGAGTCCACCGTTCCTCTCCTGGGACCCCTTAGGCTCTTTCAGGACTCTGACCTCATTTCCCTCTGGCACGAGGGAAGTTTCAGATGGATTCCAGCACCCTGCACTGCCCCACAGTGATGCCTGCCAAGTAGCCTATGTGGAAAACTGCACCTTGTCCCATCATAAAGCAGCCACATATCAAGGGAAATAGAAGCCATCTGCAAAGCAGTCAGAGGAAGAGGACAGCACACACACAGCATAAGTATACTGTCTTGTTTCTCATCCGAGATTTTGGGTGCTGTGAGGAGAGGGATGACCTATGGACTTGTGCCTCTTCCACTGTAAGTTCTGCACATTGGATGTCCATAGTGACACCAGCAGACATGCAAATGTTGAAAGAATCCAGCAGCCATAGATGCAGGCCAGGGCAACTGGACGAGACATCCTAAAGAATATGATGTCCCTGGCGTGGATATCTGGATGTAGAGCAAGAAATGATAATCTGACCGCAAAAGAGTCAAACTTCTTAGCAGTTAAAGCTCTTATCAAACACTGGGCAGTTTGGTTTTTTTTTTTGGCTTTTTTGGGGGGTCAGAGTCAGCAATGCTCAAGGGTTATTTATGGCATTGCATTCAGGAAACCCCCCTGGTGCTGCTTGGGGCCATATGGCATGCCCAGGATCGACCCCAGGTTGGTAAAGTGCAAGGTGCAAGCCCTAATCACTGTAGTATCACTCTGGTTTCTACATTGTACAATCATAAGCAAAAGCAATAGTGATAGACCAGGGATTGGAAACACACACGAAGTGTGAGAGGACATAGCAATAATGGGAACATGAACCAGAGCCACAGCTTCCAATGCAGTGAAGGTTTTGAAATCATGGAAATGAGTGGAAAAATTGGAGGGAAAGTGCACTCCAGACTAGTGAAAAGGGTGGTAGAAACGTAAAACCCCTGTGAAACCCCTTCTCTGCCTCTCCACTGTCAAAGCTGGTGGCGTGTGCGGTGGGAGCTATGGCGTACAGGGGACAGGGCTGACCCAGGTTAGATCTGTGGCATCACACTGGGTCCCCAGTCCTTCAGTTGTGATCCTTGAGGGCAGAGTCAGGAGTGATCCTGAGCACCACCAGGTGTGGCACCTCAATCACCCACTGCCGCTCTCCACCCCACGAAAAAAAAAACAAAACTGCAGTAAATCTCTATATGGGATTGAAGCACCAACTTTCCAATGCTATACCTGTATTTATAACCCAGGCAGAAGCACCTCTCTAAGGAGATGCTTTTTTTCTACACACAACAAAAGTACCTATTGTCTCCAATAAATAATCACCAGGGTAAGAGGCAGATCTGCTTTCTACACAGTAGACTCAGTTTTTTGTGTGACTTTTTTTTTTTTACCATGGAGATGATTTTTTAAAAAAATTTTAAAAAATTTTCTTGACTCACTGTGAGATAGTTACAAGCTTTCTTATTTGGGTTAAAAGTACAAAATGGTCAAATACCCATCCTCCACCAGTGCACATTCCACACCATCAATATCCCCGGTATACACCCCCTTTTCCACCCTCCCCCTGCCTCTATGGCAGACAATATTCCCCATACTCTCTCTCTTCTTTGGGGCATTATGGCTGGCAACACAGACCCTGAGAGGTCAACGTGTTTGGTTTATTATCTACTTTCGGCTCGCATCTCCCATTCCAACTGATTCCTCCAGCCATCATTTTCTTAGTGATCCCTTCTCTATTCCATCTCTCTTCTCCCCTCCACTCATGAAGCAGTCTTCCAGCTATGGGGCAATCCCCCTGGTATGTGACCTTAACTAGCAAAGAATCTGTGAATAGATGATGAATCCATTTGCAGCAGATGACTTCTCTATGACAACAATAAGAGAGGCACAGGAGTCACAGTATCACTTGCAGTCTACTATGGCTTATAAGTTGCTTGATCTAGTTAATTGAATCTTCTGTCCAAAATAACGTAGACAGTGGCAAAACCAGGGATGGGTATCCATGTGTGGTGTGTGTCTGGTTGCACCATACTGGATACTTAAGTCTAACTTCTTAAGAGAAGTCATGGAATTAGTGAACCTGGTATCTACTCTCCTTTTCTCATGCATCTTTTTCTCATGAACACTGACACCCCAACTATGTCACTTTGATAGGAGTACACTTCAAGCAGAACCACTGTGATTTCCAAGATCTCTGTGATTTAAGGCTCCCATCTTAACAAGCAAGGACATTAAGTGATGAGATACCTGGGGTGCACTTTTGTCTCTTCCATAGGCAGTGTATGGATATGGAGGAGAAGAAAATGGAAGTAGAGAGTGAAGAAGATGTTGTGATGTTGGCGAATGTTGTGGAAACATCTTCAGTCTGTGAACAGCCCAACATCAAGAAGAAATCACAACTGCAAAAAATACAACTATGCTTTCAGGTAGCTAAACATTCTTGTTTCCTACAGCATAAAAGGAGCAAGGTAAAGCCTACCTTTATGGTTAGATTCAATACTACCATATAAATTTGAACCAGTGTCTTGGATTGACAAATGTCAGTGTATTTGTTGAAATCCTAGTCTAAGGTTACACCCCTCTTTTATTGGTCCCACTGGCACAGTGAAGATATCTGGAATACATGGACACACTCACATATACTTCTTTCACTCAGGCAGAAAACACATTTCCCTGAACTCTTCTCTTGAATGAAGTATTCATGTACCATGTATGCTCTAATTTTCTTCGAATCTGGAATTTGTCCCTTACATTTTTTAATTTAAATTTATCAGCTGCACAGGCGGGGTGGGGGGCTGGGAGCCGGGGGGGGTGGTTGGGAGGGAGGTTTACTGTGGTTCTTGATGGTGGAATATGTGCACTGGTGAAGGGATGGGTGTTCGAGCTTTATGTAACTGAGACTTAAGCCTGAAAGCTTTGTAACTTTCCACATGGTGATTGAATAAAAAAACCAAAAAGCACATATTACAATAAAAAAAGATATTAAGCCTCTTCAGAATGTGAACATACTACCTGCTCAGTTCATTTACATCAACCGGAGTCCATATCTACTGAAACAATCCTATGTAGAAGTACCTGAGTATCAAACATCCCCTTTACTACAGTGACTACAATCTTCCACCAGTATCCCCTGCCTCTTTAGTCTAGTGTTCTTCCTAAACTGAATTCCATCTTCTGCTCTTTAACTTCTTTTATATTCCAAGCCGAAAGTTGTGTGCATTTTAAATATTCCATTTTTTTAATCACATTTTACCAGAAGTGCTATGACAAAGTAGCACACATGTAAGTTCTTTTTGGGGGCACTGACTAACACCTGTCTCTAGATAACCTTAGACCCTGTTTAACTTATGATCTTTGTTGTTACAACTGAGGCTCATGGACTTGGTTGGTATGTTGCCATGCTAAGTTTGGGTTCAACAGCCATTGCACACTTTGTTTTGGCACTTTGATCACAAAGTTCTTCGTAGATAGTATGAGGCATTTGAGTGAGCATGAGACCAAAAGGATCCATGTTTGTAAGGAGAGACATAATTTGGTGAACTTAATTCATCCATTTCCTAAGGGCCTCTATTAAGTTCACCTAAATACCAAGACATTGAACCAAAGGCAGGTGATAAGACACAGACACTCATTTCTGTAGCACAGGTGTGGATATCCCTGACTCTAACTCCAATTTCCTATAAATGACTATTTCAACTCTAAATGTCTCTTTCAACCTCAAACTTTCGTATCTCAACATTATCCCTGGGAACTATATGCCTTTCCAAGGTGTTGCCAGATTGTCTAAGTGTTAATTTACCTCTGCATTGGTTGTTTCCTATTCTTAGCACTGTCAGCTTCAGTGACTCTATCCCCTAGCTTGGTCCAGAAGAAATAATCTAGTATCCAGACACCTTTATGTACACCATTTTTTGCTCAAGATCTTCCATGAAGCAAAGCTAAGGCTTCCCTCCTACAATGAATGGCAGTATACTGTGGAACGGCAAAACTTTTTTTTTTTTATCTAGGCTTTCTGCATACATACCCACCAGACTGTTCAGACTGTAAGTTCTCCTACACTATCCATAGCTAGCATATGTGAAATGTAAAACAGTTTAGAACTACAAAAAATCATTATATACAGGAGAACTATTGCTCATGGATTTTGGAAACGTTTACTATTTCACCAACTGGAGAATTGGACATTTAGTTGTAAAATTAGCCAGCATGGTAGATACTTTCGTATTTTTAGCACTATCATTTCAGTAGCTGTATCCTCTAGAAAACCAGGTGAGTTTTCACACTTATCTGACTCTTAAAATACTGTATTGCATCCTGCTCTTACAATATCCTGTTATCTCAGTGAAGGTGTTCTTGTGATATATATAGACACAAAATTTTAATTGATAAAAGGTATCTGACTTTATATGACCCAGAGCAGACTTTTCAGCTCTGTTGTGACCCAGAGCAGTCTTTTCAGCTCCTTTTATTAACTAGCTTAATGTTCTAACCAATGATATTCAGCCACAAAGGCAGAATATGCAAATTAACTTAGTCAACAGAAACAGTATCAAAGTCAGTTACATAACGGAAGCATAATCAGTTACAGTAACAGTAACAGAAAAAAAATTTTCACATTCAAGCCTAGCTAGGCCTGAGATTGTGAGATGTTGTACACCAACAGTTTTCTGCAGTCACAAATATAGTCACAAATCTGAGATGAGATGAAACAGGTTGCTGCATCAGAAATGCGCTTCTCTGTGCCCTCAGCAACTCCATGGTGCTTACACACCCTTAATCCCTCTCTCATTGCAGGACGCAACTAGAGCAAAGTAAAGCAAAAATATTAAATGTCTATTTAAGATAATTTATTATGATGATTTTGTACTTAATTTTCCATCAACTGACCTACTGCTCTGTTTGCTAATTCCATCCATGTTTGTTTGTTGGTTTTTGCACCAGTCCTCCATTATCCACGATGGGCAAAAGCAAGTTGAGTGATGAAGAAGATAATGAAGATACAACATACAGGCTTGATTTAGCCTACCTTATGCCTCCTGAAAATTATGACCTCTCAGCTCCCTATACATCATACATGTACTCTAGATAGATGTTATGAATGGGAAGTCTTTTCAACAGTCAACAGACAGGGTGAGCAAAACCACCTCAAAGGACATAAAAGCTCCTGCTGAAGTTCTCAGAGCCTCTTTTCTTTTTGTCTCACAAACTTTTGCAGTTAGAGCTGCAACCTTGAAAACATACATAGAACCCTACTGGGTGAAATTAAATTCCTGGTCTAATGTTTACAAGTCAGAATGGAGATCAGACAAAGATCTATCTCAGGCTACACTAGTTTGAGAAAACTTGTCTCTTCAGTGTAAGCTGGAGGTAACTGTTAAGGCTAGATAGTGAAATGGTGGGTAGGGACAAAGCTCAGTATAGACTAAGATGTTGAAAACTTACTATTGCCACTAGTTCTCTATACATTGAGTGAGAGAAGTACTTTTATAAAAAAGTTATTTTGCCACACACAGTGATTCTCAGGGGCTATCTTGTCTCTGTGCTCAGGAATTACTTCTGCTGAACTCAGGAGACCCTCTGGGGTGCCATGGACAGCACAATGCAAGCTCCGTACCACTGTACTATCTCCAACCACAAGATGGTTGTAATTGAACATGATTTAATTAGAACTATAGGTGCATGGGCTGGAGTGACAGTATAGCAGGTATGTAGTTGCTTTTCACGGGGCTGAACTGGGCTAGATGGCAGGCATTCCATATGGTCCCCTGAATGCAGAGTCAACACTTAACCCTGACCACAGTGGCATGTGGCCTCTCTACCCAGCTAAAGAAATTGATTCAAGAGAAGAGAAAGGGATGAAGTATGTGCTCTCCAGCCTCTTTGAATAGAAAAAGCAGGCAAAGGCAGATAGGACATATAATTTAGATATATATACAGTCCTGTCCATCTGTTTTTTTGTTTTTGTTTTTCTTTTGGCTTTTTGGGTCACACCCAGCGATGCTCAGGGATTACTTCTGACTCTGCACTCAGCAATTACTCCTGGCAGCACTCGGGAGACTATATGGCATACAGGGGATCAAACCCAGGTTGGTTGCATGTCATGCCCTTCCTGACAGTTCATATTGTGTAAGACATTTATGCAATATATTTGGTCATAAAATGATCACTTTTTTCCTTTTTCTTTCTTTGAAAAAAAATTTAAATTATTTTGTTGCTTTTGTTTGGCCCACACCCAGGAGTGCTCAGACCTTACTTACCTCTTGCTCTGTGTTCACAGATCACACTTGGTGGGGTTCGGGGGGCCATAGGTGGTGTTGGGAATTGAACTCAGGGAAACTGTGTGTAATACATGTGCCCTACCCGCTGTACTATGATTTGGTATTCTTTCTTTCTTTTTTGGGGGGGTGGTCACACCCGGCATACACAGGGGTTACTCCTAGCTCTTCATTCAGGAATTACCCCTGGTGGTGCTCAGGGGACCATAATGGATGCTGAGATTCGAACCCGGGTTGGTTGTGTGCAAGGCCAACCCACTGTGTAGCCCTACCCACTGTGCTACCGCTCCAGCCCCTTCTTTCACACTTCTTGATACAAGTCTCAACAAAGTTCTATATACCTATATGCTGATCTGCTCTCCCTACACTGAATTAGCCCCAAGTAAAAAGTCAGTGTTTTGATAGTGTCCCTAAGATGAGGTTCAGGGTCTGAGCCCATAAAAAGTCCACAATAGGTGGTTATTGGTTCCCTGGAAATTTTAGAGAAGACTAGAAATAGATTCGCAGCAATACATAAGTCCACCCACTAAAGGAAGATGCAAGTTTCATTGTTGGGGATGGACTGTGCTATCAGGGAGAGCCCAGGAGCCCAGGTAGACTGTTCTACAGACAGGAACATTTCCCCCCTTCAAGCTGCCTTCAGAAAATAATTTCAGTATACTGAAAGGGGCAGTTTTCCTTTTCTCACAGAAGCCTGGCTGGCCTTTGACATGCAGATCTCAGGTGCTAGCCAGGCCTGATCTTTGACATTTGTAGATTCCTGGCTCTGGCCCAGCCTAGTCCTTGGGATGTAGATTTCAGGTGCTGCCTAGTTTGTAAGTGACATGTAGATTTCAAGTGGCAGCCCAGCCTTGTCTTTGGGATGTAAATCCAAGTGCTTTTAGCCCAAGAAAGGTTTTGGTTTTGTATCTTTCAGGAACCCAAGATTACTGACCTGCAGATGCAAGGAAATAATGCATATTCTACTGCCTCAATATTCTTCCTATAACTTCTTTTGATGCCTTTGGTCACTTCACTGTATTGCGCCCTTTAGAGGTACCATGATCAATAAAAGGAGATCATGAGGCTCTCTACCTTTGTCTAAGAGTCAGAGAGAACCTGATGTAGGCAGGTAGATAGGGAAAGGCCCTTGGCAATGAAACAGATTGATTCTCCTCTGGGAAGGAGAATCCTGAGACTGACCCACTCTGTGGATGCAGTAAACAGACCTGATAAGACCTTCTCCACACCCTGAGGAGGTTGGACCCCTCCCCATGAAGTTCCTCGAATTCTATCGACCTCTCCCTTAATCTGATTAAAATGTGATCCAGCCTAAAGAAGACCCAGCCTCCCTGGTAACCTCCTTAGCAACGGACTTTTACCTGGGAAGAAGCCCCACGTGGGGGCAGGTTGAAGAGACCCTATAAAAGACACCTTGAACAAAGGAAGTGCGTGCATATGCTGCCTGAGCCCATGTGCTGCTTGTGCCACGTGGCCGAGCACATGTGGTGCCCAAGCACATGTGTCGCCCGCATCTCCCCCCTTGAGATGTGTACTTTCATGCTTTCGTGTCCAGTGCTAGGATGTGTGTAGAGCTTCCTCCACCCTTGGAGAAGCCCGCGTTTTCTCTTGAGCGCGTTATTCTTACTATTCTCTCTCCCACTTATCCTTCTTCCTTCCCTAAGACCCTCTAAAATAAAATCTGCTACTTCACTGCTTGTCTACTCCTGAAATTCTTTTCCTCGAGCGAGACAAGAACCCAGTAACCCTGGGTCCCGGGTGTTAGAGGTGGTTGGAGAGAAAGTGACTGTCTTTCTCCTCCCCGTTTCACATAAGTCACCTGTGGGGCCCACCGACATCAATTCCAGAGAACGCTCTGCTAGCTCAGTGCTCTACACTATTACTGCTGGATTCTAGAGTTTGAAGCTCAGAGGAATTTGTTGGATGATGGCAGGAAATAGCCACTGTTGATATTGTTGGATGAAGCGGTAAACAGAGATGACAGTACTCGAGTCATCTGCAAGGTACAGTATCCTGGGAATGTGTTGTTCCCTGTGACTGCTGGAAGGAAGGAGTCTGAAGTGGACAGAGAATGGGCAGCAGCTATATGCCAGGGTGAGGGCAGAGGAGAGTATCTGGAATCACTTCTGCTTTGGAGTTTGTTTCTGCTGGCATGGGGGAGGTTGTAGAGGGGGAACTTTCTGCTGGCTGGGAGGTGGAGGACAGGGTTCAGGCACCTGGGGTGGGCAGGGAACAGAAACTTGTGGAGGGCAGGGCACAGACACCTGGGGAGGGCAGGGTACAGGCACCAGCGGAGGGGGCTTCTGGGGGACTTTGCATTGTTTGCTCTGCTGAGAGGACATATTCTAGAATTGATGAAAGCCTGCAAGAAACAAGAAAGAAGTATTTGTTGCTGGAAGAGAAGATGATGACTAGTTCTCCCACAGATGATCTCTGACAATTCCTACTCCTATCTAATTCTCAGGGGTTCCCATCTTCCCACTTCACTCACTGCCATAATGATTAGCCCAGAGGATCTCCACTGATCATAGATGACAGAAAATTCTCCATAAAATTTCCCAAGATAAACCTGGTCTAGAAAAATGGGATCATCCAAGACACTGTCCCATACATGGGGCATGCTCATAGTGTTAGATTTACACACAAGACTAATCGAATATTACACTGCATTAACAGAGTATCCTTCTATTTTTTTTCAGTTATGCCAAACCTTGCTTATAAACTTAAAACCACTGCAGACTGTGGGGTTGGAGAGATAATACAGTGAGTAGGGTGTTTGCCTTGTGTGCGTGGGGCTCACTCTGTTTTGATCTCTGGCACTATATCTGATCCCCTGAGCCCGATTCCCAGTGTTCCCGGAATGAAGAGCCATGAGTAAGCTTTGAGTATGGCTGGGTGTGACTCCGCAATAGAGCAAAACAACCCCTTTATACAAAACTTCACTTGTGTCTGCAACCCATATTTCTACCAAAAAAATAAACACACATTAAAATCTATGATAAGTACGCAATAAAATATTGAGGAAACAAAATCTTGTTTCATGAGAAAAGAGAAGAAACTCTAGGGTCTAGGAAAGAAAACGGTGTGAGATGTGATAATTCAGCCTACATGTACACCCACGACCTGTACTTCGTGGGGGAAAAATCAATCTTTGAGTTTGTAATTGATCATGGCATGAGCATGGGATGTAGAGGTCGGATTTGTGTGTGTCTGTGTTTGTGTGTGTGTGTGTGTATGTGCGTTGTGTCTCCCACCTTATAGAAACCAGAAACGGAGCTTATGTGCAGGTGTTAAATGGGAGATCCTATTGAGAAAAACGTCCAGCCCACTGGGTCTTTCAGGGTGCTGTGCACATTTTCCTGCCTTTAGGTCCATAGGCATATAACCGAGAGGCTTTCCTACTTCCCTATTCTTTCTCTACTGTAGTCTCCCCTCCACACTCTTCAGAATGAATTATGGCCACTCCTGGAGGGTGTATGTAAGGTGTGTAAGTCAGGACAATAGTCAAAAAATAGGACAACGGCAATGAGCCACAAAAAATTCCCAATCTCGTGCACCCCAAAACCATGAACCCAGTACAGCCCTGCAGCCACTATCTTCAGGTGTCTGCTGACACATGAAGCTCAGAACAAGGCGTCCAGCTCTACCATGGAACTATCAGTCAGAGTTATGTAAAAAGAACCATGAAGGAATAGTTTGGGGTCAGTTTTCACAGAAACCACTTGTGTCAGCAGAATGGAGCTATGCACTTCTCAAATGTCCATCACATTGAGAGCCAAGATTTCATATTCCATCTACCACCTATTTGCTCACCTCCCATCTCATTTACTAAGTCTTTCATTCTTTCAATAGTTTTCCTCTTGGTTCTCCAGAATTCTCCAACCCCCTTTCTCCTCCACTCGACTTCTATGTACCCCTTACATCTTAAGCTTGTTCAGTATTAAATGTCAATTATAATTCAATAAAATTAGAAAAGTTAATTTAGCCCTTAGAGTATATCCTAATTAAAAATCTATAAGACTCAAAGCATACAAAATAAGCTTGTCACATAAACTTAATGCACAAAAAACTAAGGATGTCAACAACAAACCTGGACTGGAGCTCACTCACCTGTCTGCAGCAATTCCAGGACTCAGGGATCCAAGTGGCATGAACAGAACCATCCAGGGGCCCATTTATCATGAAGGCAGAAGACCAGAAGGAAAGAGGGGATTACCCAATTGGCTTCTTGTTTTAGCTGTCTTATGCTTTTCTTGAAAATGATGGTGAAACTTGAAACTGTACTAAAAACTCCAGTTTGGTAGCTGTCTGAGGATTATGCACATATTACTGAACTGAATCACCATGAGATACGGTTACCAACTTTCCTGATTAAGTTTCAGTCATATAATGATCGAGCAGCACCCATCCCTCGACCAGGATTAAGCACATTTTAAAACTCTCTGGACTTCCTCAGAGAACCGAGAGCTTTAGACTTTGCCAGGGATGGGTGGATGGCTGTAGTCTGCTCTTAGCAACATCTTCAGTCAAATACGAATCAGAAACTTTTTGTAAATTTTTATCTATTTTTGTTGCATAGTATTTTATGATAACTTTCTTTTAAATTTTTATTTTTATAATGAAGTTCACAATATTTGAATATATTTACTATTCAAACACCAATCCCACCATCATAACAACTTTCCTCCACCGTATCTGGGATATTTCTCTCCCGAACCCCAAACCCTGCCCCAAAGTAGAACCAAAATAATTCATTGTGTATTATTTGTTATGAATAAACTACTGAAAGTGATCCAAAAAAGTTTCCTTAGAGGAAAGTGTGTGAAGATTGTTGAATTTCACCCAGGGCCCATTGAGCCTTTCTATAAGAGATTACTAATATGTTGTTAAAGGTTGAGCCTTGTGTGCATATATATGTATATATGTTTCTGTAAAAATATATTTCCCTCTAAGACTCTAAGATTGGTTGCCTTCTATGTTAAACTCCACTGAACATGGTGCACTACTCTTGGAATATTAGTTGTGTGAGGTATGATGTCACGGGACCGCATTCGCATTCTGTCCAGGAGAAAGTTCACTCGTGGGTAAGGCTCGGCCCGAATGTGTGGAGAGTGGCCATGAGGATGGCGGCAGTTGAGTTCTGGACGTTTTCAGCTGCCGAAGTTGGGTCCCTTGAGGCAGGAAGGGGCTTCACCCACCCCTCTCCAGGGTGCCCTGAATGAAACAGTCAGGTTTTCTACACAGAGGAGTTTGACAAGTGGTTTCAGGAACTGGAGATTTGAGCAGGAAAAAGGTGCTGTGGAGAATCCTGATTTTTTCCCATCAGGGCTGAGTCCTCAAAAAAGGGCTGTGGTGGAAGGCTCCTCATCCCCTGGAGCCATCCTCAAAGGGGTGCTGGGAGACGCAATGAAATGTGAAATGTGTCAGCTTGTTGGGAATCTTCTGCAACGCTACGCTGCAGACAGAGGATTCTGAATGTTAACCTTGACTCTGGCTACTCAGCTGGAAGGGTAATGTTTAATAAAGATGGAGAGGTTCATGCATAGATGCACATGAACCCAAAAATGGAAAATCAAGAAAGAATAATTTTGTTTGAGAAATCGGGAAAATATGAATTGTAGTAGAACACATTTCAGGTTACAGGAACCCATGGTAGAAAAGTTGTGCTCTCAAAAGTCCTATGAGGGATCTCATAGAAAGTCATGACACTTAAGAGAGCCTGGCCCAATTTCATGAGAAGATTCCATGTTTCTTGGTACCCATGAAACCACAGCTATAGAAGCTCTGGGCTTGGTAGGAGCACACACTTGAGGGAACAATCACTAAGAGTCAGTATCAGTATTTCTATATTTCAGGATTTGGGCTGGTAGCTGTGAGAGGGATCTTAGTCACAGCTTTCTTGATTTCTTTTGAACTGTGAAGTAAAGGCAGGGAGTGATAGTATGACCTCACGTATCATTTCAGAGAGAGCTGAGCAGGCAAACAATAGGCCAGAGAGCAGGTGGAGCATGAGTAAAGCATGTCCTGAGGTCAGCCCTTGATGTAAAAGGTTGGGCACAACCTGAGCAGCAGGTAAGCCTGGAAACAGAGGGCAATGTCCCACCCTTCCTCTGCAGACTCATGCCTGCATCCTCAGAGGTCACCAAGAATAAAGAATACTCATCCAGAGGCACTTCTGTCTAATGGGATTGCTGTGACAGTCCTGCTGGAAATCTACACACACACACACACACACACACACACACACACACACACACACACACACAATCCCTTTTATGTGGCGTGGCCTTGAAGTGTATTGTGTTGATCCCCCTATATTTTTCTCTGCGTAATGCTGAGCTCCTATCATCCTTCTATGAACATTCACCATAATTGAACATTCACCATTCACATCTTCTTCCTCTTTTCTTATCCTCTTCTTTTGAATCAGTAATGCAGCACCCACTGGGCATCTTCCTCTCTATCAGATTTCTCTAATTCCTACAGCATTTTAGGGTGGTGCATCTGCTACCCCCATTTCAGGGGGAAGGTGAAGTATAGCAATAGCGGTTGCTTTGCTTCTCTTTCCACAGCTGATGTCACAAGGGTGTTCAGACAGGCGTCAATGGTGAAGCCACTTGCCCTTGCCCTCACCCTTAGCTCATTAGGGCTGGATCGCTGATCCCCTTCTGTGCTGAGTGGGTACCTTAGGGATGAGAGACCAGGATATGCCACTGGCAGATGAGAGTGACTGATCACAGAAAACATTCCTACAGTTGTCAAGCATTTCTAGATTCAGCAGCTGCTGCCAATGATGGGTCCTATGGCCTAGAGTAAGCCAGTGAGCCTGATGAGAATGTTGTCTCCAAGAGGGTGGGAAGGACATGGTAATCAACTTGAAAAGGTACCACAACACAAAGAAGCAAAAGACCTCTCCTATTTTTTTAATTTATTATTATTTTTTTAATTTATTTTTTTAATTGAATCACCATGTTGAAAGTTACAAAGCTTTAAGGCTTAAGTCTCAGTTACATAATGCTCGAACACCCATCCCTCCACCAGTGCTTGTATTCCACCACCAAGAACCACAGTAAACCTCCCACCCCACCCCACCCTGCCCCCCCATCCCCCACCCCATCTGTGTAGTTGGTAAGTTGCACTTTACTTTCTCTTTACCTTGATTACATACAACAACAACAACAACAACAAAACTCACTATTATTGTTTGGAGTTTCCCCCCCAGAGTTGGACCTGCTGGAAAGGATATGTGGAATATAAAGTAGCAGAGAGGTACGATCTGGCAAAGATGCAACCTCTGGCAGAAAGCCGTCTGGACTTAGTCACTAAAATACTAAAATACAGAAATCTAGAACCTCACAGCCGCTACTGTGGCCACATGACCTCATATCTCCTCAATCGCAGCAGTGGAAGACCTCTCCTATTTCTTAAAGATTATCTAAAGTAGAGGAAAGATGTCCTATGAACAGTGGCAACAATGCAAAGACTCCTGAGAGTCCCTCCCCAGGTGCCTGTCCTCTGCGTTCCCAAGTGCCTGAACCCTGTCACACCGCTGACCCACAGAAACTCTGGCGTGATACAACTATGCTGCTTAATCTGCTAAATTTGTATGATTTATGATGCAGCAATAGAAAAAGAATATAGCATCTATTAAATATAACTTCCTTTGACCACTTTCCTCAGTCTTCCTCCTAGGCTAATCTTCCCAGTCCTTTTAATTTTGAGTATTTTCTATGTGATTTCATTACGCGGTTGTGCCCCATCTTCTTCTTCCTCGTCTCGAGACACTCCAGACTAGCAATATGATTCAAGAGAGATAGGTTATTTAATGATGTTTTTATGAAAACTTGTCACAGATACAATGGTGGCTCCTATATGTAGGAGGCTATACTCTCTTTTTGCCATATATGGTGGTTCTCAGGCCTTACTTTTGGCTCTCCTATCAGGGAACACTTTTTGGCTGCGTTCAACGCAAACATCTTAGTGCTGTACTATTGCTCCAGCACCAAGGTGTATGTAGGAGGCTTTACATGTTTTTTGTCACTACATTCTTCATTATTTGCACAAATATAAAATACTTATGGAGTTTTGATAAGAAAAGAAGGTGAACCTGAAAAGACCAACACGGAGAGGAGGGAGATGAGAGGCACCTCCTGCCCAGGGTTTTCAGTGGCTCTGTCTGGTGCTGGAATGAAAGGTGATGGTGGATACTATCACAGCAGGGAATTAAAGGTCTGACCTGTCCACATGCCACCTCCGCTCCCCAGTTGGCCTCAATCCCCCAGTGGGTTTTGTTGGATTCTAATTTCTTTATCTACAAATAAAAGGCGTATGTTTCTTACAGGGCTCCTGAAGAATGGTAAGAAAGATCCTATCTCTGCAGCAACGAAAGAAAATTCCCCGCCAAATCCTTCCCCAGGTCCTATGGTCCACCCTTTGCTGCAGAGTGGCTACCCCATGAAGCACCCTTCTGCCAGCAGACCTGCCCTCTGGTTCATACCAACAGCTTCTGTGGGCACCACTACCCAAATCCAGCCCTGAGAGCTGCCTCAGGCGCTTCCTCCCTTTACCCTGCATGATAAAACCTATAACCCCACAGCATTTCACCTCTGAGCACCCCGCCCAAGGACTAAGAGTTCACAGTCCGTTGGATTCTACGGGTGGCTAAATGGCTTTCCAGATACTTCCCAGGGAACAGCAGGGATGAGAAGGGGATTCACGGGGTCTTCCCTGGAAGACCTCTTTGGAGTTCTGCTCACACTTCCTGCTCCTGGGTCCTCTGCTACAGGACTGGTCCTCCCTGCTGCTGAGGCCTAGCCATGCTGCCCCCTGGTGGCGAAGGAAGTGCAATGGGAAAATGGAGCTCTGCCTCCTCCCACCTTGTTAAAATATACCAGGAAGACCAAGACACTGCTGCTTCAGACTTGGATAAGAACTTCCTTAAATCACCTGAAAGTTCCCCCAGAATTTCCTAAGTCTGCCATCTTACATTTATATTAAGAATTGGGCCCCCAGTCTGTGATTACAAGCAAGGCTATTGCTCCTCACACACAGTTCCTGGAACCCACCCCCAGCAGGCAGAGGGGTGTTCTCTTAAGCCCCACTCTGTAAATGTTTCTCCCAGAAAATATCTCAGTCTATGCCCACTTGTAGGAATTGTGAACATGCAAGTCACAGGAAACACACACGAAACATAAACTGATGGAGAAGCCATGGGAAGGATGGAGAAGCCTCAGGGGGATGTTGGGTTCATATGAGGAGGGTTAGGGGTTTTACTCCCAATGACTCCCTCAGATCCAGTGTGTTCCCACCTCACAGCCCTGTGCATCATTGAGGATCTTCCAAGTCCGTTCCTGAGAAGGCCTCAAGAGGCAGCAATTTTAGAGAACAAAAATAGGGTTCAGGGCAAGGCAGGTGGGAGGTGCTGACAGAGGACAGGCTGGACACAGAGGTATGAGTCCCTTCTTTGCCTAGGCTATTAGAACAGAGGTGTTGGGGTAGGTTTACTTTGTTCTTGCACAGAACTACTGGCCTTGAAAAGGCTTCGAAAGTAATAGGTAACTTTTTTTTTTTTGCCAAGTAATTACTTAACTATATGAATAACATTTACTATCACTATGTGTTTCCATGCCACCAGCCTCGCATCTCCCTTTTTATTGCTAGCTCATCATGCGTGTTTTCTTCCTCTTTATACAAACCCCTAGTTCTCTCGGGTTACACTACCCATTTCTTGGATCATAGTATGGAAGGTCTTTATTATCTTGACATTTATCATTCTTCTAGCCATTAAAACATGTCTTGAAGGAAACATTAAGGAACCGCAGAGGAATCAGGTGTGCGGGACTCAGGGCTGAGATTTCCAAGCCTGCTCAGATCAGAACTGGGCCTCTTCCACCCAAATACCCCATTTTCCAGTAGCTAGGCAGTCATACCCAGAAATTGCACTTGGCACCGTGTAATCCCGTCTATGGCCAACATCCAGAGACTATAAAACCAAGCTCCCAGAAGCGACATCTTATAGTCTAGTTCTCCCTCTCAGAGAATCTGGCAAACTACTGAGAGTTTCCTGGCCCTAAGGGAGAGCCTGGCAAGCTCCCTGTGGCATATTCATATGCCAAAACCAGTAACAATGATGGGTCTCATTCCCCTGACCCTGAAAGAGCCTCCAATGCAGCACCGTTGTGAAGGATGAGTAAAGAGAGGCTTCTAAAATCTCAGGGCTAGGATGATTGGAGACATCAATAAGACTGCTAGAGAAAATTGACGATCAACGGGATGATGATAATGATGATGATGATAATTAATCATAGTTATATCAACTCTTCTTACTCAAATAATATATTGATGGTTTAAAACAATCTTCCTGATGTACTTCAGGCAAAACTAAGGCAAAAAATGATATGGGAAAAGTAGGGTTTTAAGACCAGGGTCTGAAAATGAGAGGGTGGGGGTGTGGAGAATGAAAGAGGGACAGTGGAGCAATTGACAGAGAAAACCAGAGAGGAAGATGCCATGAAAGCACTAACAAAAATAACAAAAAGGATAGCAAACTTTTGTTGGGGAGCTTTTTATATAGTGAATTTCAATTTTTCTTCAGAGACTTTCAGAGTATAATGAGGCACTGTGATTACTGATGGAGTAGACTTTGCATTTAATATGTCTGGCATAGTGTAAATAATCTACACATTATATTTTAGTCTAAGATAGATGCTACTATTATTATATCTCATACAGGTTTAGAAAGGCTAAATACAGCCATGTGCTAATATTTGAGTCAATGAAAAATTAAAGCTAAACATGTGTCATCTTAAGCAATGATAGTACAATAAATTGCACCATTTAGCCAAGGCTACTCCATATATGTTTGTGTAATTATCTTAGATGACAGTTATACAATACAATTCTCAGAACATACTCAGAGAGTCTCTTGCCCGCACACCTAGCTTTCTTTCCTGGGGTCCCTCAGAGGGGATGGGCTCCAGCTTCCCTCTCCACCCCGAACAGAGCTCCCAGCAGCCGAAGACCACCGGAACTTAGCCACAGCCATGCTCGCAGTCCCTCTCCACACGTTTGGACAGGCCTCATGCATGAAGGTATGGGGAAAGGAACCCAGGTGTGTGTAATCCTATCAATGACCAACATTCAGAGACTTAAAAGCAAGCTCCCAGAAGCGATATCTTGTAGCCTACTTCTCCCTCTGGGAGAAACTGGCAGTCTTCTGAGAGTTTCCTGCCCACATGGGACAGCCTTGCAAGCTTCCCATGGTGTATTCATATGCTAAATCCATCAGCAAGCTGGATCTCATTCCCCTGACCCTGAAAGAGCCCCCAGCGCAACATCATTGGGAGGGCTGAGTAGAGAGAGACTTCTTTTTTTTTTTTTAAATTTTAAAACATGCATACTTTACTATCTGTAGGGAATAAAATAAATTGTAGATCTTAGAGAGAGACTTCTAAGATCTCAGGGAATGGACGAAATGAGAGGTTACTGAGCCCACCCGAGAAATTGGTGATTAACGGGATTTTGTGATCGTGATCATGAACTATAGATTTATAAGAGGGGGAAATTAGGAGAGACAAGTAACAATGCCAGTTAAAATTGCACCACAATGGTCACAAATGACTGTTTTTTTTACATCCAGATCTGTAGCTTTGGTGATACCGAGTGTGGTTTCCTTAGATGAGTATCAAAATTGCTTCTCAATGATTTAGAATGATTGAAAAAAATCACAGAGGAAAAAATTATAGAAGAAAGGAAAGGAGTAAAGGAAGTAGGCTGCACAAAGACAGCAAGTCTTTGCCAATGATCCCATAGTAGGGATTTAAATTCTCACCTTCCTTTTTTACTTCACTTCATTTGGGTTTTGATATTTACATAACATAGCTTATCCTTTGTGATTCCCAAGTGCAACCTTTTTGGGACTCTTTGTTTTCTCCCAACCCCTCCTCTCTTCCCTTTTCATCTCCCTGGACCAGATCACTCCCATCTACTCATTAGTCAAGTGTAGAAAAGAAATGAATTCAGGATTTCAGGTATGTGTATGAATGATAGAGTTAAACTCAGTGGAAATTAACTGCACAGAGGCCAGGGCTGTTTATTCAAGAATATTCATTGTGCTCCCCTGCAACCACCCTGAAAGTGTCTGTTGCATGAATGCACGTTCAGTCCGAGGTGCTGAGACAAGGAACAGGAGAGCAATTATTATATTTCATGGAGGGCCACTGGACTCCCTCTAATCCTGTGACAAAAGGCAGAGCATCCTAAGGTCTCCTTTTGATGTAGGCAGGTAGATAGGGAAAGGCCTTTGACAATGAAACTTCTATTATCAAAGTCTCGGGAAGGAGAATTCTGAGACTGACCCACCCTGTGGATACAGAAAACAGACCTGATAAGACCTTCTGCAGATCCTAAGGAGGTTGGACCCCTCCCCATGAAGTTCCTCAAATTCCCTCGACTTCTCCCTTCATCTGATTAAAATGTGACCCAGCCTATATATAAGGCACTGGTTGAACTCTACAAGAAGAAAACATCAGGCCCCATCAGAAAATGGGGCGAAAAAATGAACAGAAACTTTCTCAAGGAAGAAATACAAATGGCCAAAAGGCACATGAAAAAATGCTCATCATCACTAATCATCAGGGAGATGAAGATCAAAACAACTATGAGATACCACCTAACACCACAGAGACTGGCACACATCCAAAAGAACAAAAGCAATGCTGACTGGTTCAACCCTTCTGGAAAACAATATGGTCGCTCCTCAAAAAATTAGAAATCGAGCTCCCATTTGACCCAGCAATACCATAGCCAAAATGACATCTGCACATGTATGTTTATCACAGCACTATTTACGATAGCCAAAATCTGGAAAAAACCCGAATGCCCAAGAACAGATGACTGGCTAAAGAAACTTTGGTACATCTACACAATGGATTACTATGCAGCTGTCAGAAAAGATGAAGTCATGAACTTTGCATACAAGTGGATCAACATGGAAAGTATCATGCTAAGTGAAATGAGTCAGAAAGAGAGAGACAGACATAGAAGAATTGCACTCATCTGCAGAATATAAAACAACAGAATGGAGGCCTAACACCCAAGAATAACCAAAATAAGTACCATATTTGCTCCATGGCTTGGAGACCAGCCTCACATGCTGGGGGAAATGTCAGCTCAGATAGAGAAGGGAAACCCAAGCAAAAATGTGGTGGGAGGACTCGTTAGGGATGGGAGAGGCGTGCACTGAGCAGACTATAGACCGAACACATTGGCCACCCAAGACCTCCATTACTAACCACAATGCCCAAAGGGAGAGAGGGAACAGAAGGAAAAGCTCTGCCAATAATTCAGAGTGGGGAAGGGAGTGGGGTGGGAGGGGGTGGGAGGGATGATGGGGTCAACAGTGGAGAACGGGTACTGGTGGACGGATAGATACTCAAGCTGTATATGATCGAGGAATAAGTATGAGAATATGTAAACCTGTATCTGTACCCCCACGGTGATTCATTAATAGAAAATTTTTAAAAAATGTGACCCAGCCTAAAGAAGACCATCACCACTCCCAACCTCCCCAGCAACAGACTTTTTACCTTGAAAGAAGCCCCACGTGAGGGCAGGTTGAAGAAACCCTATAAAGGCCACCTTGAACAAAGGAAGGGCGCGCATATGCTGCCTGAGCCCATGTGCTGTTTGTGCCCACATGGCCAAGCACATGCAGTTGCCCGAGCACATGTGTCGCCCGCATCTCTTCTCTTGAGATGTGTATGTTAGGGCTCGGATCAAGATCTCCCTATAATGACAAAGAGACTCCAGAGAGTGCAAACAGCAAGCAGGGTTTATAGTAA
Organism: Sorex araneus; assembly: GCF_027595985.1. Lineage (NCBI taxonomy): Eukaryota > Metazoa > Chordata > Mammalia > Eulipotyphla > Soricidae > Sorex > Sorex araneus. The sequence goes on from NC_073306.1 coordinate 87,990,203, forward strand.
GACTGGCTAGCCAGGGTCCAGCTGCCTACGCAGACACACAGGTCCAGCAGATTGGGCAAAAGACCCCAAGATTCTCCAAAGGAGATCTTATATAGGCCTTCCCCGGTGTTACAGCAGAGCCCGCGCATTTCATAGCCAATAGATTTGTAATATTACAAACTTTCTTAACCAATCCATTTAAAAGAACATCACTCCTTAGCCTATGGTTTTAGAGATCAGTATTCGCGCCAATATTCAGGAATGTCCTGGTTCTGGGGGAAGTCCTGGGTCTTGTGATATGGGTCTTGTGAGAAGCATCTGGTTATCTGGTCTGACCACCACCCTTCTTGTGACCTGGGGTGCCTGTATCTGAATTCCTTGCTCAAGGGCAGAAAATCAGGTTATTCTGCAATGCAGACTTCTGTAAAAAGAGTCTTGAGAAAGCTAAATTGATTCCTGTGGTTTGTTCTGGGCCAGTTCCTCACATGTACTTTCATGCTTTCCTGTCCAGTGCTAGGATGTGTGTAGAGCCCTCTCCACCCTTGGAGAAGCCTGTGTTCTCTCATGAGCGTTTTATTCTTACTATTCTCTTTCCACTTATCCCTTCCTCCTTCCCTCAAAAACCCTTTGAATAAAATCTGTTACTTCACTGCTTGTCTACTCCTGAAATTCTTTTCTGCGAGCAAGACAAGAACCCAGTAACCCTGGGTCCCGGGTGGTAGAGGCGGTTGGGGAGAAAGTGACCGTCTTTCTCCTCCCTGCTTCACGTAAGTCACCTGTGGGGCCCACTGCCATCACCTTTATTGATCATGGTACATCTAAAGGGTGCAATAAATTGATCTCATCAAAAGAAGTTACACAAAGAACATTGAGGCAGCAAAACGTGTTGTTTCCTTGCTTCTGCAGGCCAGTAGATTTTGGTCTCCAGAAAAAGATACAAAACCTATACTGAAAACTTTCTTGGCCTATTTGTATTTGGATTTTCATCCCAAAGACTGGTCTAGGCTAGAGCTTAGAATCTACTTGCCAAAGACAAGCATCTGAAATTTGCATCCCAAAGACTAGGCTGGGCGCCAGCATGGAATTTAATGTCAGGCTACCACCTGTGATCTGCATGTCAAAGAGCCAGGCTCCTATGAGAAAAGGGAAACTGCCCCTTACAGTATCATTTGTATCACTTGTCATCCCTTTGATCTTCAATTTGCTCCAGGGGACCCCAGTAATGTCTCTATTCATTGCTGTTGCATGCTAGTGTAGCCCAATGGTATCTGCTTGCTCCAGGAACACGAAGGACCTCAAACCCTTCGTTCAGGGTTTTGACAAAGAAGTCTGACCATCTTGTAGGTGGACAGCCATGCGGTCTTTTGACGCCAGGACACATGACAAATCTCTCCCATTTTCATGGGTCCCTATGTTCCTGCCAATTGTGCAGTAGTCTACATGGGATAGTCTACATGGGATCATCCTAATAGCTCAGTCCAGCCCCAACAGTGCCTTAAGTCCTATACTATCTCTTGAGACGTTTTTTGTTTTTGCTTTATGGGCCACACCTGGCATTGCACAGGGGTTACTCCTGGCTCATGAACTCAGGAATTACTCCTGGCAGTGCTCAGGGGACCATATGGGATGCTGGGAATCGAACCTGGGTCGGCCACATGCAAGGCAAATGCCCTGCATGCTGTACTATTGCTCCAGCCCCTCTCTTGAGACTTTTATGTTCTTTTTCTTCACAGTTCCTCTACCTTTAATAGTTTTGTTGGGTTCCACTAGTGGTGTTTCAGATTCAAACTCTAACTGAGACTTGAACTCATCTTTGTCTAACACAAACCTAATCTCTTGTTTCCTTCATGCCCATTAATACCCAGGGACTCAACTTTCTGTATTTTCTTAATTCTCTTAACTTCCCATATCAAATAACTATCCAAATCTCATAAATTTACTTAGTGAAGGTGTTAACTCTTGTTGAAACCATTTTTCTATCATCACCGTCTTCTTCCAGGTTCAGAGGAACCTGTCCACCATTCCATCCTTCAATTCATACCAGGTTTTCCAGTCAAATAATTCCTCTCAATGCCTAAAATTACTCACAGTCTTAATTTTAAAAAATCTCATTCTTCATCAGTAAATGACTGCCAAGATGAACTAACATGATCTGAATTCAAGGTTCCCATTTCTGAATCCCACTTGCCATTCCCACATCAACCTCCTATAACAATCCCATTACACACTTATTCCAACCACAAAGATCACAGAGATCATGCTTTTGAAAGGTTAGGAATAAGTTTTTTCAGAGCAAATTTTTTCTTCACTAAGGCAGGATCTGGGGGAACGTAGTAGGTGAGTAGTGGTCAGGGTCATCTAACTGAATTATTTACAACAAGTGCATGTATCTCAAGGGTTGGGTCAAGCACCTATTGAAAAAAATACGGGATCCCAACAAAAGTATTAAAGACAGAGAAACTACAAAGAAAATAGGCCATTAAAGGCTCGAGAGATAGGACAACAGTTTAGGCACAAGCATTATATGCAGTCAACACTAGTTCTAACGCTGGAATCACATGTGAACCCCTGAGCACAGAATCAGGAATAAACCCTAAATATCATCATATGTTCCCCCTTTAATTAATTTAAATTTATAATTTGAATTATTAAAAACAATATGTTAAATTAAATTAATAATCAATATATTTACTTAAATTAATAGAATAAACTTTATTTATTTTTAATAAAGTTAATTTTTTTCCTGTCTTGCTCTACAGAGTGTGAGTGATAAGCTTAATGAAATAAAGGTTGAATGGGTGAGGAAAAAAACTGCACACACAGAATTTTGCTACCAACGAACTTTCCTATAGTATACTTCAGGAGGGGAAAGAAAAAGAAGTAATTTGTCATAATCTATTCTCCTATTCAAAGCTGTGAGTTGAGAGAGAGAGTCATACAACAATTTCTTCTTAATGATGCAATAATGACATCACAAGTAAGGGTCCCCACTCTCCAACCCTTGGCTTTCTCAGAACCAGGCAGAGGGAAAAATCTACCTTCCCAAGCACAGTCATCCAACTTGCTTATATACTTGTCAAGGTCACTACAAACACAAAGAGGTAACTTGCATTCGAATGACCAGGAACAGCTTCTTTTACCTTTCATTTTCTGGATTGACCTATAGCATCCTGGGTCTAGAGGATGTATATATTTGTCCATAAGTTTCCTCTCATTCTAGCTAGCAAGAACTGAGATATATCATAGAAAAGAGAGCCTAAACAATTCTGGAGTACAATTTAATCATCTGTTTTTCCAGAGTATACTAATAATTTTGTGAGGGAGCTTTCTAAGCAGTGTTCAAGGTACCTGGGGCCACTCCCCGTGATAGTCTGGTTGTGCAGGGCCAGATCATTCACTGTTAGAACCAGACAACATGGTGCTGCTCATCCAAAAATTCTGGGGACTTCTGGGGCCACACTGAGAATGCTCAAGATACCATATGGCACAGAGGATTAAATTTTCAACCTCTGGACAAAGGCATGCATTCTAGTCTTTTGAGCTGTCTCATATTGTGAGTCAACAATAAAAATAAATAAACTTAAATAATTCTTTTAAACCTACATTCAGGGTCTGAGAAGTAGTACAGCAGGTAGGGCACTTGCTTTGTATGTGGCTGACCTGGGTTTGATCCCTGGCATCTAAAATGGTCCTCGGAGCACCTCCAGGAGTGATTCCTGAGTGCAGTGTCAAGAGAAATCCCTGAGCAGCACATGTATACTCCCAAAACCAAACAAAACAAAGAACAAGAGGAAGGGAAAAAAACCATACTAGATATGCTTCATTTGTTTATTGTTAAAGGAAATGAAAGTTGTCTTTTAGATAAAACTTGAGAGAATTGTTAGGAACTGATAAGCCCTGTCTGCTTCTAAAGTTAGAGAAGTACCTAGCTCAGTGAAAAATGTAACAATGGGTTGTTAGGATAGATGAAGTCATGAAATTTGCTTACAAATGGATAGACATGGAGAGTATCATGCTAAGTGAAATGAGTCAGAAAGAGAGGGACAGACATAGAAGGGCTGCACTCATTTGTGGCGTATAGAATAACATTACATGAGGCTGACACCCAAGGACAGTAGATACAAGGGCCAGGAGCATTGCCACATAGCTAAAAGACTGCTTCATGAGTGGAGGGAGAAGGCAAATGGAGTAGAGAAGGGATCACGAAGAAAATGATGACTGGAGGAATCAGTCAGGATGGGAGACGCATGCTGAAAGTAGATAATAGAACAAACATGATGACCTCTCAGTGTCTGTTACAAGCCATAATGCCCCAAAGTAGAGAGAGATTATGGGGAATATTGTCTGCCATGGAGGCAGGGGGGGTGGAAAACGGGGGTTTACCAGGGATATCAATGGTGGGGAATGTGCACTGGTGGAGGGGTGGGTGTTTGATCATTGTGAGATTGTAACCCAAATATGAAAGCTTGTAACTATCTCACGGTGATTCAATATAATAAAATTTAAAAAGAAATGTAGCAGTGGGGGTGGGACAGGGAGACAGGAATTCCTTCTCTAAATGACATTTAAATAATATTCATTGGCCTGAACACATACTTCAGGTATATTAGAATTCCCCATCCCATCTCCTCTTCTGAATTCTTTTTTTTTTTTATTGAATCACCACGTGGAAAGTTACAAAGCTTTCAGGCTTAAGTCTCAGTTACACAATGCTGGACACCCACCCCTTCACCAGAGCACATATTCCACCACCAAGAACGACAGTAAACCTTCCCCACACCCCCCATGCCCCAGCCCCCCACCCCACCTGTGTAGCTGATAAATTTCACTTTACTTTCTCTTTACTTTGATTACATTCAATATTTCAACAAAAGACTCACTATTATTGTTTGGAGTTTCTCCCCCTAAAGTCGGACCTGCTGGAAAGGAAGCATTTGATAATTGTTTTCCATTGCTAAGAATGACCTTTCTGAATTCTTCACTTACCGTGATCACTGAAGGGATAGAGTTGGTGGGTATTCATCAATCTTTTGTTTTCCAGTCCTTTAGTGAAGAGCCAGTCCTCAAAATTTGAAGGACTTGTGCAAGACACAAGATTAACAAAAGTCCTGGGGACCCACTCCCACTCATTGTCCCTTTCTCTCCCCAGAGGTTTTGAGGGGTGCCCAGTCCATTCAGGAGTTCTTTGGAACTCTATTATGGAAGCTATTTTCTCTGTTTTCATTTTGTTTTGTCTTAGCTTTTGGATGAGACCCAGCAGTGTTCAGGTGCTACTCCAAGCCAGTACTCAGAGATCACAACTCCTGGTGGTGCCACGGATGCATTCCATGCTTCCAGAATGCACAGACCTCAAAGCTATCTCCCTGGCCCCAGGATGCCTGGTTAAACTTATGTGCTCTTCAGATCAATGCCTTTATATTTTTACCTTTTGACTTATAAAACGATAATGAAAATTAACAACTATATCAATAAAGGGTTAGGGTCAGAACTATGAGGATGGGAGAAAAAAACAACAAAAAAGTAAGCTGAACTTAAAGGGAACCAGTTTGGACTGTGTATGTGAGGCAAGTTTGGTTAGTGAGTTATGAGAAAATGGAAAATGAAAAAAATATATTATGAGGTAAGTAGGAGTAAGATTTTGACAGTTAGTACACGTTATGTAGAGAATTTGTATTTTGGTTTTTAATTTTTTCCATTCTTTTTTGTTTTAACATTTTTTACAGGGTAGACATTGTGGTGCTGAGGGCTCGCTCTTGTTTCTGCACTCAGGGATCACTTCTGGTGGGCTCAGGAGGACCGTATGGGGTACTGAAATCAAACCAGGGTCAGCTGCATGCCAGGAAAGGTTTGTAGTTTAGTTGATTGCCACCTTATTGTTATCTAAGTTCTTGTTGCATTATGGTCTCACAGAACAACTATAAACTATACAAAATATAAATTTATATATTGCATCTTAAGTATCTGGAGTATACATAATGTAGTCAGATTTGAAAAGGATGTCAAGGTTTAGAATGGGAAGTGATACTGATGGGCTTTGCATTTTATAGTTCCTGGCCCAAGGACAGGAAATGTTTAGCACAGAGTATCTAAAATTCCAGTAGAAAATTAAATAATGTCTTCTTGATTGTTGAAAAGCAGAAGAAAGTTTGAGACAAATAGAGCAACTGAAAATTCAGTAAAGTTCTTCAGTAGTTAAAAAGCTAGAATGCAAGCATGATGAGAATGTTATATAAAAATTTATGTAAGAACTATGCCTACATTTCTTATTGACCACTCGGGTACATAAAATATCCCAATGGAAGACACTGGGCACACACTTGAACTTCCCAAGAGACTTTATTTATTTATTTAAATTGAATCACCATGAGATATACAGTTCCAAGGCATTTCATGATCAGGTTTCAGTCATATAATGTCACAACACCCATCCTTCCACCAGTGTACATTACCCACCACCAGTGTTCCCAGTTTCCTTCCGACACATGCCCCACCCCCCACCCACGCCAGCATGTCTCTACAGCAGGCACTTTCCTCTCTCTCTCTCTCTCTCTCTCTCTCTCTCTCTCTCTCTCTCTCTCTCTCTCTCCCCCCCCCGCCCTTTTGCTCATTTTGGTTTGAATGCAGATACTGAAAGGTTATCATGTTTGTTCCTTTACCTACTTTCAGCACGCAGTTCTTATCCAGAGTTCTTATCCAACGATCTGTGTCATAGTGGTCCCTTCTCTATCCCAAATGCCTTCTCCTCCAGAACTTGAAGCAAGCTTCCAACTGTGGACCAAACCTCCTGCCCTTGGGTATTAGTCTTATATTACCTCTTTTTTATATCCCATAAATGAATGTGAACATTCTATGAAGAGACTGACTATAGCGTGAGCCCCAAGCGAGTTAAAATCTTAGAGGATCTCTTCATTTTTAAAATTATTATTTTTTTATTTTTTAAAGTAGTTCACAATATTTGATTACATTTAATATTCAAACACCAGTGGATGCGGGGAGAAAGGGACTCTTCACTGCTGGTGGGAATGCCGACTAGTTCAGCCCTTTTGGAAAACAATATGGACTATTCTCAAAAAATTAGAAATTGAGCTTCCATTTGACCCAGCAATACCACTCCTGGGAATATATCCCGCAGAGGCAAAAAGGTATAGTAGAGATGGCATCTGTATTTCTATGTTCATTGCAGCACTGTTTACAATAGCCAGAATCTGGAAAAAACCAGAGTGCCCCAAAACAGATGACTGGTTAAAGAAACTCTGGTACATCTACACAATGGAATACTATGTAGCTGTCAGAAAACATGAAGTCATGAAATTTTCATATAAATGGATCAACAAGGAAAGTATCATGTTGAGTGAAATGAGTCAGAAAGAAAGAGACAGACATAGAAAGATTGCACTCATATGTGGAATATAATGTAACTGAGAAGTACAAGTTGGCAATGATGCAACTTCTGGCAGATATCTCTCTGGAATTAGTTACTAAAATACTAAAATACACAAACCCAAAACCGTGAGGCCGCTAAGTGTGGTCACTCGACTTCATACCTCTTCATTCTCAGCAATGGAAAACAAATTATCAAATGCTTCCTTTTCAGCAGGTCCGACTTTAGGGGAGAGACTCTCCAAACAATAATAGTGAGTTTTGTTGAAATATTGAATGCAATCAAAGTGAAAGTAAAGTGAAGTTTATTAGTTACACAGGGGGGGGCTAAGTGTGGGGGGGCTAGGGGCGTGGGGGGGCTAGGGGTGTGGGGGGGCTAGGGGTGTGGGGGTGCTGGGTGGAGCTATACTGTGATTCTTGGTGGTGGAATATGTGCACTGGTGAAGGGATGGGTGTTCGAGCATTGTATAACTGAGACTTAAACCTGAAAACTTTGTAACTTTCCACATGGTGACTCAATAAAAAAATTTAAAAAAATAGTAGAGGAAGTGGAAAGATGGAGACACCACTTTAAATAATTTCTCTTTAGTATAGTGCTTCATTTTGCCCTCTTTTCCTTCTCAAAATAAATTGTTTATCTATGTAAAAAAAAACACCAATCCCACCGCCATACACTTTCCCATCACCATATTTTGGGTGTTTCCATCCTGTACCACAATCTCTGCCCCAAAGCAGAACAGAAATAATATATATCCCTCTAAGGTTGATTGCCTCCTGCTTTGAATCCCATCAGATTTGCTGCTGTACTCTTGGAGTATGGGTAGGCTGACACGACCTTGGCAGCGCAGTACAGGAGAAGGCTCACTTGTGGGTGAGGCTCTGCCAGAGCGTGTGGAGAACAGCCCTGAATGTGGCATTGCTTGAGTTCTGGAGGTTTTCGGCTGCCGGAGCTGGGTCCCTTATGGTGGTGAGGGGTCTCACCCGCTCTCCCTCTTGGGCTCCCTGGGTGAAACAGCCTTGTGCAGGGTCCAGCCACATGGTTATAATTCCTTCCAGGAGAGAAGGACATGTGATCTGGAGGGTGGCCGATGACAAGATTATCTGGCGCCAGCCAGGGGTGGCTTATGGGCATGACTGCTGAATTGCCTGACATACGGTGATATGGGCAGAGGATCTCTGTTCCTGGTCCCATTGAGCCCAGAGTTCTCAGTCGCAAAGTCCCACATACCTGGGTTTTCTGGTGGTTCACTCGTGGGTGAGGCTCAGGTCGGGTGTGTGGAGAGAAGAGTGGCCGTGAGTGTGGCAGTGGTTGAGTTCTGGAGGTTTTTGGTTGCTGGGTCTAGGTCCCTTGGGGTGGGGAGAGGTCTCACCCACTCCAGAGGATCACTTCCTGATTCAGTCTATTGTCCTTGGTGGGATTCCTTTTTTTGGTGAAAGGGTCTTCCTCCAATTCATCTGGGATGCTATTTTTATATCCTTAGCTGTTGAATATTTGGTAGGGTTTCGGGTCATTTTCTGTGTCTAATATTACCTGAGATAGGTTGTATGATTGAAACTCTACTTCTCCCTACTAGTTATATTTATGTTTTTAACTCTACTGTTCCCTTACATCTCTGTGACTTTTAGGAAGTCACTTAACTCCTCTGAACCCTACTATCCTTTTCCCTGTAACAGGAACAATGATTCCAATAGTATTGGTATAGGAACATTTTCACAGTCAAGAAGTTGACACAGACCAAATGGCTGATTAACCGGGACAGAGCAAACCAGATTAGTCATTAGGGTGATTCGGCACACCTGTGCAGGTATGCCTGGTCACATCTGAAGATCATTGCCCTGGTTTCTCTTTGTTGTCAGACTGTAAGTCTCCTCAGCACAGAAATCAAGTTCTGACTTATAACTTTAAGCCTGGGGAGAGCACTGTGAAACAAAAAATTGAAAAGGAGATCTAGTTTATAGCATTGTCAGTTCCAGTTTTGACCCTGAGCTGTGATTATGTAATATATTGCTATTGAGAGAATTCCATGAAAGAGTATATGGGACCAATTTTTGCAAACTTCTGTGAATCTACAAGATTTCAAAAGCAAAACTATATTGTTATAATATATACCAGAAAATACCCAGGGTTGAAAGCCCAGACCCCTGTTTATTAAGATGGGCCAGATCAACAAGGGATTCATGAGCAAGGGATATTAAGTGAGTACTTAGAATGAGTTATGATACTTGAAGCCTGAATTTATGACCATTTTTCTGTCTCTTGGTTTAAAAACTTGATACCCAGTTTTTAAAAATTTATTTTTTTTATTTTTAATTTTTTTTTTTTGCTTTTTGGGTCACACCCAGCGATGCTCAGGGGTTACTCCTGGCTTTGCACTCAGGAACCACTCCTGGCGGTGCTTGGGGGACCATATGGGATGCCGGGGATCGAACCCGGGTCGGCCGCGTGCAAGGCAAACGCCCTACCCGCTGTGCTATCACTCCGGCCCCAAAATTTATTTATTTTTAATTAGTGAATCACCATGTGGGTACAGTTACAGATTTATACATTTTTGTGCTCATGTTTCCCTCATACAAAGTTCGAGAACCCATCCCTTCACCAATGCCCATTCTCCACCACCAGTAAACCCAGCATCCCTCCTACCCTCCCCAATCCCATCTCCCCCCACCCTACCCTGCCACTGTGGTAGGGTATTCCCTTCTGTTCTCTCTCTAATTAGTTGTTGTGGTTTGCAATAAAGGTGTTGAGTGGCCACTGTGTTCAGTCTCTAGCCCACATTCAGCCCGCATCACACTTCCCCCGCATGGCCTCCGGCCTCATTATACTTGGTGATCCCTTTTCTGAGTTGCCCTCTCCCCAGAATGTGAGGCCAACCTCCAAACCATGGGGTCAATCTCCTGGTACTTATTTCTACTATTCTTGGGTGTTAGTCTCCTACTCTGTTATTCTATATTCCACAAATGAGTGCAATCTTTCTATTTCTGTCTCTCTCTTTCTGACTCATTTCACTCAGCATGATACTTTCCATGCCGATCCACTTATATGCAAAATTCATGACCTCCTTTATTCTAACAGCTGCATAGTATTCCATTGTATAGATGTACCAAAGTTTTTTCAACCAGTCATCTGTTCTAGGGCACTCGGGTTTTTTTCAGATTCTGGCTATTGTAAACAGTGCTGCGATGAAGATGTCATTTCGACTATACTTTTTTGCTTTTCTGGGATATATTCCCAGCAGTGGTATTGCTGGTTCAAATGGGAGTTCAATTTCTAATTTTTTGAGAATCGTCCATATTGTTTTTCAAAAGGGCTGAACTAGTCGGCATTCCCACCAGCAGTGTAGAAGGGTCCCTTTCTCCCCACATCCTCTCCAACAGCGGTTGCTTTTGTTCTTTTGGATATGTGCAAGTCTCTGTGGTGTGAGGTGGTATCTCATGGTTGTTTTGATCTGCATCTCCCTGATGATCAGTGATGTAGAGCACTTTTTCATGTGCCTTTTGGCCATTTGTATCTCTTCCTTGGGAAAGTTTCTGTTCATTTCTTCGCCATTTTCTGATAGGGTTGGATGTTTTTTTCTTGTAGCATTCAACCAGTGCTTTATATACCCTTGATATCAACCCCTTATCTGATGGTATTGTGTAAATATATTTTCCCATTCTGTAGATAGTCTTTGTATTCTGGTCACTGTATCTTTTGCGGTGCAGAAGCTTTTTAGTTTAATGTAGTCCTATTTGTTGATCTCTGTTTCCACTTGGTTGGCCAGTTGCATGTCATCTTTGAAGATAACTTTTTCTTCAATATCGTGGAGGGTTTGCCCAACCTTGTCTTCATGTACCTATGGTTTGTGGTCTGATGTTGAGGTCTTTAATCCATTTTGATCTGAGTTTTGTGCATGGTGTCAGGTCGAGGTCTAAGCCCATTCTTTTGCATGTGGTTGTCCAGTTGTGCCAGCACCATTTGTTAAAGAGGCTTTCCTTGCTCCACTTCACATATCTTGCTCCCTTATCAAAGATTAGATGATCATACATTTGGGGTTGTGTGTAGGAATATTCCACCCTGTTCCATTGGTCTGCGGCTCTACCTTTGTTCAAGTACCATGCTGTTTTAATTGTTACTGCTTTGTAATAAAGTTTGAGGTTGGGGAGGGTGATGCCTCCCATCGACTTTTTCCCAAGAATTGTTTTAGCTATCCGTGGGCGTTTGTCATTCCATATGAAATTTAGGATTGCTTGATCCATTTCTTTGAAGAATGTCATGGGTATCCTTATAGGGATCGCGTTGAATCTGTATAATGCTTTGGGGAGTATTGCCATTTTGACAATATTGATTCTCCTTATCCACGAGCAGGGTATATGTTTCCATTTCCTCATGTCCTCTTTTATTTCATGGAGTAGCGTTTTATAGGTTTCTTTGTAGAGGTCTTTTACTTCCATGGTTAAGCTGATTCCGAGGTACTTGATTTTCTGGGGCACGATTGTGAACGGGATTGCTTTTTTCATGTCCCTTTCCTCTGTCTCATTGTTTGTGTATAGGAAGGCCATGGATTTTTGGGTATTGACTTTGTAGCCTGCAACTTTACCGTATAAGTCTATTGTTTCTAAGAGTTTCTTAGTAGAGGCTTTAGGTTTCTCTAGGTATTGTATCATATCATCTGCAAATAGTGAGAGTTTGATGTCTTCCTTTCCTATCTGGATTCCCTTAATCCCTTTTTCTTGTCTAATGGCTATCGCAAGTACTTCCAGTACTATATTGAAGAGAAGTGGTGAGAGTGGGCATCCTTGTCTTGTGCCTGATCTTAGAGGAAAGGCCCTTAGTTTTTCCCCATTGAGGATAATGCTTGCCGTAGGCTTGTGGTAGATGGCTTCGACTATCTTGAGGAAAGTTCCTCCAAAACCCTTTTTGGTGAGGATTTTCATCATGAACGGATGTTGGATCTTGTCAAATGCTTTCTCTGCATCTATTGATATGATCATATGGTTTTTTATCTTTACTTTTGTTGATATGCTGGATTATGTTGATTGATTTCCGAATGTTAAACCATCCTTGCATCCCCCACTTGCTTATGATGTATGATCTTTTTGATGAGTTGTTGGATCTTATTTGCAAACATTTTGTTGAGGATCTTCGCATGGGTGTTCATCAGGGATATTGGTCTATAATTTTCTATCTTAGTGGTGTCTTTTTTTGCTTTTGGTATTAAGGAGATGTATGCTTCATAGAAACTGTTTGGGAGAGTTCCTATTTTTTCAATTTCCTGGAAAAGCTTGAGGAGAACTGGCAACAGGTCTTCTTTAAATGATTGGAAGAATTCACCAGTGAAACCATCTGGGCCTGGGCTTTTGTTTTTGGGGAGATTTTTGATTACAGTTTCAATTTCCTTAACATTGATGGGTCTATTCAGGTATTCCAGGTCTTCTTTGTTCAGTCTTGGGAGATTGTAGGAATCAAGGAATTCACCCATTTCCTTTAGGTTCTCCTTTTTTGTGGCGTATAGACCTTCAAAATAGTCTCTAATGATCTTTTGAATCTCACTGGTTTCTGTTATGATGTCCCCCTTTTCATTTCTGATTCGGTTTATTAGGGTTTTCTCTCTTTCTTTCTTTGTGAGTCTTGCTAGCGGTTTATCAATCTTATTTATTTTCTCGAAGAACCAGCTCTTTGTTTCATTGGTCTTTCAGATTGTTTTTTTGGTTTCCATGTCATTAATTTCTGCTCTAATTTTTATTATTTCTTTCCTTCGGTCTGGTTTGGGTTCCTTTTTCTGGTCCTTTTCTAAGGTCTTGAGCCATGAAGTCAAACTATCTATGTGGGCCCTTTCTTCCTTCCTGAGGAATGCTTGGAGAGCTATAAATTTTCCCCTTAACACTACTTTAGCTGCGTCCCATAGGTTTTGGTAGCTCGTGTCTTCATTCTCATTTGTTTCTAAGTATCTTTTGATTTCTTCCTTGATTTCCTTCCTGACCCACTCATTGTTCAACATTGAGTTGTTTAATTTCCAGGTGTTTGATTTGGTTCTCCATGTCAGTGAGTGGATAGATTCTATCTTCAGCGCATCGTTGTCTAAAAAGATGGTTGATACAATTTCTATTTTTCCAATTCTATTGAGGTACGTTCTGGGGCCCAGTAGATGGTCTATTTTAGAAAATGTTTCGTGTGCACTGGAAAAGAATGTGTATTGTATCTTTTGGGGTGTAAAGCCCTGTATAAGTCTATTAGGCCTCTCTCTTCAATTTCTTCTTTCAGATTCAGTGTTTCCTTGCTGAGTTTTGTTGATCTGTCTAGTGGTGATAAGGCAGTATTGAAGTCTACGACTACTATTGTGCTGTTAGTGATGTCCTCTTTGAAGTCTGTTAGGAGTTGTTTTAAATATTTAGCCGGTCGTTCGTTAGGAACATATATGTTTAAGAGTGTGATTTCTTCCTGTTGTACATATCCCTTGATAAATAGAAAATGACCTTCGCTGTCCCTTTTAATCTTTTTCAACCTTAAGTCTATGTTGTCGGATACTAGGATGGCCACTCCAGTTGTTTTAAGGGAGTTTTTTGCTTGCAGGATTGTTTTCCATCCTTTGATTTTGAGTCTATGTTTACTCTGTTTGTTCAGGTGTTTTTCTTGAAGGAAGCAGAATGTTGGGTTTAATTTCCGGATCCATTTTGCCACTCTGTGTCTCTTGATGGGTGCATTTAGGCCATTGACTTTGAGAGAGATTATTGTGATGGGGTTTTGTGTCATCTTTCTGTGGGGTTTGTTGTTCTTATGGGGCTCCTCCTTGTCTTACATTAGCCCCTTTAGACCTTCTTTCAAGGTTGGTTTTGAGTCAATGAAGTTCCTGAGCTGTTGTTTATCCAAGAAATAGTGTATAGTTCCTTCGAGTTTGAGTGAGAGTTTAGCCGGATAAAGTATTCTTGGTGAGGCATTCATTTCGTTGAGTTTTTTCACTATGTCCCACCATTGTCTTCGGCTCAGAGGGTTTCCTCTGACAGGTCTGCTGTAAATCTGAGGGGTGCTCCTTTGTATGTCCTTTGTATGTGATTTCCTTCTTTGACCTTGCTGCTTGCAGAATTGTGTCTCTATCCATAGCATCTATCATTCTGACTATGATATGCCTTGGAGTCTTTTTATTTGGGTCTCTTTTTGCTGATACTCTTCGGACTCCTTAGATCTGGATGCCTGCCTTCTCCAGCTCTGGGAATTTCTTAGCAATGATGTCTTTGACTGTGTTTCTTCATTGGGGTTACTTCCCTGTGCTTCTGATACTCCAATGATTCTTATGTTGTTCCTCTTGAAGACATCCCCCAGGACTCTGATTCGCTCTATAGCCATTTTGAGACCTTTCGCCATTATTTGTTGTTGTCTATAAGCTTTCTGCAGCTCATCTTCCAGGTCACTGATTCTGTCTTCGGCTGTAGTCATCCTACTGTTGAGGGCATCTACTGAGATTTTTAATTCATCTAACGATTCCTTTATTTGTGTGACTTCCATTTGTAGCTTTGAAATTTCTGCTCTCATTTCTTCCTGCATTTTCTTGTTAGACCGTTCCAGTGCTTCATTCATCTCCTCCCTTAATTTGTTGGATGTCTGTTCCATGGTTGCTTGGAGTAGGTCGACTCTCCTCCAGATTTCCTCTCTGAATTGTTTATCTGAGAGGTCGTAGATGTGAGTAGCCCCTGTTGATGTTTCTGGAATCTTTTCTTCTCCCTCTCTTTGTGGAGGGGATTTTTGCTGCTTCTTCATATTGTTACAGAAGTGTAGAGTTGGAACTTTATAGTTATTTATTCCTGTTCCCTCTTGTTGTGGGAAGAAGTGGCTCTGGTTGTGCTAAGCTTCCCTTATTCACTGATAGGCTTTATAAAGTTAGAGTAAGCTAATGGGTATTTTGCATAAGTGGTTGAGATGACTAAAGTGATTTTCAAAGAAATAGACAGTACCTATTGTGCTAAGGTAACAAATAATTACCGCGGCCACATCGGGCGCAGCTCCGACGGGAGGCCACACCCACCTTGAGACCACACCCACTGAGATACAGTGTGGTTCCAGTATCTTCCTGGCGGGGTAGCCAGTTTCTTGCAGGGCCCCGGAGCGCAGGGGGGTTTTCCCTGATGGTTACCTGGGCAGGATGTGTGAGTTGGGGCGGCGCTGGGGTTGACCGGCAGTGGCAGCAAAGTGGGGGGAGGGTCCAGAAGAGCCCAAGCCGGCAGGACGCCGACTTGGGGGCAGTTTCTCGCAGGGTCGCGGCGCACAGGAGGAGCAACGATTTCTGAGTGCAGAGTCAGGAGAAATCCCTGAGCATGTCAGTGTGTACCTCCCCTTCGTGTAAATTTTATTCTGTTCAAAAAAAAGAGAGAAAGAAATGGAGGAAGGAAGGAAAGAAGGAAGGAAGGAAGGAAGGAAGGAAGGAAGGAAGGAAGGAAGGAAGGAAGGAAGGAAGGAAGGAAGGAAGGAAGGTTGATGTCCCAGTTTTAATGAATGGAAAGAAAATTGGAACTAGAAAAGCACACTAATCCTGGAAGGAAATAGGTAATTGATAAAATGCTAAACCATATTTAGTTCCTGATTTATTTAAAGTAATAACATGTATAGGGAAAAGAGATATCTTATAGCTGGGAATGATTATGCTGCATAAAATATGAGAATTAGAAGTAGAAATGAGATATTATTTTTTAAATTTATTTATTTAATTGAATCACCATATGGAAAGTTACAAAGCTTTCAGGTTTAAGTCTCAGTTATACAATGCTCAAACAACCATCCCTTCACAAGTGCACATATTCCACCACCAAGAATCACAGTATACTTCCCCCCCACCCTCACCTCCCCAGTCCCCCACCCCGCCTGTGTAACTGATAAATTTCACTTTACTTTCACTTAATTTTGATTACATTCAATATTTCAACAAAAAACTCACTATTATTGTTTGGAGTTTCTCCCCCAAGGTCGAACCTGCTGAAAAGGAAGCATTTGACAATTTGTTTCCCATTGCTGAGAATGAAGAACTATGAGGTCGAGCGGCCACAATAGCGGCCACATGGTTTTGGATTTCTCTATATTAGTATTTTATTTTTTTTATTTTTTATTTTTTTGCTTTTTGGGTCACACCTGGCGATGCACAGGGGTTACTCCTGGCTCTGCACTCAGGAATTACCCCTGGCGGTGCTCAGGGGACCATATGGGATGCTGGGATTCAAACCCGGGTTGGCTACGTGCAAGGCAAACGCCCTACCCGCTGTGCTATCGCTCCAGCCCCTCTATATTAGTATTTTAGTAACTAAGTCCAGAGAAATTTCTGCCAGAAATTGCATCAGTGCAAGCTTGTACCTCTCTGCTACTTTATATTCCACATCCGAGTGCAATCTTTCTATGTCTGTTTCTTTCTTTCTGACTCATTTCACTCATCATGATACTTTCCATGTTGATCCACTTATATGCAAATTTTATGACTTCATGTTTTCTGACAGCTGCATAGTATTCCATTGTGTAGATGTACCAAAGTATTTTTAACCAGTCATCTGTTTTTGGGCACTCTGGTTTTTTCCAGATTGTGGCTATTGTAAACAGTGCTGCCATGAAAATAGAAATGCAGATGTCATTTCTACTATAGCTTTTTGCCTCTCCGGGATATATTCCCAGGAGTGGTATTGCTGGGTCAAATGGAAGCTCAATTTCTAATTTTTTGAGAAGCGATCATATTGTTTTCCAAAAGGGCTGAACCAGTAGGCATTCCCACCAGCAGTGAAGGAGAGTCCCTTTCTCCCCACATCCATGCCAACATCGGTTGCTTTTGTTTTTTGAGATATGGGCCAGTATCTGTGGTGTGAGATGATATCTCATTGTTGTTTTGATCTGCATCTCCATGATGATTAGTGATATTGAGCATTTTCTCATGTGCCTCTCAGCCATTTTGATTTCTTCTTTGGGGAAGATTCTGTTCATTTCATCACCCCATTTTTTAATCGGGTTGTCAGTTTTCTTCTTGTGAAGTTGAACCAGTGCATTGCATCCTCGATATTAACCCTCTATCAGCTGGGTACTGAGTAAATATCCTTTCCCATTCTGTAGATTGTCTTTGTATTTTGGTCACTGTCTCTTTTGAGGTGCAAGAGCTTCTTAGTTTGATATATTCCCATTTATTTATCTCTGTTTTAACTTGCTTGGCCAGTGGCATATCATTTTTGAACATACCGTTGGCTTCAATGTCGTAGAGGGTTTAGCCGGCCTTGTCTTCAATGTACCTTAGGATTTCTGGTCTGATGTTGAGGTCTTTAATCCATTTTTATCTGACTTTTGTACATGGTGATAGGTGGAGATCTCAGCCCATTTTTTTTTTTGCATGTAGCTATCCAGTTTTGCCAGCACAATTTGTTAAACATGCTTTCCTTGTTCCACTTCACATTTCTTGCTCCCTTATCAAAAATTAGCTGATCATATATTTGAGGGGGCGTCAGAGTATTCAACCATGTTCCTTTGGTCTGCAGTTCTGCCTTTGTTCCAGTACCATGCTGTTTTAATTACTAGCACTTTGTAGTAGAGTTTGAAGTTGGGGAGGTTGATTCCTCCCATTTTCTTTTTCCCAAGAATTGCTTTAGCTATTCGTGGGGGGCTTATTGTTCGATATGAATTTCAGGAGTGCTTGCTCCATTTCTTTGAAGAATGTCAAGGGTATCCTTATAGGGATGGCATTGAATTTGTACAATGCTTTGGGGAGTATTGCCATTTTGATAATATTAATTCTTACAATCCATGAGCAGGTCTTTCCATTTCCTCGTGTCCTCTTTTATTTCCTGCAGTAGCGTTTTGTAGTTTTCTTATACAAGTCCTTTACCTCCTTAGTTAAGCTGATTCTGAGGTACTTGATTTTTTGAGGCACAATTGTAAACGGGATTGCTTTTATCATGTCGTTTTCTTCTCTCTCATTATTTGCATATAGGAAAGCCATGGACTTTTGGGTATTGATTTTATAGCCTGCAAATTTACTATACGAGTCTATTATTTCTAGGAGTTTCTAGGTAGAGGTTTTAGGGTTCTCTAAGTATAGTATCATCTCATCTACGAATAGTGAGGGCTTGATTTCTTCCTTTCCTACCTGAATGCCCTTAATATCTTTCTCTTGCCTAATCGCTATTGCAAGTACTTCCAGTACTATATTGAACAAAAGTGGAAAGAGTGGGCAGAAAGAGATATTCTTGATAACCTTTCAGTATTAATAATGCAAACCACAATGCCCAAGAGGAGAGAGGATAGAGCAGAGAGAGAGAGGAGAGAGAGAAAGAGAGAGAGAGAGAGAGAGAGAGAGAGAGAGAGAGAGAGAGAGAGAGAAAGCACCTGCCATAGAGGCAAGCAGTGCTGGGAAATATACAGTGGTGCTAGGAAATATACATTGGTGGAGGGATGAGTGCTGGAACACTATATGACTGAAACCAATCATGAACAGTTTTTTAATGGCCTATCTCACAGTGATTCAATAAGAATGTTACAAAACACTGCTTCATCTACTTTACCCATACCACCTATTATGTCTAATGTCTAATGCCACCTAATATGCCTAATTAAGAAAATGTATTTTATTTATTATTTGATTACATATCATGTATAACACTTGCCACTTGACTTCTCTGTCTTTGTGATGACATTATTACATTAAACTATATATTTTATCATTAAAATAATACTATTTGGTTATAGTATGTATTTCAATCAATATATATAGACAGCCTGTGGCAAATAGCAAGTTTTCTGCTTTTTTTCAAAAGTTTAAATTTATTTTTTTTTATGTTTTTGGGCCAGGAAGAGCAATGCTGAGGGTCTAGTCTTGGCTTTGCATTCAGAATATACTCCTGATAGGTTCAAGGGGCCATAACCTGCTCTATTGTGTCTGGAGCCCCAAATCATCAGCTTTTCATGGGTATAATGTACTCCCAGGATTGGTGATGAACCTACAAGGCTTGGAAATTTGGGCCTGACTCTGTCGGTTTCAGATGACAGAAATTCTATTTGCTAGAAGGTTTATCTTACTTAAGTACATGCCTTCAAGGCTACTGTCTGTACTTTGGAAGAATCTCCTATATTCAGAGCCAAATGAACAGTAATCAAATGCTTTGAGTTTGTTTGGAGGAATGGAGCTGTGGAAATTCCAGAACACATTCAGAGTTGGGGCTACCTCATTATTGGATGGATCCTGCTCCTCCTTTGAGTGAAAAGAGCAGTTTCATGATCAGCTTGCCACAGAGGCAGCTCTCTCTCTTTCTCAGACAGCCAGGGCAGCAAAGCAGTAATTGAATCAGCGTTGGGAGAGACTCTGCAGTGTGAAGAGAAAAAGTTGGCAGATGAGCCAGGCCTACCTGAGCAGCTAAGTAAGAAGGGTGTGAGCGGGCTTGCTGTTGGGAAAGCCTAAGAATCTGTGGAGTTGGACAGGACCAACTTTGTCAGTACAGGGGAAGAAATTTCTATGAAGGAACATCTGCACAAATATAGCTCTAAAAATTATACAATCACAACCTGCGTCATAGCATAACCAATTAGCATTCACATCAGTAGTGTCTGAGTTATGTTTCGGTTGAAGTTCACACAACTTTTATCTGGAAAAATTGAGGTCAGCGTAAGTGACCCTGCTAACTGGTACAACTGTGTTATGTTTTGGCTAAGAATGATGTCTTTTGGATTTCTCTCTTGGTCTCTGTCTGTCTGTCTGTCTGTCTGACTTTCTCTTCCCCTCTCCGATTCTCCCCCCTGTCTTCCTTTCTTTCCCTTTCACCCTCTCACATATGGGTCCTCATTGAAGTTTGACATACAAAAAGAAGTGAAGAAATGTTTCTTAACATTCATTGAAGAAGGTATGTTGACAATGTCCTACGAATTAAGAACCAATATGATAACAATTGTTGCAAATGATCAGTCTGGAATAACTGAGTGATCAAAGTATATAAAGGGAAATATTTGATAAACTTTTAGGATCTGTATTGCAAGCCATAATGCCAAAAACCAGAGAGAGAGACAGGGAGAAGGTCCTTGCATGAGACAGGTAGGGGCTGCGGTGGGAGAATAAGTGGCGGCATTGGTGGTAGGGAATATACACTAGATGGTTGATGGAACATTATTTACCTGAAATCCAATCATGGAAAACTTTGTAACTGTATATCTCACCATGATTCAATGAGTAAATAAATTAACAAAAAAGTGTCCTATTTCTTTTTCAAAACTAAAAGTTGAAAAGGATTCAGTATAACATGGATGATTGTTCTAATACTGTGGTGTACTTGTATGTATTTTTTTGCTAATGGAAGTCACATCTCAAGGTCCAGACTGGGTCTACAATGATACTCTAAAAGCATTCATTAAAATCTTTTCAAAATTTTATGTCTATCACCCATCCGTTTTGTTTCCTACTCATACTCCAATATCTGTCCTCAGGAAATGCGATTTTATAATGCAGAGTCAGAAAAAACAAGTGCTCAACTTAAATAAAAAAGTACAGGATGGGTGGGATGTCTCCTGCCTACTACACCAGAGTATCCATCTACTACTCACAAGAAGACCTGGACAGCTCTATGGGCCAGGCCTCAAGGCAGAAAATGGCTGAAATGCAGGGTCTGGTAGAGCATCTCATCGGCAAGCTCAGTCCCAGAAACTAGGTTCTGGTGACCCACTGCACTGAACCCCAGGTCACCAGCTCTCCTACACGTGCAAATCCAGCAGGAATGCTCTCACGGCCTTCTTGCCTTTTAAGTCATGATAAGGGTCTAGAGCAATAACACAGTGGGTGGGCATTTCCCTTGTCTGAAGCCTGCTTGGGTTTGATTCCTGGCATCCCCTATGTACCACTGAGCACCGACAGGAAGGATTTCTGAGTGCAGAGCCTGGAATTAGGACTGACCACTGCTTAGGGGGCCCAATTACCAAAAATAAAATCATGTTCTACCTGAATTGGGGAGAGAGAGATAGTGCAGTAGTCAGAGTGCTTGCCTTCGTTGTGACTGTTTTGGTTTCCATCCTGGGCACACTGAGCCCTACCACAAGTGTTTCCTAGGCATAGAGACAAGCTTTAGCCCTGAGAATCACTAGTTGTGGTCTTTCTGAAAAATAAAACAAAACAATCCAAAAATCTGAGATCACAGGTGGGCTGTTACAGAACTTGAACTGCCTCGATGGGACTAGAGAGAAGAAATTCATGGAGTGCTGTGAATTAACTACAAGGCAGATATAATTTATGACAGATATTGATATTATCTCCAGGAGAAGCAGGGGCATCAGTAGACAGCTGGGAAGGTTCTGAGAGTCCATGCCTCTGACCAAAATTGTCTCACCAAAGAGAAAAGTGCTAGAAGGAAATCTGGAATTCTATAGTGCAGAAAGAAATAATATTTAAGAAAAATAATGTTTTCTGTTCTCAGAGTTTTTAACTATAGTGATTCAAAATTTCAGCCTAATAAAATTGCTGGATCTGAGATTCATGCCACAGAACACCTTTAACATAATGCAAATACCCAGTACTGTAAGGATACTTGTAATTACAGTTTTCATATTTCACTTACTGCATTCTATGTCCAGTAGATATAGGATTTCTAGTAAGTCCCTCGGGAAGGAGGTGAATGGGTATTTTTCAATTTTCATTTTTTTCCCAGAAAACACTGTGGTGAACAAGACCACATTATAGAAGAAACTGTGGAATCAGAAAAAAAAACGTAAGGAAGATTCATTAAAGGTCAAACATACAAGGCGAGGCAAATTACAGTGCGTGCCAGCTAGAACAGTACATGTGACCAAGAGAATCCCAAATGCTGCTAGCCCAGAAGTGAAAAAATCAATTCAATTCAGTTCAGCAGTCAAGAATGCTTCACAGAAAGTAGAAATTGAGCTCCCATTTGACCCAGCAATGCCACTTCTTGAAATATATACCAGAGATACAAAAAAATACAGTAGAAATGATGTCTGTGCTTGTATGTTCATTGCAGCACTGTTTACAATAGCCAGAATTTGGAAAAAACCCGAGTACCCCAAAACAGATGACTGGTTAAAGAAATTTTGGTACATCTACAATGGAATTCTATGCAGCTGTTAAAAAGGATGAAGTCATGAAATTTGTGTATAAGTGGATCTACATGGAGAGCATCATGTTAAGTGAAATGAGAAAGAAAGGGAGGGACAGACATAGAAAGATTGCAATGATTTGTGGAATATAAAGAAACAGAATGGAAGAATTACACCCAAGAATAGTAGTGGTGAATACCAGGAAGATTGCTCCATGGCTTGGAAGCTGGCCTCACATGCAGGGGAAAAAGGCAGCTCAGATAGAGAAGGGAACACCAAGTATGAGGTGCTTGGAGGGCCCGCTTGGGAGAGGAGTTGTGTGCTAAAAGTAGACTACAGACAGAATGATGGCAATTCAATACCTCTATTGCAAACAACACCCATAGGAGAGACAGAAAAAAAAGAAATTCCCAGCCACAGAGGCGGGGTGGGGAAGGGGGGGATAGGGTGGGAATGGTGGGAGGAATACCGGGATTATTGGTTGTGGAGAATGGGCACTGGTGAAGGGATGGGTATTTGATCATTGTATGACTGAAACGTAAGCACAAAAGTTTGTTAGTCTGGGGCTGGAGCGATAGCACAGCGGGTAGGGCGTTTGCCTTGCACGCGGCCGACCTGGGTTCGAATCCCAGCATCCCATATGGTCCCCTGAGCACCGCCAGGGGTAATTCCTGAGTGAAGAGCCAGGAGTAACCCCTGTGCATCGCCAGGTGTGACCCAAAAACCAAAAAAAAAAAAAAAGAAAGTTTGTAAGTCTGTAACTATGCCACGGTGATTCATCAAAAAATTAATTAAAAAAATGAATGCTTTGCTACATAGTGTTTTATATTGTAAGCTGGACCTGTATTTATGACCCAAGCTGAAAGCACCCCTCTAAGGGTTTTCTGCACACACCAAAAGTACCTATTCTTTCCAATATATGAACACCTGGATCAGAGTTATTTCTGCTTTTTACACAGTAGATTCAGTCCTTAGTATGACATTAACTAGCAAAGCATTTCTGAAAAAAATCACTTTAGAACAGAGGATTTCTCTATGATAATGAAAAGGGAGGCACAGATGTCCCAGTATCACTTGGAATCTATTATATTTCATAAGCTGCTTGTTCCAGTTCATTGCATCTTCTGTCCAAAATGACTTAAAACAGTCACAAAACCTGGATGGGTCTCCATCTGTGGTATGTGTCTCTGATTGTACCATACTGGATACTTAAGTCTAACTTCTCAGGAGAAGTCATGCAGTTCGTGCATTGACCATTTTCTCATTCCTTTCTCATAAACATCTTTTACTCATAAACACTGATAGTCCAACTGTGTCACCATTTCCTAAGGGTCTCTATTTCTTTCACCTAATTACCAAGTCACCAAACCAAAGGCAGGTGATAAGAAGCTGTCACTCATCTCTGTAGCAGAAGTAGGGATATCCCTGTCTCCAACTCTGATTTCCAATAAATGTCTCTTTCAACTCTAAATGTTTCAACCTCAAAGATTGATATCTTAAAATTATTCCTAAGAACTTTATGCCTTTTCATGGGGTTTCCAGATTGTCTAAGTGTCACATTACATCTGCATTGGTTGTGCCTATTCTTAGCACTGTCATCTTCAGTGTGTCTGTCCTCTAGCTTGGTCCAGAAAAAGTAATCTAGCGCCCAGGCAAGAAAAAGCTCTGACTTCCTTCATATCATTAATGACCACTGTTTGTGTGGAGCAGAAAAAATTCATTCATCTCTATTGAAGACTTTCTGAATACCCATCTATTAGTACTATCTGATTGTAAGTTCTGCTACACTATCCATAGCTACCATATCCATTGTGAAACATTTCAGTACTGCAAAATTCATATAAATACAGGAGAACTATTGTTTATGAGTTTTGGGAAGAGGTTTACTATCTCACCAAACAGGATAATGGATCTTGTGTTGTTGATTTAGCCAGCATGGCAGATATTTCCCAAAGTTCAGGAAAGCAAATCTGGTGAGTTTTCACATCTCCCTGACTCTTATCGTATCTTAATGTATCATGCTCTTACAATTTCCTGTTATCTCAGTGAAGGTGTCTCTGAAAATCATATAGACACAAAAATTTTAATTTACAAATGGTATCCGGCTTTCTATGACCAGTGACATTTATTCAATTTTAGGAAGAGACACTTATTCTGAGAAAAAAAATGAAGAACAATTCTATGCCAAGTAACTATGAAGAATATGCATCTTAACATCAAAGGAAGAATCACTGAATGTATCCACTGGTATTCTAAGTTTGAGGCATCAGTGCTGAATCATAACGTCCTAGTCATTAACCCAACTATAAGCATGATTTAGGAGTGACAATTTTCATGGAACCCTACCATATATCATCACATGACTTGGTGACATGTCTTCAGCTATTGCAGCTGTGCTGATGTGTTACAGGAGTTTGGGTATTATACTACTGTTCTTCAGAAAGTCACTGCACTAGGCTTACTTTCTTTGAGGCCAGTTTTGTGTTGTCAATCTTGGTGTGGTAAAGAATGGGGTGAGAAATTCATTCATATATGTCACAGGAAAAATATACTTGGAAGACCCAAAGGATCCCACTAGTAACTTTTAACCAAGGTAATGTTTATACGATTGTTGCATGAACATTTCACAAAAACTGTTGAAAAGTCTCAAAGTCATCTTGCAGTTTTCTTCTGGGGTCCTTGTAATTAATAACAATTCTGAGATGATCTGAAACAGGCTGCTTCCTCAGATAGTCCACTTCTCTGTGCAGTCAGCACCTCCATGTTGCTTACACAGCCATTGTCCCTCTCTCACCACAGAACCCCATTATAACAAAGTGAAGGGGAAAATATTAAATGTCTATTAAACAGAAATTACTGTTATGATTATGTCCTTAATCTTCCATCAACTGATCTATTGCTCTGTTTACTAATGCCATTCTTTTTTCCCCCACAAGTACTTCCATTGTCCATGATGGTCAACAGCAAGTTAAGTGATGAAGAAGACAATGAAGATATTAATGGCAGGCTTGATGAAGCCGACCTTATTTCTCCTGATAATTTTGACCTCTCAGTTCCCTATAAGACTTACATATACTCCAGAGAGACATGTTATGGATGGGAAATGTTTTCAACAATGAACAGACAGGGTGAGCAAAACAACCTCAAAGGACCTTAAAAGCTCCTGCTGAATTTCTCAGAGCCTCTTTTTTTCACTCCTACTAACTTTAGAAGCTAGAGCTGTAACCCTGATAATATATGTAGTAGTTTTCTACTGAGTGAAATTACACTTCTGGCTTAATACTTATAAATCAGAATGTAGATCAAATAAATTTCTGACTCAGTCTACCAGATTCTGATAAACCAAATCTCCTAAGTGCAAGATTTGGTAACTCTAGTAATTCCATTATAATGGTGTACAGGAACAAAGCTCAGTGAGCCAAAGATGTGGGAAACTTGCTACATGCCACCACTTCTCTATACACTGAGTGAGAAATGTACATCTTTAAACAGTTTTTTGCCACCCAGCAATGGTCAGGGGTTACTCTCAGGTCTGTGCTTAAGAGTTACTCCTGGTTAGCTCTAGAGACCCTCTGGTGTGCCATCGATGAATAACTGGGCAGACTGGTACAGTGATAGTTTCTTGCCCATTGTTGTACTATCTCTAATCACAAAATGGTTGTTATTGAACATGACTTAATTAGAAACTGGGAGGATGGGCTGGAGTGACAGTATAGCAGTAGACACTTGCCTTTACAGGGATGAACAGGGTTGGACGCCAGGCATTCCATATGGCCCCCTGAATGACAAGTCAGATGTTAGACCTGAGCATAGCGGGATGTGGCCTGTCCACCCAAAGCAACCGAAAAAAACTTAAATCAAGAGAAGAGAAAGGGAGGAAGTATGTATTCATCAGCCTGTGCAGAGTGGGAAAAGCAAGCAAAGACACACAGAGACAAATAACTTAGATATATGTTTCTCTCCATCTGGATTTTTATTTACTTATTTATTTATTTATTTATTTGCTTTTTTGGTCACACCCAGCGATGCTCAGGGGTCACTCCTGGCTCTGCACTCAGGAATTATCCCTGGCTGTTGTCAGGGAACCATATGGGATGCTGGGAATCAAACCCGGGTTGGCCATGTGCAAGGCAAATGCCCTAGCCGCTGTGCTATCACTCCAGCCCCATCCATCTGGATTTTTAAGTATTCATTTTATTATTAATAAGATAGCTGTGTGTTGAGTTTATTGTTCTTGACATTCAATCAGTTGGTTTTGACAATATCTATTATTATCTGTCTATTTATCTATACATCTATCTTCCTTTCGTTTGCTTTTGTGCCACATACAGTGGTGCTCCTGGCAGTTTGTTCAGGGGTCAGTTCTCCTGAGACTTAGGATAATCTCTGCTGCTAGTGGTTGAAGCTCCCATTTAAGACAACTTCCCTTCCTCCAGAGCTCTCTATTGCTCCATCCGGGCATTATTTATAAAGTAGGCAGTGTGAGAAAGACCATCAGAAATAAAGAATACCAAAGTGTCTCTATCTACTTCAACTCATGCAAGGACTTAGAGATTCTTTTTTTTTTTTTTACTTTGTCTTGCACGCGCCCGACCCAGGTTTGATTCCTCCATCCGTCTCAGAGCCCTGCAAACTACCAAGAGTATCCTGCCTGCACGTCAGAGCCTGACAAGCTACCTGTAGCATATTCAATATGCCAAAAATAGTAACAACAAGTCTCACAATGGAGACGTTCCAAGTGCCAGCTCGAGAAAATTGATGAACAATGGGACAACAGTGCTACAGTGCAGTGCTATGGCATGAAAGTTTCAAACACAGGATGTGATAAGAGCCAATTGTTAAGAGTGAAAAAGAGCCTTGGACTAACCATAAAATTTTCCAGGCCCAGGACTCAACGTTAAGAATAAGCCAATGACTTGTTTTCACTTCCTCCATAGGTCACTTCATTGGTCAAATGGATCCCACACTCTGGACATGGTGAGTCCCACATGTGAGAATATTTATGAATCCATTTCAGAGAAGGGAAATAACAAAACACTAATATGTATGATACATATTGGACTTGAAATACCAGAACATGGGAGTGAAAAAGTCATTAGACTTTAGAATTTGTCACAGAGAAAATATCTTTAAAATGTCTCAAAGGACAGGTAGAGTGCTGCAAATTAACCAGAACAAGGGTATAATTTATGACAAGGGTTAAAACTATATTGGTGTGGTTGGAGAGATAGTATTGCAGGTGGGGCATTTGTCGTGTATGCAGTTGCCCTACGTTCAATCCTCAGATTCCCATATGATCCCCTGAGCACTGCCAGGAGCAATTCCTAAGTGGAGAGTCAGTAGTTACCCATGAACATGGCCACGCATGGCCCCAACATTTTAAAATATATATTTGAGAGACGAAATGTAATACATGTGACAGTTAGATGGTTCCAAGAGTCCACATCTTTGACCACAATTGTGGCACCACAAAGAACACTGGAATTTTCAACTGCAAAAAGGAATAAAATGGGAGAAGTCTCCTTTTCTCTTAAGTTCTCAGAGTGTGGGATGATGGTGACCCACAAACTAAGAAATACAACCCAGTGGATTTCAAATTGAGGTAACAGAAGCTCTTAGAATCAGTGCAAATAACCAGTACATTATAGTCACACTTGTAATGACAATTTATATGTTCTGTTGGTGATATTTTAGGCCAGACTCAGTGGTGCTCAGGACTTACTACTTTCACTGAGCTGAGGGATCACTCCTGGAATTGCTTAAGGGACCATATAGGGCAACGAAATTGAGCCCAGCTCATCTGAATGCAAGGCAAATGTTCTACTCTGTGTGTTTGTGTGTTGTGGGGGCATACATGGTGATACTCAGGGCTTACTCCTGGCTCAGAGATTACTCCTTGCTCTCTGCACTGGATCATACGAGGTGTTGGAGACTTAGGCAAGGTAAGCACCCTATCTGTTGTACTGCCTCTTTGACCTCTTAAATGTTCTCTCTCTATTTCCCTCTTTCTTTTCTCTTTCTTTCTATTGTCTGTAAGATAGTTTTATTTAAAGAAATTTAGTTAATGAAATGTGAGGGGAGAAAAAGACAGAGATACATATTCAAGAGGGCACACAGGCTTCTCTGGAGTGGATATTCTTTCTTGACAAAATAATAAAGACCACTTTTTCAATCAAGCAGCAGAATCCCTTGCCACAAAGTGAAGCAGAATAATTAAGAGCAGGGAATAAATGGAAAAAATGTGAAGAATGTGTCAGCAACAACAGGAGGTGTGACCAAGAGTGTCCCAAATGCTGCCATAAGCAAAACTGAGGAAAAGAGTCAATTCAACAGCCAACCAAGAATGCCCTATTACTTTTTTTTAAGTACAGCACTCTGTATATGATCCAAGGTGAAATCTTTCTAGGGATGTTCTGCATATACAAAATGTATTTATTCTCAGCTTTAGATAAACACCCGAGTAAGAGGCATTTCTGCCTTCTACACAGTAGGCTTGTGTCCTTGGTGTGAAGTTAACTAGCAAAGGAATCAGCAGAGAAATGATGAGCACATTTACAGAAAATCACTTCTGCATCATAATAATCAAAGAGGCACAGAAGGCTCAGCATCACTGGGTGTCTACAACACCTCATGAGCTGTTCACTGGTTCACTACATCTTGAATTCCAAATAGGCACTGGTAAAACTTGGCATGGTCCTCCCTCCATGGTGTGAATCCCTGGCTGTCCAATAGCAGAATCCCCGGATATATTTCCGAATATTTTCGCTTCGTGTGAGAAAGCTGTTAGTGCATTGCGCACCTGCTGTGGACTCTCTCATGACCCCTGGCAGCCACTCTCTTACCCACAAAGGAGAGCAAACTTTGGCATTTAATGCAGACTGCCACAGTGCTTTCAAATTCACTCCCTGTTTTTTAAGGTGCTGTTCAAAACCAGTAAGGATACTATGGGATTTGATCCCTCTGATTCCCTTTTGTCTTTTTCCTCTCCCACATGACAGAACATGGAGATGCACTAGATGGAAAGGAAGGAAATCTTGGATGACACCACAGGAGCGTGCGCTGTGCTTCCCACAGATGTCCTACAGGGAGTAGCCTGTGACCAGCCCAATACTGAGGACACAATCACCTCTGATGACTTGGATGTTGGCTCTGCTCTGCTTCTGTCATCTGCAGGCTTCAATTTCAAAGGGAATGACACTTAAACTCTGTCTTCAAGGTAGTCTCTATGAGTGAACTTGGTGCAACTCCTGTCCAAAATCACTTCTCTTTCATGGGGTTTCATTGACACACACGGCCCAGTGCCTCCATGAAAAACTCACACATATTTTGACACTGAGGTGAAGATGTTGATTTTTGTCTTCTATATTTATTTATGTATCTCTTTGTTTATTTGTTAGGACATAGTGGGAATGTCCAGGGCTTACTCCTGTCTGCATTAATGGATCACTCCTGGAGGTGTTCAGCGGACCATATGGGGTATTAGGGATTGAATCTGGGTAAGACAAATGCAGGGAATATACCTCCCCCCCTGTACTATTGTTACAGCCACTGACTTCCTATGTTTAAATAAATCATAGCTTTTGTATGAAATGATCTAAGTTTATTTTATTCATTAACAATATCTAGGGGCTGGTGCAATAGCACAACGGGTAGGGCGTTTGCCTTGCATGCGGCCGACCCGGGTTCGATTCCCAGCATTCCATATGGTCTCCTGAGCACCGCCAGGGATAATTCCTGAGTGCAGAGCCAGGAATAACCCTTGTGTGTTGCCGGGTGTGACCCAAAAAGCAAAAAACCCCCACAAAACCCCAATATCTCTTGCATTTCTATGCTGAACAAGCTTACTCAGCTAAACCATATTTTGGAGATATCAGCACCTTGACTCACATGTGACAACCAATGGTGTACCACCTTGAATCTGTTTTTTCTAGAGGTTCCCCCCAACAAAACGCCACTGTCATGCATGCTATGTTTCACTTCCCAAGCCCAAGATAGTCACTGTCTCTTCTCTCCTCTCCCCTCCCTGTCACTGCCTTTTCTTCTCTTTCTTCTTCATTACTTAGTCACCATGAAATTACAGCTATTCATAACTGGGTTTAAGGCATACATATTTCACCACCAATTGCTTCACTAGTGTCCTCTTCCCTCTAATGCTCCCCCGATCCCATGCAGATCTTCCTCCCATCCACTAGGACCATTATTTCATTAATGCATGAATAGAGTTGGAGCAATAGTACAGCTGGTGGAGCATTTGCCTTGCATATACTGACCTGGGTTCAATCCAAAGCATCCCATATAGTCTCTTGAGCACTGCAAGGAATGATTCCTGAGAGCAGATCCAGGAATAACCTCTGAGCATTATGGTGTGTGTCCCCAAAAGCCAAAAATATTTAAAATACATTAAGTATCTTTGATGATCTGTACGTTTCACTCACAAACAAAATGATAACATAATATTGTAACTGAAGAGATAGTACAATATGTAGGGTACTTGCCT
Source organism: Sorex araneus (assembly GCF_027595985.1). NCBI lineage: Eukaryota > Metazoa > Chordata > Mammalia > Eulipotyphla > Soricidae > Sorex > Sorex araneus. Next base: position 88,021,078 of record NC_073306.1, read on the forward strand.
TGCATGAGGTTAACATGGTTTGATCCCTGGTACCCCACATTTGGTCCTCTGAGCCCTGCAAGTAGTGATTATTCCTAAGTACAGAGCCAGGAGTAAGCCCTGAGCACCACAGGGTATGGCCTCTCAAATAAAGACAAAGTTTCTTTTTTTAAAAAAAAACCTCATTTCACATGTATTAAAAGCTTAAGTGACCCCCTATAAAGCAGCTAGTTTCCCCATGAAGTCTTAAAGCAAAAGTCTTGTATAAGTATTCGTATAGACTAAAGATCTTGGATAAGGTGATGGTTGCCTGTCTTACTGGCGAGCTTCTTGTGGTTTAAGGGACCAACCCCATAACTTCCTAACTAAAAACTCCAAGGGGCTGGGCTATAGTTCAGTAATAGAGCACATGCCTTGAAGGGGTGAGGCTCTGATTTCAATCCCCAGTCCTGAAGCAACAGTGAAATTTTTGCAATACTTTTCTCCAAATATCCTTTATTATAGTGCATATAATTTTGTATCTAGATGGGATGTACATGCACTGGGAGATATCTAAAGGCATACATGTGTAAATGTCCTATTCTGAATTTATTTACAGAAAATCAATATGGGACTAACTGGACATGAGTCAACTGCATCCAGGTCACTAAATTCAGTGGTGACTCCTGAGACTGATGTAGGAAATACAGTGTTGGACATAAAAATATAATCCAGTCAACACAAAAATATATTTCTAAATATTTTCACTGTGGCACAAGCTAGATGCTGTGAAATCTGTGCTTTTTGTTATGATTAGACTCTTCTTATGTCAGGCTCAACACAAAGAGAATTCCTACTGCATGATATCCTCTGAGAGACATATGAGAGAAATGCTACCACTCATGCATATTTCTGTTATACTGACAGTCTTCATAGGGGCCTTAACATCTTTTCTTGGGAGGAACTAGAAAATTTTCTGCTCTTCAAGTAGCTAGTGAGTACTCCAGCATCTATGTGAAAAACAAAAAAAATTCAAGGAGACCAGGTGGTTTAAACTACAAGACATTTCTCTAGGTTGGTCCCTGAGGAATAATTTGAGTATCTGTACATCAACATTTGGGCTATTACCCTGTCCCAGAGTTTTCATGAAGCAAAGCTGAGTTCCGTCTTCTTCCATATCATGAATAGACACTATTTCTAATATAGCACTAAAAATTCATTTTAACTGTGGTTTTGTAGATCCCCATACACTTGTCTTGTCTCCACATATAAATTCCGCTAATAATCAACAGCAAGTTTGTTTGATGAGAAGCCTCAGTATTTATTTATTTATAAATATCTTCTCCATGTGATACAGCAGAGAGATGTCTCTTAATCTACCAACTCTGGGAAGAGGACTTGTGAGAAAAATTATTGTTGTGTGAGAAATTATTCAATAAGGAGGTTATTGCCAAAAATCAGAAAAAGAAAATAAGGCTGGGCTCACATATACAATCTCTCTTCTTTCCTTTTTCTTCATTTATTTTTCTTTGTTCAATTTTATTGATTCACTGTGAGATATAGTCATAAGATTTCGTGTTTGAATTACAATCACACAATGATCAAACACCCATCCCTCCAGTAGTGCACATTCCCCACCACTAATATCTTCAGTATACCCTGACCTTTTTGACCCTCCCACTGCCGCCATAGCAGACAATATTCCCCATACTCTCTACTTTTGGGCATTATGGTTTACAATGCAGATACTGAGAGGTTATTATGTTTGGTCCTTTTATCTACTTTTGGCACACATCTCCCACTGCAACCTGTAGGATAACATTGCCAGAGGCAGCTTAGGTTTTATTGGGTTGTTCCCATCATAGTGTTCCCTTTCCTCTGTGTTTATTTGTAAATTCTTTCTTTGTGCTCTCTTGATTTGTAAATATTGTTTTTCTCTTCTCCTTGAGTCCTTTGCATAGTTTATTCAGAGCCATGTCCTTTTGGATGGGCACAGGAGTGCTGGGGGAGAGAGATGAGAGAGAGAGAAAAGGGGAATCAGGGAGTCTCTGAAGGAGGAGCAGTCAGAGGCAGACCCAGAGGTCAGAGTAAGAATCCATAAAGGAGAGAGAGATCCTAGGCTGTGAGATGGAGTGTGGAGAGATGAGCAGGAGAGACAGGAGGAGACGGGAATGAAGGGCAGTGTGAGACTAGAATGGGGAGCTCAGAGAGACTGGACACAGGTATGTGAATATTAAGTAATGATCTGTCATCAACTGCTTTGGGAGTAATAAGAAGTCACAAGAATTTGGGTATTTGATTGTTTTCACTTTTTTCAAAGCCAGTCATGATTCAGATACAGATGACATATTTGGTTTTGTCAGAATGGGTATTACAGTTGGGACCTCCGGAATGCAGCCACAGCCATGCTCAGGGCCACTCTCCACATGTTCAGTCGAGCCTCACCCATGGGGGAGCCGGCGGAGAAACCCAGGTGGGTGGGACCCAGGGCCGAGATCTCCAAAGCTGCTCAGATTGGGACTAGGCATCTTCCACCCAGATCCCCCATCTTCCAGTAGCTAGGCAGCCACACCCAGAGACTGCTGTGTAATCCCATCAATGGCCAACATCAGAGACTATAAAACCAAGCTCCCAAAAGTGTCCGGCCAAGATGCAGCTGTGAAACATCTAATAGCCTAGTTCTTCCTCTTGGAGTACCTGACAAGCTACTGAAAATCTATTGCCCACTTGGGAGAGCTTGGCAAGCTCCCCATTGTGTATTCATATCCCAAACACAGGAACAGATATATACATACCTCTCGGAGAGCCCGGCAAGCTACAGAGAGTATCCCATCCACACAGCAGAGCCTGGCAAGCTACCTGTGGTGTATTCGATATGCCAAAAACAGTAACAATAGGTCTCCTTCCCCTGACCCTTAAACAGTCTCTAATCATTGGGAAAGACGAGTAAGGAGAGGCTGCTAAAATCTCAGAGCTAGTATAATAGAGACATTACTGGTGCCCGCTCAAGTAAATCGACAAACAATGGGATGATAGTGATATAGTGATACAGTGGGTATTACATTACAATAAGAAGAGGCACTAGGAAAATGCACATAATACATTGGATGAAGGGCTGATATCCAAGATGTATAAATTACTCACAAAACTCAACAACAGCAAAAGTCTGATGGCCCTGTCCACAAATAGGTTGTGGAGACATTTTCTCAAAGAGTATATGTGATTGGCCGATAGGAATATGAAAAAGTGCTTAGCATCACATGATTAGAGAGATGCAACTCAAAACAATATTGAGAGATCATCTCATGCCAATTAGAATGGTACATATATAAAAGTATGTAAAAGCTAGATTGATGAAGTGGTGGAAAGAAATGAACCTTCCTCCACTGTTAATGGGAATGTTGTCTAGTTCAGTCTCTATGGAGAGCAATATGGTCAGTTCTTAAAAATCAGAATAGAACTCCTGAATGATCCCATGACACCACTTCTTGGAATCTACCCTGCGAAAAACAACAAAACAACCCATTACATTGAAAGGACATATGCACATCTCTGTTCATTGCAGCACTTATTACATAGCCAAAATATGAATGCAACCCAAATGGCCAACTACAGCTGAATGAATCAAGAAATTGGGGTATAAGGAGGAGTGGTCAATGGTTGTCGTCTTGTCTGAAGTGTGTGTGCCTCAAAGGGCAGTTAGGATAGAGAAGGGACCAGTATGACAATAATTGCTAGAAATGATTACTCCCAACAAGAAAGTAGGTAAAGGGTGTTGAAAGTAGGTAAAGGGATATACATGATAACTTATTAGTATCTGCATTGCAAGCCATAATGCACAAAAAGAAATAGAGAGAAACATAGCAAGATAGAGAGGAGAAAGAGGAAGGAAAGAGAGAGGGAACCGGAGGAGAGAGTGAGAGAGTGAGAGACAGAGAGAAGAAAGATGCTACCACAGAGGAAGATGGGGTGGGCTTTGGGAGAGAAATTGGGGACATTGTTGGTGGGTAATTTACACTATTGAAGGGATTGTCTTCAAACATTTTATAACTGAAACCCAAGTATGAACACCTTGTAACTGTGTATTTCACTGTGATTCAATAACAAACTTAAATAAAAAGGAGATAGGGGGCATTGAAATCAAAGGGTATTTGGGTCCTTAGGAGACTAACACCCAAGAATAGTAGAGATGAGTACCAGGAGATTTGCTCTAAGGCTTGGAGGCTGGCCTCACGTGCTGGGGAAAAAGACAGCTCAGATAGAGAAGGGACCACCTAGTAAAGGTGCTTGGAGGGCCCGCTTGGGATGAGAGAAGCAAGTCGAAAGCAGACTAAACACCGGACATGATGGCCACTCAATACCTTTATTGCAAACCACAACACCCAAAAGGAGGTAGAGAGAGCAAAATGGAATACCCTGACACAGAGGTGGAGTGGGGTGAGGGTGGTGGGAGGGATACTGAGATCATTGGTGGTGGAGAATGAGCACTGATGGAGGGATGGGTACTTGATCATTGTATGACTGAAATGAAAGCATGAAAGTTTGTAAGTCTGTAACTATCTTATGATGGTTCATTTAAAAATAAAAAAACCAACAATCATTGTATGACTGAAATGCAAACACGAAAGTTCATAAGTTTGTAACTGTACCTCACAGTAATTCACTAACAAAAATTAAATTAAAATAAAAATTAAAAATTTTATAAAGGAGTTGTGGTATATAGAAACTGGAATACTATGCAGCTCTAAGAAAGAAATAAATCATGTAATTTGCAGTAGATATGGATTGAACGAGAGGATATCATACTGAGTGAAGTCTGTCAACACAAAAGGGATAGACACAGAATGATCTATCTGATGGTGGAACTTAAGACACACACCAAGGTAGCAAAAAAAAGGTCAACAGCAAGAGAATGGGAGAAATGATCCACACAATTGAGTTTGGAGATAAGGAGGATTGAAATCAAAGGGTGTTTCGGTCCTTGGGTTAGGGAGGTGGGCATATTGGTGATGGGTAGTGTACAGGAATTTTGTACATAATCAACGGCACAGAAAATCAAAGAACTGCAATAAATAAAGTAGTATTTTTTCAGTTTTTTTTTGCCTCATTTGGCAATACTTAGGGACCACTTTGGGATGAACCAACCCAGGTTGGTCGCATGTAAGAAATAAAATCTACTCATATACTATCACTTCAGTTCCTCAATAAAATAGGTTTTTTAAAAAAGTTGTTGGTCCAATTTTCTGTCTTGTAACCTGTCATAATGCTCAGTGTCACATGATCATGCATATTTTTTCTTTTCTTTTTTTTTAGATTTTATTGTTTCACCATGAGATATAGTTACAAGCTTTGATGTCTGAGTTACAATCATACAATGATCAAACACCGATCCCTCCACCAGTGCACATTCCTCACTATCAATATACCCAGTATACCCCCACCTTTCCCACCCTCCCACTGCCTCCATGACAGACAATATTTCCCATACTCTCTCTCTACTTTGGGGCATTATGGTTTGCAATGCAGATACTAAGAGGTTATGTTTGGTCCTTCTATCTACTTTCGGCACACATCTCCCATCCCAACTGATACCTCCAACTATCATTTTCTTAGTGATCCCTTCTCTATTCCATCTATCCTCTCCCCACCCGTTTGTGAATCAGGTTTCCAACTATGGAGCAATCTTTCAGACCCTTTTATCTACTGTCCTTGGGTGTCGGTCTTATGTTATGTCAAAAATGAGTGGAGTCCTTCTATAACTGTCCCTCTCTTTCTGACTCATTTCACATAGCAGATCATGCATATTTAGTCAGATATGCATTGCTGCAAAGCTCTACATACATAGCTCTTGATGTCTCTAAGTCTCAAGCACACAACCTCTGGGTAGGAAAACTGTATCTTGATCCTAGTGCTGATAGAGAGCTGTGTTAAGTGATCACTCTTTAAAGCATTATGTTTCCCCTTTCAAACATACTACCAACTAGTTTTCATAGACACACTGCACAAATAACTGAGGATTATTAACCACAATGAAACAAAACATTTTACTCATGTGTAGTTGAGTTCAAGCAATACAACCACAGATCTATTCCCCGAGAATCTCTTAGAGATCTACAAGTAATGTTTCATAAAATAATTCTTTTGATGACTGCACAAGTGTATATGAGGGTGAAATGAATAAAAAGATAAAAGTAGCATTAAGTTTCTAGTCATGTACGTAGTATAGTAAAAGTTATATAAATAAACAACTTAAGTCAAGTTTTCATTTGGATAAAGACTTTACAACTAGTATAAAATCTGTTAGTGTTAATGGGGTGGCATTAACAGTACAGCGGTTAGGGCATTTGCCATGCAAATGGCAAGTCTCTGACTGATCCCCAGCATGACAACTGTCCCCTGAGCCCTGCAAGAAGCAATCCCAGAACCATGAGTCAGCCATGAGCAGTGTCGGATAAGACCCAAATAAAATTGTTAGTACAATGATAAAGTACCAAACTTAGTTATATTTAATAGAAAAAAATAAAAGCAAAGAAATGAAAGTCAGGGACCTCACACTTGGACTGATTTTAATAATGTATCAATGGTATCCAGTAAGAGAACAGAATCTGAAATAACACGTAAGTGCAGCAAGAATATTGTGGTTGAAAATATTTCTGAGACAAGATTGAGAGGACAGAAAACATGTTAAAAGTATTTCCTTATCACCTTAACTACTTCCAGGTAGGCCCTAGTTTTCATAAGCACTGTAAAGGTATGGTCTCAATGACTCCTGAGCACAGCAAGTTATGGTCCTAAAGCATGTTGAGCAGTGTCCAGGTATGACTCTCTTGTCCCCTAGCATAGGACCCCTAGGCTGAAATTGTGAAAATTATAAGTTGGTAGTGGCCCCAGGGTTCCCTGCCACTGAGGTGAAGGCTCAAATAAAATTTAAATGAAATAAAATAATTTTTTACAGGACTTTGGGCAACTCCCAGAGATGCTCAGGGTAGCTCTTGCTCTTCACTCAGGAATTACTCGTGTTGGTACTCATATCAGGGGTATCTCTGAGATGCCGGAAAATCAAACGGGTCAGACAGGTGCAGGCCAAGCTCTCTTCCCATTCAACTATTGCTTCAGTCCCTAAAATAATTTTCTTACTATTGTACGTGCTTTTACTATCTTCAGAGAAATATTAAGATTCGTTGAAATTGGAAAAGTTGTTGGGTAAATGCGGAGCCTATAGGACCACACAGAGAAGGGAGGAGCCCCTCAGAGACAAAGAAACTTCAAGGGAATCTAAAGGACATGATAAGAAAATGAAAGGAGACCCTGGATGAGAAGGACCAAGTACAAGTAGGGCAATCACCTTGGACATTGCATGTACCCGACCCAGGACTGATCCTGTCACTCCATTGGGTTCCTGCACACCACCAGGAGGGATTCCTGAAAGCTGAGCCAGGAGTAAGGTCTGAGCACTGCTGGGTGTGGCCCCCAAACAAAGCAAACAATTCAGTCCCCCTGAAAAGAAAAACAATAAAACACAACACCACTATTTTACTTCACTAAAACAAAACAAAGAAATTCAGAAAGTCTTTGAGTGACAAAATGACTGTGATTAGGAAAATAAAATTTACCATATTATCTGCTGTCTACAGCTACAAGGTGGGCCATGTACCTTTTTTTATTTGGCTTTAATTACATTTTCCAAATAAGCTCATTTCCTTCACTTAAATAATCATGAAACGCTGCAGAAAATTGTTATTTCCACGTATTTTTATATAAAGCTAAGAACAAATCATGAAAGCCTTATTTAGAGAGTTTAGGAAGGGGTGATACGTGTAGTGTCAACATAAAGAGAGACAACTATACAAAATGGCTACCGTGCAGGTACTGTCCACTGATTGGGTCCAGCAGAGGAGAGAAGGTGCTTTGGGCATAGTAGCACCTAGGCAACTGGAAGGTTGGGCTTCTAGGATTCTGTCCCCACTCAAGATTCCAAGTCTGTTACTGGACTCTAGCTTGCCAGCCGGCACACTGGGTCCTCATTCTGCTGGAGTCTGAATACAGACAGTGTCTGTGACTAGCCTCTGGCAACTTGAACTTTCCTCTGGTTGTTTCTCTCAAGTCTTGTGGTGTTAGCTGGTCTTTTCCAACAGTAAGTAGAAATTACTGACTGTTCACCGTCTCAGTCCTGAGAAAATCCATTTCATTCCTGTTTCTGGGTTTTAACCAGTCATGTCTGGGGTTTCATTCCACAGTCACAGCACTAACATCTCTGCCACAGAACAGCATGGCAGTGCACCTTAGCCCTCTGTGTGAGCCGAGGGCAGAATCGACCCTCCTGGATATGAACCAGGAGCTTCGTTCCCAGCTGGCACAATGCAAGCAGGACTTGAGAGATCTCAAACAGAAATTGCTTGTTTCAGAAGCTACAGCCTACGTTCTGGCCAACCACCTGCAGAAAACCAGTAAGTGTCACAGTGTCCTGGTCAGGAGAGTTGATGGGCTGTCTTCCTTCTGAGAAACCAAAACATCTCCATGATTTTTCTTTACTCCCTTTATCAAAGTCAATGTAACTGTGACTATATTCCAGAAGAGATATAAGTGAGTGTTTGACTCCATTTCACGGATGATGGGAAGCTTTCACATTTCCATTTACTGGTTTACAAAGGGTAGAGAGACAGAAACATTTAAGGGTTGGAATATTCATGGTATTTCAAAGTTGAGGGAGAATTTTGGGGTGGTCATTTCCCAGAAACAATGTGTCACCCAGTCTATATCTTAAGTATTACAGCATGTGTGTAATAAAGTTGGAAGACATTAATTAGTCACCTTGTCCTCCCTCTTGGAATTTCGTAGGTTCAAACAGGACTAGAAGTCCAATAATCAGAGATGCCATTATTCTTATATTTTGAGGTGTTAAGCAACTTTAACATAGTAGTAACTTCATCCATAAAACCATTCCAAGCTTCCCAGCCATGGAAGAGAGACATGATCAAAGATGGAAGCTGATCAACTGGAAAGTGTATTTAATGTTAACATGATAAATAGAGATGTATGAATCATAGTTCTTATATAAGATAAAGATATTCATTTATGGGACAATGAAATTAAGTTACAAATTTTGAGGTACATTTATAACAGAATATATTTCACAAGAGGCTTATTTTCTAGATTCTTTCCCATCTAGATCTGTTATTTATCATATTCATACTAGGGGTGTCACTGGTCTCTACTGGTCACTCTTCGTAAATGTTTCAGAGTATTTCAGAATAATCAGTATCTACACCAGCTGCTCCATCTCTCCTTAATCAGGTGAATCTTTGGCGATAAAGGATGGTCAGCATTTCCACCTATTTTGGCTTAGATGTTTGGCCAAGCTGAGATATGTCAATGGAGGAATTGTGGGGTTTTGTAGAAGCCAAATCCTGTGTATGCATAGTCCCTTTCTACCCTGTCAGTCCAACAATTGAAGACCCAGTCCCTGTTTATGAAGATGGGGCTGACTGTCACAGGAATCATGAGCAAGGGACATTAGTGAGTACTTAGAAGGAGTTATGACACTTGAACTCTGAATTTATGGTCTTTTCCTATCTCTTGGTTCAAAAAAAAATGCTGACTCAATTTTACTGAACGGGAAAGCAAATTGGAACTAGGAATACACACTAATCCTGGAAGGAACTAGCTAATTTTGATGAAATGCCAACTAACTTTTAGTTATTTATTTAGAGAAATAACACATGTATAGGGAAAAAATGTCTTAATCTATTTCACCCATGCCACCTAGTATGTCTAATAATAGCTAAACATCTGTATCACTGTATCACTGTCATATCATTGCTCATCGATTTGCTCGAGCAGGCACCAGTAATGTCTCCATTGTGAGACTTGTTGTTACTGTTTTTAGCATATCAAATATACCACAGTTAGCTTTCCAGGCTCTGCCGTGCGGGTGAGATACTCTCGGTAGCTTGCCGGGCTCTCTGAGAGGGTCAGAGGAATCGAACCCATTTCTGCCGAATGCAAGACGAATGCTCTTCCCGCTGTGCTATCACTCCAGCCTAACATTCACAATAAGAAAATGTATTTTATTTATTCTTTGTTTAAATATCATCAATATCACTTGGTATTTGAGTTCTCTGCCTTTGTGATTACATTATTACGTTAAATAATATATTTTATCATTTAAATATTATTTGGCTATATTCATTACATATAAGTATATATTTCACTCAATGGATAAAGAATCTGTGGCAAAAAGCAAGTTTTCATCTTCTTTTCAAAATTTTATATACTCTTTTAGGTTTTTTGAAATATAAGAACACATAAGAAGCAATGAGTATGGTCTAGTTCTGCATTCAGAATATACCCCTGATAGGCTCAAAGGGACATACGGGTTGCTGGTCAAAAACAGTTGGCTGTGGGCAAGGCAAGAGGCCTACCCACTGTACAAGGTCTGGAGCCCCAAGTTATCAGTTTTTAATGGTATAGAGTACTCCCAGGGTTTTACTGTAGAACCTACAAGGTTAAGCAATTTGGGTCAGGACTGTTTCCAGTGATAGAAGATGAATCTTTGCTAGAAGGTTTATCTAAATGAAGTAAATGACTCCACTGCTACTCTCTGTACTTTGGAAGAAATTCCTATATTCAGCTCCAAATACAAAGTAACCAAATGCTTTGAGTTTTTCATGGAGGAATGGAGTTGTGGAAATTCCAGTACACATTCAAAGTTGGGTTTTACTTCATTATCGAATGAATCCTGCTTCTCCCTTGGGGGGAAAACACAGTTTCAGGCACCGCTTGCCACAGAGGTAGGTCTCTCTCTCTCTCTCTCTCTTTCTCAGACAACAAAGGCTGTAAAGCAGTAGCTGAAGCAGAACTGGGAGAGAAGCTGCAGTGTGATGTGAAGAAGTTTGCAGATCAGATACTTGAGCAGCACAAGTAAGGAGGGTGTGAGCAGGTTGGCCGGTGGGAAAGCAAAAGAATCTCTCAAGTGGGACAGGACCAACTTTGCTGGTACAAGGGAAGAAATTTCTATGCAGAAACATCTACACAAATACATCTCAATTAAAAAAGTAACAAAAACAAGTTATAGGATTTTCATATAAATGAAAGTCAAACAGGATTTAGAATATCATGGATGAGTGTTCAATTACTGTGGTTCACTATTCTGGACTTTATTTGCTAATGGTTGTCACCTCCTATGGGCCAGATTGGGTCTTAAAGGATACTGCAAAAACACTCATTGAAATCTTATTCAAAATGTAATGTCTATCACTCATCTACTTTGATTCTTAACCATACTCCAATATGTGTCCTCAGGAAATGTGATACTATAATGCAGAGCCAGAAACAACAAGTGCTCAAGTTAACTCAAAAATTACAAGATGGATGGGATGTCTCCTGCCTACTCCACCAAAGTATGCATCTTCTCCTTACCCAAGAAGATCTGGACAGCTATCCGGGCCAGGCCTTAAGGCAGAAAATGGCTGAAATGCAGGGTCTGGTAGAGCATCTCATCAGCAAGCTCAGTCCCGGTGAGTCGGTCACATCATCCATTGCACTGAGCCCCAGGTCACCAGCTTATAGTAGACTCACACCTCCAGCAATAATGCTCTCACCAGCCCTTTTGGCTTTTAAATTTCTCTTAGGGGCTAGAGCCATAATACAATTGATGGATGTTTCCCTTGCCTGCAGCCTGCCTGGGCTTGATCCCTGGCATCCCCTATGCATCACTGAGCACGGACAGGAGTGATTCCTGAGTGCTGAGTCTGAAATAAGCACTGAGCACTGCTTGGCTGGCCCAATAACCAAAAATAAAATCATATCCCACCTCAATGGGCCAGAGAGAGAGTGCAGATGGCAGTGTGCTTGCCTTCTGTGACTGACTTGCTTCCATCCTTGGCACAAGATCCTCATCACTTAGGCATTGAGCTGAGTGTTATCCCTGAGAATCACTAGTTGTGGCCCTAAATAAATTTTCTACTCCAAAATAGAACAATAGAATGAAAAAATCTGAAGTCACAGTAGGGCTGACAGAAGATGTACTGCCTTGGTGAGACTAGAGAGAATAAATTCATGAAGTGCTGTGAATTAACTAGAAGGCAGATATAATTTATGACAGGGATAAATATTCTCTCCAGGAGAAGAACTGCTGGGAAGGTTCTGAGAGTCTATGCTTCTGACCAAAATTGTTTCACAACAGAGAAAAGTGATAGGAGGAAATATGGAATACTTATATTGCAAAAAGGAATAAAATTTAAGAAAAATAGTCTTTATCACTCTCAGAGCTTGTAATGATTTTAATTTGCAATTTCAGGCTAATATAATTGAGGGATCTGAGTTTCATGCCACAGACTACCCTTAACACAATGCAAATATCCAATACAGTAGCAATACTTGTAATTACAGTTTTCAGATTTCACTTACTGCATTCTATGTTCAGTAGATACAGGGTTTCTAGTAAGTTCCATGGGAAATAGGTGAATGGGAATTTCTAACTCTTCTTTTTTTGCAGAAAATACTGAAGAGGAACAAGATGGAGAGGAAACTGTAGAGTCAATCAAAATAAGGTAAGGTAGAATCTTTAAAGACCAAACAGATAAAGAATGGGCAAATTACAGAGAGTGTGTCAGCAAGAACGCTCCATGTGGCCAAGATAGTCCCAGCTGCTGCTAGCGCAGAAGTGAGAAATCACTTCAATTCAGTCAACCAATCAAGAATGCTTGCTGCTTGGTTTTTTTATATTGTATGCTGTACCTGTATTTATGAAGGTGAAAACACCCCTGTAAGGGTTTACTTCACACACCAAAAAGTAGCTTTTCTCTCCAATAAAGAAACCACTGTGTCAGAGTCATTTCCGTCTAAATCTGCTGAATCTACACAGTAGATTCAGTCCTTAGCATGACATTAACTAGCAAAGTATTTCTGAAAAAATGGTGAATCACTTTAAAACTGAGGACTTCTCTATGATAATGAAGAGAGGTACAGAAGTCCCAATATCACTTGGAATCTACTCTACCTCATAAGCTGCTTCATCTAGTTCTTTGCATCTTCTGTCCAAAATGACTTGAGAGTCGCAAAACCTGGGATGGATCTCCATCTGCTGTGTGTGTCTCTGGTTGTACCATACTGGATACTTAAGTCTAACTTCTCAGGGAAGTCATGGAATTAGTGCACTGAACATTTTCTCATCTCTTTCTCATGCATCCTTTACTCATGAACTCTGACAGCCCAATGGTGCAACTTTGATAGAAGAACACTTTGAGCAGAACCACTATGATATCCATGAAGTCACTGTGACTTAAGGCTCCCAACAGAACAAGAGAGAAAAGTGGTGAGATCCCCTGGGTTCACTCTTGTCTCTTCTATTTGTCACAGTAAGGATATGGAGGAAAAAACAGAAGTCCTGAGAGAAGAGGATGCTGTGATTCTGACAAATAATTTGGAAACACCCTTCAACTGTGAACAGTCCAACATCGAGGGTGAAATGACAACTGATGAAAATACAACTGTGCTTTCAGGTAGCCTAATCATTCTTGTTTCCTACAGCATGAAAAGGAGCAAGATAAATTCTACCCCTATGGCTAGATCCAATACTAACCTATAAAATTAAACCATCCTCTAGGAGTGATATGAAATCATTTTTCCAAAAATTAGTGAATGTTGGAATCCTAGTCCAATATCACACAACTTTCATGTTGGCCCCTCTGTCACATGAATAGATCCAGGGCAACATTGACACACTCACATAGACTTCTTTCATTGCTGCAGGCAACATATCTTTCAAAAGTCCTGTCTTGAATAAAGTAGTCATGTCCCATGCTTGCTCTTATTTTCTTCTAATCCTGAAGGTCCCACTTACATTTGTTTGTCCAATGATGTTTAGCCTCTTCTGAATGTGAAGATATTACCTGCTGTGTTTATTTACATCAACCCAGAGTCTATATCTCTTAGAAATGATCCTATGTCTAAGTCCCTGATTATCAATCACTCCCAATACTAATGTGCCCCCAATCTTTCACTACTTTTTCCTTGTCCCTTCTTGTCTGCTGTTCTGTCCCCAACTCAATTCCATTCCCTGCTCCATTAAGGCCTTTCTGGTCCATGCAAAAGCCAGGTGGATTTTAAATATTCATATTTTAACCACACATCACCACAAGTGCTATGACAAGGTAATATAGCATGTATATCCTTTTCTGGTAAACCTAACAGTTATCTCTAGATGATCATTGCCCCTTTGATTCTTTTTAAAAATAATATCTTTAGTTTTCTGGGAGGATCACACCCGGCGATGCTCAGGTGGTACTGCTAGTTTTGCACTCAGGAATTACTCCTTGCGGTGCTCAGGAGACCTTATGGGATGCCAGGGATTGAACCCAGGTTGGCCAATTGCAAGGGAAATGCCCTTTCCACTGCTATTTCTTTCTTCCTCCTCCTCCTTCTCCTCCTCATCCTCATCCTTCTCCTTCTTCTCCTCCTCATCCTCATCCTTCTCCTTCTTCTTCTCCTCCTCCTCCTCCTCCTCCTCCTCCTCCTCCTCCTCCTCCTCCTTCTTCTTCTTCTTCTTCTTCTTCTTCTTCTTCTTCTTCTTCTTCTTCCTGTTCTTCTTTTCATTTCTTCTTCTTCCTCTTCTTCTTCTTTTCATTTCTTCTTCTTCCTCTTCTTCTTCTTCTTCCTCTTCCTCCTCCTCCTTCTTCCTCTTCCTCCTCCTTCTTCTTTCTTCTTCTTCCTCCTCCTAAACTTCTTCCTCCTCCTTCTTCTCCTTCTCCTTCTTCTTCCTTCTTTTCTCTTTCTCCTCCTTCTTCTCCTTCTGCTTCTTCTTCTCTTCTTCCTCTTCCTCCTTCTCCTTTTCCTCCTCCTCCTCCTCTTCCTCCTTCTTTTCTTCTTCTTCTTCTTCTTCATCCTCTTCCTCCTCCTCCTCCTTCTTTTTTCTGGCTCTGTTTTAGTTTCTTCTTAATTTAATATAGTCCCATTTCTTTATGTTTGTTTTTACTTGTTTGGCCAGTGGTGTTTCATCCTTAAATATGTCTTTAAGTCCAATGTCATGGAGGGTTCTGTCTACATCTTACTCCATGTACTTTACAGACTCAGGTCTGATATTGGGGTCTTTAATCACTTTGATCTGACTTTTGTCCTATACCCCTTCTAAATGATGGTCTTTGCTTTTACAATTGGGCTTCATAGAATTGCTTGGTATTTTGCCATGCTTAGTTTGTTTCAATAGTTATCGCATATTTTGTTGTGACCTTTGGGTCACAAACAACAGTTCATCCGGGAATATTGGGGCATTGGAGTGAGCATGAAGCCCTTTTGATCTTTTAAAGAGAGACATAATATGATGAGCTAGTTTCCCTATTTCCTAAGGGTCTCTATTCCTTTTGCCTAAATACCAAGTCATTGGACCAAAGGCAGGTGATAAGAAGGTGACACTCATCTTTGTAGCAGAGTGGGGATATCCTTGTCTCCAACTCCAATTTCCAATACATGTCTCTTTCAACTCTAAGTGTCTCTCTCAACCTCAAAAATTGATATGTCAACATTATTCCTTAGAAGTGTATGCCTTTTCATGGGATCATCACATTATCTACATGTGACTCCACCTCTGCATTGGTTGCATCCTATTCTTAGAGCCACCATCTTCAGTGTGTCTATCCTCCAGCATGGTCCAGAAGGAGTAATCTAGTGTCCAGGCACCACTTCATAGTCCATTACTTTGCTCAAGATTTTCCATGAAGAGGTCAAATCTCTGACCTCCCTCATACCATGAATGGCCAGTTTCTGTGGAGCAGCAAAAATTTATTAATTTTTATTCTGTGCTTTCTGAATACACATCCATTAGTCTTACCTGATGGTAAGTTATGCTACACTATCCATAGCTAACATATCCAATATGAAACAGTTCAGTACTGCCAAAATTAATATGAGTACAGGAGAACTATCGCTCATGGATTTTGGAAAGAGGTTTAGTATTTCCCTAAACTGTAGAATCAATATTGTATAGTTTTGTTAGCCAGCATGGCAGATACTTCCAAAAGTTCAGGAAAGCAAATCAAGTGAGTTCTTATATTCCCTTGTCTCTTACAATATCTTATTGTCTTGTGATAATACAATATCCTGTTCTCTCAGTGAAGGTGTCTCTAAGATCATATAGATACAAAAGTTGTAATTTATAAAAGGTATCTGGCTTTATATGACCAGTGACATTTATTCAATTTTAGGAAAAGACACTTATCCTGAGCAAAGAGGTGAAGAACAATTCTATGCCAGGTGACTATGAAGAATATGGATCTTAAAATCAAAGGAAGAATCACTGAATGTATCCAGTGGTAACAGTGAAACTCTCAGCTCTAGGCATATGTGCTGAATATTTCTAGTCATTAGCCCAAGTATGAATATAAGTTACGAGTGATAATATTTATGTAACCCTAGCACAGACCATTACATGACTTAGTGACATGTCTTCAGTTACTGCAGCAGTGCTGATGAGTCCAGGAGTTTGGGCACTGGATTACTGTTTTTCAAATAGTCACTGCATTAGGCTTACTTTATTTCGGAATGTTTTGTATTGTCAACCTGGAAGTGGTTAACAAATGGGACCAGAAATTCATTCATATATGTCACAGGGGAAAATGTACTTGGAAAACTGAAAGGATCCCACTAGTAATTTTTAAACAAGGCGATGTTCATGTGGTTGTTAAATGAACATTTTACAAAAACTATTGAAAAGTTTCGAAGTCATCTTGCAGTTTTCTGCTGGAGCCCATGTAATTAATAACAATTCTGAGATGAGATGAAACATGTTTCTTCCTCAGAAATCCACTCTTCTCTGTGCACTCAGTACCTCCATGTTGCTTAAACACCCTTTGTACCTCTCTCATCACAGAACCCAAATAGAGCATAGTGGATAATATTTAATGTCTATTTAAGAGAAGTTACCATTATGATTTTATACTTAATCTTCCATCAAACTGAAATAATTCTCTGTTTACTAATTCCATTCTGTTTTTTTTCCTGCACCAGTCCTCCAGTATCCATAGTGGACAAGAGCTTGTTGAGTGATGAAGAAGACAATGAAGATACAAAATACAGGCTTGATGAAGTATACCTTACGCCTTCTGATAATTATGATCTCTCTGTTTCCTATAAGCCTTCCATCTACTCTAGAGACACACATTATGAACGGAAAGTCTTTTCACCAGTGAACAGACAGGGTGAGCAGAACCACCTCAAAGCACCTAAAAGCTCCTGCTGAATTTCTCAGAGCCTCTTTTCTTTAACTCCACAAACTTTAGCAGTGACAGCTGCAACACTGAAAACATATAGAGTAGATTCCTTCTGGGTGAAATTACATTTCTGGTCTAATATTTATAAGTCAGAAAGTAGATCAAATAAATTTCTGTCTCTGGTTACCTCATATGGTGAAACCCCATATCTCAACTGCAAACTTTGGTAATTGTTAAAGCTTTATAGTAGAATGGTGTGTAGGGACAAAGTTCAGTGGAGGCAAAGGTGTTGAAACTTTGCAGCTTGCTACAATTTCTCTGCATTGAATGAGAAATGTGCATTTTTAAGAAGGTATTTTTTCCACACCCAGTGATGCTCAGGGCTTACTATAGACTTTATGCTCATCAATTACTCCAGGTGAGCTAGAGACCCTCTGGGATGCTGTGGGTGAATACCTCACCAGACTGGCACAAGATTAGCTCCTTACCAACCCTCTGTCTCCAATCACAATATTTTGTTATTGAAAATGACTTAATGAGAAATTGAGAGGATGGCTGTAGTGACAGTACAGCAGACAGACTCTTGCCTTTACATGGATGTACAGGGTTGGATACCAGGCATTCCATATGGCTCCCTGAGAGCCGAGTCGGATATTAGCCCTGAGCACTGTGGGAAGTGGCTTGCACCCACAAAACAACCGAAAAAAATTGAATCAAGAAAAGAGAAAGGAAGTATGTGTTCACCCACCTGTCCAAAGTGGAAAAAGCAAGCAAAGTGTCTCTATCTACTTCACCCTACACATAGATTTAGAGATTGATTTTCTTATATTTTTACTTGAGGTCACTCATGAGTAGATCAGTAAGACTGTAAGACCACAATGAAGTTGTCATTTTATTTTCAACAGTGGCCTTCGAAGTCACCGTCAGCATACTGAACCCTGATCCCAGGCTGGAAATTGCAGATTTGTTTGCCAGCAAGCCTACCTGCCAGCTAAGTGAGGAAAGCATCGCTTTTGGTTCCATGAAATGGAAGGAGATGAAAAGAAAATTTCGCTTTAGTAACCGGAGACTAGCTTGCCGATTCCCAGGCCTCCAAACTTAGGGTAAGAAAGACTCTAAGACAAATGCTCATAGATGGAGTCTTCCTTAGAGCTGCCTTTTGGAAATTTAAGTGGATCAGAGTTTTTCCCTAGTTTGGGTCTATTGACTTGACTGCTGTTGCTGCCTCTGTCTGGTCTTACTAGTGATTCCCACACGGGTGACCCTCTGCCAAGCCTTCCAACTCTATCTCTTCCTTTGCACCCTGAACTCTGCTTATGCCTCCTATTGTCCTCACTCCCTCTCATTTTTCCTCAACGCACATGAAAGCACATTTTTAGCTATAGATACCAATTTACTGACTCCTGGATAGATATGTGAAAACCCTCCATAGTCAGAGAAATAAAGAGAAATGTGTGCTGAGGAAAGAGCAGAGGGATCTGGGAAAACCTCTGTAGTAGCACAGCCTTCTGCAGTGGGTGACTACAAGATCAGCTCCCTAGTTCCTTCACCAGAGCCTGCATGTAGCTTACAGAGGACCTTCTCCTAACAAGTGCTTAAGGGCTTTCCATTCACTTCCCTGATGCCTTTGCTAGTTGCAAAGCTCTGTCCAAGAGACACGTCAGGACTGGTATCCACGAGGAGGGTCAGAAATGTCAAACAGGTGTGTCCGGTAAGCCATAGATGTGATGAGGTACAGAGTTTCCACTCATCAATCCAAACATGACAGGAAAGGTCACATTCATCCACATGAATCTGCTGAGATCAAGAGCAGGAATGTCTTCAATCAACAGTACATACTTTGAGTATGTATGCTCTTTGCAGTGAAATGGTGAAGAGCATGCAGATGGGAAGAAAGTTTAAAACTTTCTTAATGAAATTACTTGGAAACCTTATTCCAACTATCTGTGAAATAAGTAGATGTTCAGTTTGAATAAATGTTCTGCAAGATCCAAATGAAGAGTTTACACCAAATCCATTACTGTCAGTGAATGGTGCCAGGGATGAAGCATCAGGCTGGACTGGACTGAGGGATGGGAGGAGGGTCAGGAGCGCTGTTGCAGCAGGGCTGAACACTGTATCTGCACATCCATACCGAGATCTTGAACATCACCGTAGTCCTATCATTTACACTATATATGTGCATATATATGTATATGTACATATGTTTCTGTATATATGTATCCATATATATGTACATTCAAACATGTCCATGAGGACCACTGAAGAACGTGTAGTCACACCTCTTTTATCTGAGTGATAGAATGAACAAATGATGGTCAACGGCTCTGTAGCAGCCCTTTTCCTTTGGAGTAACAATGGGTTGGAGTCAAGGTCAGGTGTCTAGTTCCACTCCCTGAGGGTACCTTAGATTCCGAGGTGTTTCTTCTACCTGACTTTCTTCTCTACCCGCTGTGAAACCCCTTCACTTTTCCTCAAGAGAAAATTGAATCAGTATCTCCTGACAAATTCTCCACTTAGTCACCTCTCCACTTAACCATCCTTCTAGACTCAGTAATCAATAGCACATCAAAGACTAATATTTGATTTCTTTCTCTCCTCTTTCAGATGACAAGAAGTCTGAAATGAATTGTGGTGTCTCTCAGAACACACCTTACCATAGTATTAAGAAATTTAGTGACAGTTAGTTTGATATTGTTTGCATATATACTTTCTAATTATACTTTTTGTAACCATTTGCCATTGTCTCAGGATACCCTGCCATTTAAAGTATCTGATTTACATTTGTACAGAGGAAATTTCCTATTACCCATGGCCCATATTGAATTTGCCAGCACTGTGCTATGGAAAGAAACATACTGTTTTCCTTTAGTACCAATAAAATGGTATCAAAACCAATAAAAACTATAAATTCCTTAATCAAATTATTCATCAATTGTCGGTTTTCATTCATCTCATTGACTTTCATAATTTGGCATTTTATCCCAGAACATCATAGATTGGGGAGTTTATTCCAATATGATGCTTGAGAGGGAGGGCATCCAAACATCTGAACTCGTTTACCGCTATACTACATTAGTCTGTTCTAATGATTGAGTGATGGCTGGTATGTGCCAGTATCAAGTAATTTGCTATAGTAATTACTTTATTTACAATAATTAAATTAATTGGCCATAACTCATCTTGATGATTGGTACTAATCAATCCACCTTTAATATGGAAATAGAATTTTATCACATATATGTATAGATAGCTATCACACTGTAGCACTGTAGAACTGTCATCCCACTGTTCATTGATTTGCTTGAGCAGGCACCAGTAACATCTCCATTGTGAGACTTGTTGATACTGTTTTTAGGGATATCTAATATGCCACAGTAGCTTGCCAGGCTCTGCCGTACAGGTGAGATACTCTCAGTAGCTTGCCGGGCTCTCCGAGAGGGGCAAAGGAATCGAACCATGGTCAGCCTCGTTCAAGGCAAATGCCCTACCCACCATGCTATTGCTCCAGCCTATCACACTGTATATAAAATAACATATGCAGCTTCACGCTAGAGAAGTTAACACCTAGTAGAGGATGTTGGTAGGACCCAATCGGGTTGAAAGCTGCGTGCCGAAAGTAGACTATAGACCAAACATGATGGCCACTCAATACCTCTATTTCAAACTATAACATCCAACAGGAGAGAGATCAAAAGAGAATGCCCTGCCGCAGAGGCACGGTGTGGTGGTGGGGGTTGCGGTGGGGGTGGTGGGAGGGATACTGGGAACACTGTTGGAGGAGAATGGGCACTGGTGGAGGGATGTAAACAATCACTGTATGACGGAAATGCAAACATGAAAGTTCATAAGTTTGTAACTGTACCTCACGGTGATTCACTAATAAAAAATTAAAAAATATATATAATATATATACCGCTTCTACATCCACTGGGAGTGTTGGAATTGATGCCCAGGGGAAAGGGAGGACAGCTGTTTCCAGTTCTCAGTGCACTCTAGCAAATAAATTAATCTCAGGGAGGGGATTTTGAGATCAGTCCATTCATGGTCAGTAAGGCAAAACTTCTGGTTCTTTGAATAAATAACATCTGTCATTGTCCTCTTAAGGTGACAGAAAAAAATCTTTAGAGACCAACATTGTCCCTCCCTCCCACGTTTCTTCCTTCTCTCCTTTCTTTTTGTCTTTGTGTCACACCTGCCCATGCTCAAGAGTCACTCTTGGCTCTGCACTAGGAATAATTCCTGGTGGTGATCTGGGAATCTTCTAGAACCTATAAACACCACTAAAGGGTCCTGCACTGAACTTCTTATTTGCTGTACATTCAGACAGGATCATACGTGCAGGGGCACACACACACAGACACATAAACACACATGCCCACACACACACACACACACACACACACCTGTGCTCAGCTGCTGCTGTGACTCTTCTCCTCTGTCAGCTTACTCCAAACCAGCACTGGAGTCCACTGATCCTCTCCTGGGACCCCTTAAGCTCTTTCAGATTCCTGACCTCATTATCCTCTGGCGTGAGGGAAGTTTCATATGGATCCCAGCATCCTGCACTGACCCCCAATGGTGTCTGCCAGGTGGCCTGTGTCTAAAACCACACCTGGTCCCATCATAATGGAGTCACACATACCAAGGGACAAAGAATCCATCTGCAAATTGGTCAGATGAAGAGGCAGCATACACAGAGAGCATAAGTGTACTGTCTCATTTCTCATCAGAGTTTTTGGGTGCAATGAGGAGGGGGACGGCCTATGGACTTGTGCCTCCTCCACTGTAAATGCTGTGCATTGAAGGTCCATAGTGATGTCAGCAGACATACACATGTTAATAGAATCCAGCATCCACAGACTCAGGCCAAGGCAACTGCCAGAGACATCCTAGAGAATATGATGCCCCTGGCGTGGATATCTAAATGTAGATCAAGAAATGATAATCTGACCACTAAAGAGTCAATCTTCTTCTCAGTAGTTAAGTCTCTTATCAAACACTGGAAAGTCATTTTTTGGCTTTTTTTGGGGTCACAGTCAACACAGCTCAGTGGCTATTCATGGTTATGCACTCAGAAACTGCCCTGGTGCTGCTTGGGGCCCATATGGCATGCCTGGGATCGACCTCAGGTTGGTAAAGTACAAGGCAAACACCCTAATCGCTATATACTATCACTCTGGTTTCTACATTGGACAACCTTAAGTAAAAGGAATAGTGATGGATCAGGGATTGCAAACACACACCAAGTGTGAGAAGACATAGAAGTAATGGGAATAAGAACCAGAGCCAAACCTCCAATGCAATTAAGATTCTGAAATCATGAAAATGAGTCAAGTGAAAAATTGCAGGTAAAGTGCACCTCGATGTGTGGAAATGGTGTTAGAAAGAGCAAAACCCTCTGTGAAACTCCCCCTCTGATTTTTCACTGTCAAAGGTGGTGGTGTGTGTGATGTGGGCCAGGGTGGACACAGTACAGGGCTGACCAGGGCTGGATCCTCAGTATGAAACTGGGTCCCCAGTCCTTCAGTTGTGATCCCTGAGGGTAGAGTCAGGAGTAATCCCTGAACACCACTGGTTGTGGCACCTCAACCACCCACTGCTGCTCTCTACCTCACCAAAAAAACATATGCAATACATCCCTATATGGGATTGAACCACAACTTTACAATGAACAATGGAATGCAGAAACCAATTGCACTTCAGGGATTAGTGGCTTTTTCAGAGCTTCTCTCAACTGTCTTTGAGCATCCTGCGGCATGGGCTCTGGGACCCTGAATCACAGCCTTGAGATGGCAGCCTCGTAAGAGGCATTTATGCCTCCTACACAGTAGACTTGGGGCCTTGGGTGTAAAGTTTACTAGGAAAGGAAACAGCAGAGAAGTAATGAGTACATTTACACACTATCACTTCTCTTGCATACTAATGAAAGAGCACAGAAGTCTCAATATCACTGGGAGTCTACAACACCTCATGAGCTGTTCACTATATTTGCTACCAGTTCACTGTATTGTGAATTCCAAATAGGCATTGGTAAATCTTGGTACAGTCCTCTCTCCATCGTGTGCAACCCTAGCTGTCCAATACCGGAAGATGATATTGTGTGAGGAATTACCCAATAAGGGAAGTGGTAAAAGATCAGGAGAGCAAGTTAAGTCTCTCTTATACAACCTGAAACAACAAAATCCTGTGATAGATTAAATGTGAATTTCTAGCTATGCAAGTATAGGCGATGGGTTATTTACTTGTATCACTTATTATCCTGTTGCTCATCAATTTGCTCAAACAGGCACCAGTAATGTCTCCATTCGTCCCTGTCAAGTGCTAGGGTAGCCCAATGGTGTGTGCTTGCTCTAGGAACAAGAAGATCCTCAAGCCTTATGTTCAGGGTTTTGATGAAGAAGTCTGACCATCTTGCAGGTGGGCAGCCAAGCATTCTTTTGACGTCCCGTGGAATCCAGTCAGTAACAGCTCTAGTCCAGTTGTCGTCTATAAATCTCATTACGTGTCTGGCCCATCTGATTTTTGATGTCTTGACAAAAAAGACAGTGTCCCCGACTCTTGATTGTCAAAGGAGGTTGGAACTCCGGATTCCTTCTCTCACTTGAGTGAAACATGATATTCCAAGCATAGCTCTTTTGATTCCTCTTTGGGATACCCGATTAGCGTTCTCATCCTGTTTGTGTAGGGCCCAAGTCTCTGAGGCATATGTTCGTGCAGGAAGAATGATGGAGTTGAACAGATGTGCCTGGAGCTGGAGGTTCATCATTCTCTTAACCACTTCTTCGATGCTCTTGAAGGCGTTCCACGCCATTCTCTTCCTCCTGCGCAGTTCTGGCGCCAAGGTCATTCCTCATGTTGAGTTCTTGACCCAGGTACACATAGCTGCTGCATTCTGAGATGTTCGTTCCATTGAGAGCAAATGAAACGTCAGGGACTAGTTCATTTTCCATGAAAAAATGACGTTATATATCAGATGTTACTGATATACAAAGTGAGCAATAAAAAATAAATGATTTTTTCTTTTTAAAATTTTTTATCTGCCCCTGTCTAAAACTAGAGAGAGAGCAGTGACATGCAGGGCCACTCGGGGGGAGGGGGGTCGGCCCCTCTCCCCGCTCTGATGAGGTGCTGAGTTGCTGGCCACGAACGGCTCCTGACTCCTGAATGGCCATGATCCCAGGGACACAAAGACCAATCTCGGAACCCAGCGGCTTCTGGCAGAAATGCATCTGGACTGAGCACTAAACTATGATGCCGTGCCACCCCGGGAGAGGAAAGGTGTTTGTCCCTTCCACCTTTTCTCCCCGGTGGCGCAGTGGGTGCCACCTTTTCAGAGCCTATTGGACAGCCAGGTATGATACTGCAGTGACATGACACATGGAACCTCACGTGATGGGGTGTGGAAATGACCCCTCTCCCGGCCCCAATGAGGCCCCAAGTTGCCGCCCACAAATGCCTCCTGGCTCCTGAACGGTCATGATCCCAGAGGCACAAAGACCAATCTCAGAACCCAGTGGCGTTTGGCAAAAATCCCTCCAGACTTATTGTGAAAGTACCAGAAATCCAAAATGCTCTTCATGTCAGCAATAGAAAACAAATTATCTAATGATGCCTTTTTGGCAGGTCTGAATGTTGGGGAAAATACCCAATAATAATGGTGGATCTTTTGTCAAAATATTCATTGTGATCAAAGCAGAGAGAGAATAAGGTGGAAATCATCTGCCACATAGGTTGGGGGAGGGGTGGGTTGGAGGTATACTGGGGTACTTGTGGTGGAGGGTGCGCACTGGTGAGGGCATGGGTGTTTGATCATTGTATGACCGAGACTTACACTGGAAAGCTTTGTAACTGTTCTCACAGTGATTCAATAAATAAATAAAATAAATAAATGAATAAATAAAATAAAATAAAATAAAATAAAATAAAAAGAATGCCGACTCGTCCAGCCTTTTTGGAAATCAATATGGATGTTTCTCAAAAAACTAGAAGTCGAGCTCCCATTTGACCCAGCAATACCACTTCTGGGAATATACCAGAGATGCAAAAAAGTACATTAGAAATGATATATGCACCTGTATATTTCCTGCAGCACTATTTACAATAGCCACAACTGGAAAAAACCCGAGTGCCCAAGCACAGATGACTGGTTAGAGAAACTGTGGTATATCTACACAGTGGACTATACTATGCAGCTGTTAGAAAAAATGAAGTCATGAAATTTGCATATAAGTGGATCAACATGGGAAGTATCATGCTAAGTGAAATAAGTCAGAAAGAGAGGGACAGGCATAAAAGGACTGCACTAGTTTTTGGAGTATAAAGTAAATAAATAAATAAATAAATAAATAAATAAATGTTTGCAAGGCAAACACCCTACCTGCTGTACTATCTCTCTGGCACCCAAGGTCAGACTATTTGGGAAACTGCAAGCATTTATCTCCAAAATCTAGTAAAATGAGCTGAAAGAATCTTATGGCTTAAGCTAGAAACTTTAATCCATGTCTCAAGAGTTTTTTGGAGAAAAATAGATGTTTGACCAAGTTCATTGTGACTGTGCTGTACAGTGAATTAGACTTGGGGCACTTTCAGAGAAAAATGACAGTGACAAACTCAGTGGCAGTAAGCACAAGGGGGACAAAGTAGAGAGACACCTCACAGGGACTTTCACAGGGATTCCTGTTGGGGGTGGACTGAGCTACCAGGGCGAGCCATGTAGCCTGTACTACAGACAGGAACATTTTCCCCCTTCAAGCTGCCTTCAGAAAATAATTTCAGTATATTGAGAGAGGCAGTTTTTCCTTATTTCACAAAAGCCTGGCTGGTCTTTGACATGCAGATCTCAGGTACTAGCCAGGCCTGATCTTTGACATTGTAGATTCCAGGCTCTGGGCAAGCCTAGTCTTTGGGATATAGATTTCAGGTGCTGCCTAGTTTGCAATTGACATGTAGATGTCATGTGGCAGCCCGCCTTATCTTTGGGGTGTAAATCCAAGTGCTTTTAGCCCAAGAAAGGTTTCAGTTTTGGTTTTGTATCTTCTTTCCGGAGGCCAAGATTACTGGCCTGCAGATGCAAGGAAATAATGCTGCCTTAATGTTCTTCCTGCAATATCTTTTGTTGCCTTTGGTGACTTCACTGTATTGCGCCCTTTAGAGGTACCATGATCAATAAAAGGAGATCCATGGGGCTCTCTGCTTTTGCCAAGAGCCAGAGAGAGCCTTGGACCTCCATAAAACACATTTCTTTCACGTTTCTTATCTCAGCGCCTCCGACCTCAGGAATGTTCACGCAACAGACTTCCATATTGCAGCCCCGAGGCAAGAGCCAGTAGTTCAGGGCCCAGAAATAGCATTGCACATATGGTATGGGGTGGAGTGAAAGGCAGAAGTCAGGATGCCACCAGATTTCTGGCTTGGACCATCAAATATTGATTTGAAATGGCATAAGCACACCTATGTTTATTACAGAAGCATATATAATAATCAAAATCTAGACACAACCCAAATGTGTGATGACAGATGAGTGGGTACAGAAATTAATTCCAATATACTTTCAGGGGCAGGTGAACCTGGGCTCAATTCCAAACCCCATATGATCCCCCCAAAGTCTGCCAGGAGTGGTCCCTGAGTTCAGAGCCAGGAGTAAGCCCTTAGCATCATCAGGTGTGGGCCCCATAATTCTGGTATACACACATATGTATATACATAAAATTCTGGTGTATACACAAAAGCACATCGGAATACTAGCTATAAGAAAAAATGAAATTTCACTTTTTGCTACACATTGACTAGAACTAGAGAGTTAAGTGAAATAAGTCAGAGGAAAGACAAATGCCAGGTGATCTCACTCATATGTGGTATATAAAGAGACAAAGCAAGGGGGTGAGTGATATGAAATATCAACAAACCCTTGAAATCTGACAATAGACTGAAGCGACCAAATTGGGGGCACAAGAGAGACCCAGGAGAGGGACTGAGGTGGGGAGAAAAGGAGCTGATAAGAAGCTACTTTTTAAGACAGAGGCAGAGACTCTTATGCACGTTGTTGGTGGTGGCAGTGTGGTACAGTTCTACATCCAAAAAATTAATGGTAACACTAATGTAAGCATATCACCTCAATAATAAAAAGAATTCTTTATGAAATAGGGGAACAATAAAATAAGTTGCTTGCTCAGAACAACTGGCTTTGAAGAGGCTTAAAAAGAGAAGTACTCTGCTAATGTATTTTAGCCTTAGTAATTACTTAAATAACTATGAATGACATTTACTCACAATAGTCATATTTATATTAATTCTTCTTACTCAAATAATATATTGACATCTATTGAAACAATCTTCCCGGTGGACCCCAGTTAAAAATAAGATAAAAAAAATGATATGGGAGAATTAGAATTTTTAGACCAGGGTCTGAAAATGAGAGGGTGTGGAGAATGAAAGAAGGAAAAGGGAGGGAGATACAGAGTAAACCAGAGAGGGAAAATGCCAACAAAGACTAACAAAAATAACTCTAATGAGAGCAAATTTTTGCTGGGGGACTTTTTATATAGAGAATTTCATTTAATCTTCACAAGACTTTCTGAGTATAATGACGCTCTGTGATGGCTGATGGAGTAGACTTTGCATTTGGAAATATGTCTGGAAGAGTGTAAATATTCCACACATTACATTTTAGTCTAAGATAGATGTTACTGTTATTATATTTCATACTAAGGGAACCGATTCCTCCTCCCCTCTCAGAGAGCCCAGCAAGCTATCGAGAATATCTCACCCACACAACAGAGCCTGGGAAGCTACCTGTGGCATATTTGATAAACCAAAAACAGTAACAACAAGTCTCACAATGGAGACTTTACTGGTGCCCGCTCAAGCAAATTGATGAGCAAGGGGAAGGGGACAGGTTTAGAAAGGCTAAGTACAGTCATGTGTTAATATTTGAGTCAATGAAAAATTATAGCGAAACAATGTGTCACTTTAAACAATGGTGCTCCAATCAATTGCACCATTTAGCTGAGGCTACTTCATATAGGTATGTGTAATTACGTGAGATGACAGTGTACAACACATTACTCAGACCAGATACTTTTAAGTGGTGCATAACTATAGATTTATTGGAGGGGGGAAATTAGGAGAGAGAAGTAACAATGCCAGTTACATTCAGACCATAGTTGTCACAAATGACTGCTTTTTTTCATATCCAGATCTATAGCTTTGGTGCTACAGAGTGGAGTCTCTTTAGATGAATATCAAAACTGCTTCTCAACAGTTTTGAAGAATGGAACAAAATTACAGAGGAAAAAATTATAGAGGAAAGGAAACAAGTAAAGAGAGTAGTCTGTGCAAAAACAGCAACTCTTTGCCAGTTAAACCCAGAGTAGGGATTTAATTTCTCACCCTCCCTTTTTATGTAACTTCATTTGGGTTTTGATTTTGTATAACATAGTTTATCCTAGGTGATTACTAAATATAACCTGTTTGCACACCCATTCTCTCCCAACCCTTTCTCTCTTCTTCAATCTTCTCTCTGGACCAGATCACTCCTACCTACTCACTAGTCAAGTGTAGAAATGAAATGAATTCAAGATCTCAGGTATGCATATGAATGAGAGACTTTAACTCAGTGGAAATTAACAACACAGGGGCTAAGGGTGTTTATTTCAGAACATTCATTGTGCTCCCCTGCAACCACACTGAAAGTGCCTTAACTCCTGTCCTATCTCTTGAGACTTTTATGAAAATTTTCTTCACAGTTTCTCTGACTTTAATAGTTTTGTTGGTTTCCACTATTGTTTTTTCAGACTAAAACTCTATCTCAGACTCAAACTCATCTCCTTCTTATACTAACCTATTCTCTTGTTTCCTCCATGCCCATTAATGCCCAGGGAAATACCTTTCTGTATTTTCTTAATTCTCTTAATTTCCCATATCAAGTCTCTATCCAAATCCCATAAATTTGTCTCAGTGAAGGTGTTACTCTTATAGAAACCCTTTTCCTACCAACACTGTCTTCCTCCAGATTCAGAAAATCTGTCCACCATTCTATCTTTAATCAATCCCAGGTTTTCCTATCAAATAATACCTTTCAATGCCTAAAATCACATCATAGTTTTAATAAAAATAAATCTCATTCTGCATCAGTAAATCACTGCCAAAATGAGCTTACTAGATCTGAATTCGAGGTTCCTATCTCTGAACTCCACTTGCCACACCCACTCCAACCTCCTATGATAACCCTGTTGGACACTTAATTCAACTACAATGATCACAGACGTCATGCTTTTAAAAGATTAGGAAGAAGTTTTCTCAGAGCAAATTCTTTCTTCCCTAAGGTAGGATCTGGGGTGAACCTAGTAGGTTAGTTGTGGTCAGGGTCATCAAACTGAATTACTTACAACAAGCACGTACATATCAAGGGTTAGGAAAAGCTCCTATTGAAAAAATAGTGGAACCCAACAAAGCCATTAAAGACAGAGAAACAATGAAGATAATAGGCCATAAAAGACTTGAGAGATAAGATAAGTGTTTAGGCACTATGGTTATATACAGTCAACACTAGATCTATCCCTGGAAACACATGTGAACCCCTGATCACCCCAAGTCTGACTCCTGAGCACAGAATCAGGAATATACCCAAAACATCATTATGTGTTCCACTCATCCGAAAAGTTAGGTATTATTCCTGTCTTGGTCTACAGAGTGTGAGTGATAAAGGCAATGGAATCAAGGTTGAATGGGTTAGGAAGAAAGCTGTGAACACACACAGAGTTTTCCACCAATTAACTTCCCTATAGTATAGTTCAGGAGGGGAAAGAAAAGGAAGTAATTTGTCATAATCTATTCTCCTATTCAAAGCTGTGAGTTGAGAGTCATACAACAATCGCTTTTCAATGATGCAATAATGACATCACAAGTAGGGGTCCCCTCTCTCCAACCTTTGGCTTTCTCAGAACCAGGCAGAGGAACCAAAGGGAAAAATCTTCCCAAGCATAGTCATCCAACTTGTTCATATGCTTGTCAAGTTCACTACAAACACAAAGGGGTAAGTTGCAATTGAATGACCAGGAACAGCTTTTACCTTTCCTTTCGTGGACTGACCTATAGCATCCTGGGTCTAGAGGATGTGTATGTTTGTCTAAAAGTTTCCTCTGATTCTAGCTAGCAAGAACTGAGATATATCATAGAAAAGAGTCTAAACAATTCTGGAGTTCAATTTAATGATACGCCTTTCCAGAGAAACTAATAATTTTGTGAGGGAGCATTCTAAGCAGTGTTCAAGGGCCCAGGGGCCCTTTTACCAGTGATAGTCTGGTTGTGCAGGGCCAGATCGTTCAATGTTAGAACCAGACAATATGGTGCTCAGCCAGAAATGATGACACTACCTGGGAAACACTGGGAGTGCTCAGGGTACCACATAGTACTTAGCATTAAATTTTCAATCTCTGGACAAAGGCATGCATTCTTGCCTTTTGACTTGTCTCTCATATTGCGAGTCAACAATAAAAATAAATAAATTTAAATAACTATTTTAAAACTACATTAGGGATCTGAGACATAGTAGAGAAGGTAGGGTGCTTGCTTTGTATGTGGCTGACCGGGGTTCAATCCCTGGCATGTCCAATGGTCCCCGGAGTACCTCCAAGAGTGATTCCTGAGTGCAGAATCAAGAGTAATCCCTGAGCATCACATATCTAGCCCCCAAACCAAACAAAACAAAGAACAAGAGGAAGAAAAAAAAGAAAAGAAACTATATTCGATGTACTTCATTTGTTTATTTTTAAAGGAAATCAAAGTTGTCAGTTAGATAAAACTTGAGCGAATTGTCAGGAACTGATAAGCCCTGTCTGCTTCTTGAAGTTAGAGGCCGTCGAGGAATACCTAGCTCTTGGAAAATGTAGTAGTGGGGGTGGAATATGGAGAAAGAAATTCCTTTTTGAAATGACATTCAAATAATATTCATTGCTCTGAACACATACTTCAGATAAATTAGAATTTCACATCCCGTCTCCTCTTCTGAATTCTTCCCTTACCCTGATCACTGGATAGACAGTGGATAGGGGTTCATCAACCTCTCATCTTCCAGTTTTTTAGTGAAGATCCAGTCCTCAAAATTTGAAGACTTCTGCAGGACACAAGATTAACAAAAGTCCTGGGGACCCACTCCCACTCTACATCAAATTCTCTCCCCAGAGGTATGGAGGAGTGCCCAGGCCATAAAGGAGTTCTTTGGAACTATATTATGGAAGCAATTTTCTTTCTTTTGTTTTGTTTCATCTTAGCTTTTGTATCAGACCCAGCAACATTTAGGTGCTACTGCAAGACCAGTACTTAGATATCAAAACTCCTGGTGTGTTATTGATCCATTCCAAGCTTTCAGCATGTACAGACCTTTCAGGTATCTCCCTGGCCCCCCTAGGTGCATGGTCAAACTTATGCGCCCTTCAGATCAATGCCTTCATATTTTACCTTTGAACATATAACACAATAATGAAAATGAATAACGATATCTGTAAAGTGTTCGGATCAGAAATATGAGAACGGGAGAAAAAAATCTACAAAAAAGTAAGCTGAACCTAAAGGCGAACCAGTTTGGAAAATTTCTGGGAGGCAATAGTGGTTAATGAATTATGAGCAAATGGAGAATGGAGCAAATATATTATGAGTTGGAGTAAGTATGGAGTAAGTTGGAGTATGTTGGAGTAAGATTTTGACAGTTCTTACACGTTATGTAAAGAATTTCTATTTTAAATTTTCACTTTTTCTATTCCTTTTTGTTTTAAATATTTTTTGTGGGTACACATGGTGTTGCTCAGGGCTCACTCTTGTTCTGCACTCAGGGATCACTTCTGGTGGGCTCAGGGGACCACATGGGGTACTGAAATCAAACCGGGGTCTGCTGCAAGCCAGGCAAGGTTTGTGGTTTATTTGATTGCCACCTCATGGTGATATAAGTTCTTGTTGCTTTATACTCTCACAGAACAACTATAAACGATACAAAATATAAATTAAAAACCTGCATCTTAAGTATCAGGAGTGTGCATAATGTAATCAGAATTGAAAAGGATGTCAAGACTTACGAAGAATATGATCGACTGGTTCAGGACTGTGCGAAGAATGCCGAGTGGGAAAGCCACAAATAGACACCTATCTTTGGAAACTCTCGAGCTCATTCACCAACGTGGTGTGGCATGAGCCTCAGGCAACCACAAGCTAACGCCGAGCTTGCAAAGCTGTGAAGAGAATCGATATAAGAAGATCTCAAAGAGAGAAGAGCAGCAATGTTGGCCGATGTGGCAGAAGTCAGAAATATTTGCAACACTCGCCTGTCCTTCGCTAACTACAAGACCAAGATGACTGCCCTCTGATATCCTGATGGAACTATCACATCTTCCAGAAGGGCAATGGAGAGGATTATTCACGACTTCTACTCGGATCTCTTCGACATCCACGTTCACCTGCTCACATACCAAATTCTGCAGGATGGATATGTTGTTCCCAACGTCCTCCCTTCTGAAATCCGACATGCCATTTCATCGGTAAAGACGCATGCAGCACCCAGTCCAGATAAGGTCAGACCTGAACACCTAATGAATCTGCTGCCAGTACTCGTTAACACACTGGCTCAGCTCTTCCCATGCTACCTGTCCATATGCAAGTGGACAGTGGAAAACCATCCCAATGGAAAACCAGCAGGACTATTCTGTTGTACAAGAAGGGAGACATCCGGGGCTGGAGCGATAGCACAGCAGGTAGGGCATTTGCCTTGCACGCGACCAACCCAGGTTCGGTTCCCAGCATCCCATATGGTCCCCTGAGCACCGCTAGGAGTAATTCCTGAGTGCAGAGCCAGGAGTAGCCCCTGAGCATTGCTGGGTGTGACCCAAAAACCAAAAAAAAAAAAAAGGGAGACATCCATGACATTGGGAACTATCGCCCAATCTGCCTGTTGTCCATTGTCTACAAGTTGTTCACGCGAGTCATTCTGAATAGAATAGGCAGAACACTAGATGAAGGACAACCATGCGAGCAAGCCTGGTTCTGAAAAAAATTCAGCACGATTGACCATATCCACACAGTGACCAAACTCATTGAAGTTTTGAGAGAGTTCAAGATGCTGCTCTGTCTGACGTTCATTGATTTAAAGGAGGCCTCTGATTCTGCTGAGACTGAAGCAGTCATTGAAGCCGTAGTCAAATAGGGTGTTCAAACTCAGTACATCAAGAACCTCCATGAGCTAGTTAAAGAAACTATGGTACATCTACACAATGAAATACTATGCAGCTGTTAGGAGTGATGAAGTCATGAAATTTGCTTATAAATGGATAAACATGGAGAGTGTCATGCTAAGTGAAATGAGTCAGAAAGAGAGGGACAGACATAGAGGGACTGCACTCATTTGTGGAGTATAAAATAACATCACATGAGGCTGACATCCAAGGACAGTTGAGACAAGGGCCAGGGGGATTGCCCCATAGCTGGAAGACTGCTTCATGAGCGGAGGGGAGAAGGCAGATGGAATAGAGAAGGAATCACTGAGAAAATGATGGCTGAAGGAACCAGTTGGGATGGGAGATGCATGATGAGAGTAGATAATGGACCAAACATGATGACCTCTCAGTGTCTGTGTTGCAAGCTATAATGCCCAAAAGTAGAGAAAGAGTATGGGGAATATTGTCTGCCATTGAGGCAGGGGGAGGGTGGGAAAGGGGGAAGTATACCAGGGATATTGGTGGTGGGGAATGTTCACTGGTGGAGGGATGAGGGTTTGATCATTGTGAGATTGTAACCCAAACATCAAAGCTATAACTATCTCATGGTGATTCAATAAAATTTAAAAAATTTAAAAAAAAGATCCTCCACGAGCTGTATTACGGATTTATCACCAGGATCTCACCATTCTACAAGGAAGTGATCATTGACATAAAGAGAGGGGTTCTGTAGGGTGATACCATTTCACCAAAACTCTTCAGTGCCACTCTTGAGAATGTCATGCGACGACTAGAACGAAAAGGAATGGGAGTGAAGATAGACGGTCAGCAACTACACCACCTCTGCTTCGCTGAAGGCATCGTTCTCATATGACCAAACATTAGCCAAGCAGCACAAATGCTGGACGACTTTGACCACGAGTGTGGAAAGGTCAGACTGCAGCTGAATCTCAGCAAAACAATGTTCATGAAAAATGAACAAGTCCGTGACGTTCCATTTGCTCTCAACGGAACGAACATCTCTGAATGCAGCAGCTATGTGTACCTGGGTGGAGAACTCAACATGAGGAACTACTTGGCACCAGAACTACACAGGAGTAAGAGAGCAACGTTGGAACACCTTTAAGAGCATCGAAGAGGTGGTTAAGAGGACAAAAAATCTCCAGCTCAGACACATCTTTTCAACTCCACCATTCTTCCTGCACTAACATATGCCTCAGAGACCTGGGCCCTACAAAAACAAGATGAGAATGCTACTGGGGTATCCTAAAGAGGAATCGAAAGAGCTATCACGTTTCACTCAAGTGAGAGAAGGAATCCGAATTTCCAACCTTGGAGTATCACGTTTCACTCAAGTGAGAGAAGGAATCCGAATTTCCAACCTCCGTCGACGATCAAGAATCAGGGACACTGTCTCATTTACCAACGCATCAAAAATCAGATGAGCTGGACACGTAATGCAATTCAGAGACGATCACTGGACTAGAGCTGTTACCGACTGGATTCCATGGAACATCAAAAGATTGCATGGCTGCCCACCTACGAGATGGTCAGACTTCTTCGTCAAAACCCTGAACAAATGGTTTGAGGCTCTTCCTGTTCCTGGAACGAGCAGATACCATTCGGCTACACTAGCATGCGATAGGAAAAAATGGAGATGTTACTGGCGTTCGTTCGAGCAAATCGAAGATCAACGGGATGACAAGTGATAAGTGACAAGTCAAGACTTCGAATGGGAAGTGATATTGATGGGCTTTGCATTTCATACACAAGTGACCCAAGGACAGGAAACATTTAGCACAAAGAGTGGCTAAAATTCCAGTAGAAAATTAAATAATGTCTTCTTGATTATTGAAAATCAGAAGAAAGTTTGAGACAAAGTTTGAGACAACTGAAAATTCAGTAGACTACTTCAGTAATTAAAAAACTAGAATGTAGTTTTGGTGAGAATGTTATACAAAAATTTGTGTATGAACTATGCCTAAATATCTTATTGACCACTCGAGTACATAAAATATCCCAATGGAAGACACTGGGCAGACACTTGAACTTCCCAACAGACTTGATTTCTTTATTTAAATTGAATCACCATGAGATACACAGTTATAAGGCAGTTCATGATCAGGTTTCAGTCATACAATGTTCCAACACCCATCTCTCCACCAGTGTACATTTCCCACCACTAATGTTGTCAGTGTCCTTCCTGCCACACCCACCCACCCAGCTTGTCTCTAAAGCACAGAGATGGGCTGGAGTGACAGTACAGCAGAAGAGACTTGCCTTTTACAGAATGAACAGTGTTGGATGCCAGGCATTCCATAGGGCCCCTGAATTCTAAGTCGGATGTTAGCCCTGAGCACAGCAGAATGTGGCCTGCTCACCCAAAGCAACGAAAAAACATTGAATCAAGAGAAGTGGAAAAAGCAAACAATGGCACATAGAGACAAACAAGTGAGATATATGTTCCTCTCCATCTGGTTTTTAAATGTTCATTTTATTTATTGATTGATATTAATTTAAGTTTTTTTAAATAATGTAGGTGTACTGCTATTTGTTCAGCCATTGATTAAGCTGATTGAATGGGGAAATGAACTACACATTACTTTTCTTTTAATTGTATCACTGTGAGATAGATTACAAAGCTTTCATGTTTGAGATTCAGTCACACAATGATGAAACACCCATCCCTCCACCAGTGCACATTTTCCACCACCCACATCCCAGCCCTCACCCTGCCTCTATGGCAGACAATTTCCCTAATACTCTCTCTTTAATTTTGGCCATTATGTTTTGCTCAAAATTCCCCACCACCATTCAAGCCTACCTGCCAGGGGCAGACGCTAGATAATTTAATTTTGATTGCTGATTTTGAATATCATGAGAGCTTGCATGGCCACGATTGTAAATGTAAATTTTGAGATTGTAAATGGTTGGGTTCTAGAGACATCTCTGTATGGCACTAATCCATTTTGGGATTCAATTGGGAGTCTCTGGGCCAGAGGTGCTGTTGCCCTAAGATGGCACCCAAAGGCAAAATTTGGGCATGACAGCCAGTCTACTGGGCAGCTGGGGACCCAAGGAGGAGCAGCCCGGGTCCTCTGCCACCATAGAGCCTGGAGATTTGGTCCTGGAACCCACATACGGGGGAGGGAGGAGGCTTTTAGAAACTCTTGGTCGCTGGGATTCCATTTGGAGTAGGCAGAGATAGTGCACCTGCTCCATCTGGGGTGCCCTGGTGAAATTGGCTCAGTATGGGGCCTGGGGAGATCTTCAGTACTGTGGTGTCTTCTGGGACTTGCTGCTGTGTCTCTGGGCCAGGGTTGTTGGTGTGCTAAGATCCACATTACAAACTTTTCAGCAGATTATATCTTGGTGAGGTCCATCCTGAGACGGTGGAGTCAGGCTGGGGGTGTGGCAGAAACTTTGGTTTGTGGAAGCTAGTGGCTGCCGGGGGGCTCTGCTTGGTCGGGCACAGGCCAATCCACCCCTTCTTATTTACTCCAGTCTGTTCAGCCACACACGCGTCCGCACTTTTCTGTGGCTTTTGATCTCTTTTGAGATCTATTTGAAGCAAGGCTGGCAGTAGAGCATACATGGTGGTGCTGGACTGGGTTTATGGGGGTGACTACCAGTGCTTCCATGTGTACTGGGAAGTGGGGGGCAGTAGCCCACCCCAACTTTGAGAAAGCCTGGAGATTTTAGTCACAAAACCCGCATGCCAGAATTTTCAGCAGATTATATCTTGGTGAGGTCTGTCCTGGGACAGTGGAGTCAGGCCAGGGATATGGCGACAATTTTGGATTGTGGAAGCAAGTGGCTGCTGGGGGCTCTGCTCAGGTGGGCCATCAGAACAACCCGTCCCCCTCCGATTTACCCCAGTCTGTTCAGCCATGTATGGGTCTGAGATTAACTTTGGCTTTTGATCTCTTTCGAAATTTATCTATGGGTCTCTGAAATAAGGCCAAAAATGAGCTTGTATAGCTGAGCTGGAGGTGGTTTGTTGATGTGGCTCCTATATACCTAACTTGTGGCCATTTAATTTCTTGGTAAACTTGGTCCCAACTTGTTGGGTTCTGGCCATAGGCACAGTGGCAATTCGGGGGTATCAGGAAGCTTGAAAGCACTAACAGGCTACTGATGCACTCACCCCACAGGTACAGGTAGACCTGCTGGTGACACCATACCCCTGGTTCATTTTATTATTAATAAGATAGTAGTGTGTTAAGTTTATTGTTCTTGACATTCAATCATTTGGTCTTGGCATTATCTATCATTTTCTGTATGTCTATTTATCTATCCATCTTTCTTTTTTTTTTTTGCTTTTGTGCCACACGCAGTAGTGCTCCTGGCTGTTTTTTCAGGGATCATTTCTCCTGAAGCTTAGGATTGTCTGTGGTACTAGTGATTGAAGCTACCATTTAGACAACTTCCCTTCCCCCAGAACTCTCTATTGCTCCATGAAGGCATTGTTTATAAAGAAGGCAGTGTGAGAAAGACCATCAGAAATAAAGAAGACCAAAGTGTCTCTATCTACCTCAACTCACACATGAACTTAGAGATTGATTTTCTTGAATTTTTACTTGAGGTTACTCAGGAGTAGATCAGTAACTCTGGAAGACCACAATGAAGTTGTCATTTTAATTTCAGCTGTGGCCTTCAAAGTAACCATCAGCACACTGAACCCTGATCCCAAGTTGGAATACGCAGATCTTTTCCCCAGCAAGTCTACCTGCCAACTCACTGAGGAAAGAACTGGTTTTGGTTCTACGAAACGAAAGATCATGGAAAGAAAACTTTGCTCTAGTAAATGGAGACTAGCCTGCCAATTCCCAGGTCTCCAATCTTAGGGTAAAAACACTCAAAGACTAAGGCTTTAGAAGGATTATTAATTTAAGCAACCTTTCAGAAATTTAAGTTTTATTGTTTTTTTAATTTGAGTAGATCAGTCTATTGACTCCACAGTTGTTGCTGCCTCTTTCTGGTCTTACTAGTGTTTCCCAAATGGTTGACGCCCTGCTAATCCTTCCAACTCTCTCTTCCTTTGCACCCTGACTCTGCTTTGTCCCTGCTATTGTCCTCACTCCTCGTTTTTCCTAGCAGTCACATGAAAGCACATTTTTAGGTATAGATGCCAAATTACTGACTCCTGGATAGGTCTGAGAAATCCGTCCAAACTGCAGACAAAGTGAGAGAAGTGGGTGCTGAGAAAGATTGGCAGAAATCTGGGAAATCTCTGTAGCAGCACAGCCTTCTACTAGTGGGTGACTGGAAGATCAGCTCCCTAGATCCTTCACCAGATCTCGCATGTACCTTACAGAGGATCTTCTTCTAAGTAGTGCAAAAGCACTTTCTATTCACTTCCCTGATGCTTTTGTCCAAGTCCAAAGCTCTGACCTAGAAACATCTCAGGACTGGTATCCATGAGGAGGGTCAGAAATGGTCAGACAGCTGAGTCAGGTAAGACACAGATATGATAAGGCACAACCCTTCCACTCATCACTCAAACATGACCAGAAAGGCCACATTCATCCACATGGATGTGCTGAGATGAACAACAGGAATGTCTTCATTTGACAGCCCAGGTCCTCTGCTTCCACGTGGCCTGGAGATTTAGCTCTAGAATCTGCATGCAAAGGGCCTTACTTGGGGATAAAGCATCAGAGAGGAGACGACTGAGGCATGCAGGATGGTCAGAGGCACCATGGTGACAGATCTGAGTGTTGTAGAAGCACATCCATAAATGAATATTAAATACCACAGTACTCTTGTCATCTAAACAATATATACATGATTGTATGTATGTATATATATACGTTTGTTTATATATACATACACATACATAAGTGTATGTTCAAACAATGTGTGTGAGGCCCACTAAGGTACTGTATTCACACCTATGTTAAGAATGACATAATGAACAAATGATGGCCAAAACTTTGGAAATGGCCTTTCTTTGGAATACCAATTGGTTAATGTCAAGATCTACTTCCTTCTCCAGAGGGTCTTTGTAAGTTCCAGGGGGATTTCTTTTACCTGATTATCTCCTCAGTCAATCTGGGGAAATGCCTCAGCTCTTCTGCTAGAAAAATTTGAATCATTATATCTTAACCACCCCTCCACTTAGCCATTCTTCCAGACTCAGCTATCAGTAGCACCTAAAAGACTAACATTTGATTTCTTTCTCTTTCCCTTTTAGATGACAAGAAGTCTGAAATGAATGTGGTGTCTCTGAAGATACCTTCTCATAGAAGTACTAAAAAAATTAGTGACAAATAGTTTGATATTGTTTGAATAAACTCTTTGTAATTATTCTTCTTTGTAACCATTTTGCTGTTGTTTAATGATATCCCTGAAATAACTGGTACATAGGAAATTTCCTATTTCTCATACCCTGTATTGAATGTACCAGCACTGTGACCTCTCTGCCTTTCCTTAGAGTCTGGGCAGGAAGACCCAGGAGGCCTAAGCCCAGGCCTGAGGCCAGGGATGGAGCCCTGCATGCAGATCAGGATGCTTCCTTGCACTGGTGATCTGGCAGGTGATGTGGGGCCTGGAACAGGTACCCGCCAGTGTTTAGAGCTCTGCGAGGTGAACTCAGGCATCTGGTCCCAGTCAGGCTCCTGGTACTTGGGGCAGTCCAGGTCTAGGCACCTTCAGGGGTCTTGTTTCTGTTGTTTTGACATGTGGGACCAACCCCCTATGGAGGTCCTAGGGGGCCTTTTCCTCTGTGGGTGCTGCCAATCTCCTGCCTATAGAACTAGGGAAAAGAACCATCTGCTACAGCCTGAGGATGGAAATGAGTGCCCCCTCCCTCAGCAGTCCCCCACCAGGCACCCACCCAAACAACAATGCAAAAGCCTTTCTCTGTCATACAGAGGTCAATATTTGGAGCCTTTGGGGGCAATTAGGAGGATAAGCCTCTTTATAAAGGGCTTTATAATAAACTACCAGATGTTTCTCAAGGTCCTAAAGGGCAATGGCCTGTCCCCCAATTCTGAGGACAGAGGGAAAGGAGCACATCTTCAGTGTATGAAAGGTCACAAGCGTTACCAGAACACAGATCACCTTGGAGAAAGCCTTGCATCCCCTCAGTGAGCACCCCCTTTGCAGACAATCATTGCCTGTCCTCCTTAGCCTAGTTGTCATCACTGTGACAATCATATCCTCCTGATGTCCCTGAAGATGACTATGATCTCCTCCTCAAAGCCATGTTATGAATTCAGATACATAACTTTGATGTGTGTGAGTGTGTGTTTGTGGCTTCTGTGCTCTATCCCATTGCTACTTTAACCATACCTTTCATCTGTTGAGCTGTGAAAATGGGTCCAAAGCCTGAAAGCAACCCCCAATTCTGGACAACTGAATTATGTCTAGGTGTGTGCGGCGAGAAGACTCTGCCATGTACGGGAATCGCTGGGTCACTGACTAAGTGTAACTTTAATTTTAATTTTATTAGGAACATCCAAGCAGTTTTCCAGAGTAGGTTTTCATGAGAGGTACAGTTACTGGACATTCCTGAGCTTTCTGGGTTCTGGGCTTTGTTAGTGTAACCTGTTTGAAGCAGATGGATAATGCTTCTGGTGGCTTATATCGGTGGTGATGTTGAGCACATTGTCTAATAGTGAGGAGATTCTAAGT
Source organism: Sorex araneus (assembly GCF_027595985.1). Classification (NCBI taxonomy): domain Eukaryota; kingdom Metazoa; phylum Chordata; class Mammalia; order Eulipotyphla; family Soricidae; genus Sorex; species Sorex araneus. Next base: position 88,062,080 of record NC_073306.1, read on the forward strand.
AGGCCTTTTGCTTATTTTTTAATTGGTGTGACTTTTATTCACTTCAAAGATTTACCTGTTCTCAATTTCCGATTTGCTTCATTTGCATTATGTAGAATCTCTTGCGGCTCCCCCCCCTCCCGTGCCTGGCTGTCTTCAATGGGGCCCCTTGAAAGGGGTTGGTTGAGTTTCCCTCCCTGCCCCAAGCAGAGCTCCAGTAGCCGAAGATCTCCAGAACCCAGCCACAGCCATGCTCAAGGCCACTCTTCACATGCTCGGACAAGCCTCGTGAATGAAGGAACCAGCAGAAGAACCCAGGTGTGCTGGACCTGGGGCTGAGATCTCCAAGCCTGCTCGGATCACGACTGGACCTCTTCCATCCACATCCCCCATTTCCCAGTAACTAGGCAGTCACAGTCACAAACTGCCCACAGCACATCCCATCAATGGCCAAGATCCAGAGACTATAAAACAAAGCTCCTGGACCTCTTATAGCTTAGTTCTCCCTCTCAGAAAACCTGGCAAGCTACCGAGAGTATCCTGACTGCATGGCAGAGACTGGCAAGCTCCCCATGGCGTATTCTATATGTCAAAAACAGTAACAATGATGGGTCTCATTCCCCTGACACTAAAAGAGCCTCCAATGCGGCACCGTTGGGAAGGACAAGTAAAGAGAGGCTGCTAAAATCTCAGGGCTAGGATCAATGGAGACGTTACTGGCTCCCACTTGAGCAAATCGATGAACAACGGGATGACAGTGATACAGTGATACAGTGCATTATGCAGTATCCCTAGACAAAGGAGGCACACACCACAAATCCTTCCCATCCACTGAGGGTGTGGTTCCAGTGACAGACTTTTGTGGCCAATTGAGATCTCAAGAAGTTGTATCACTCTTCTCTTCTCTTGGCCCTCAAATATTTTCCACCAACCCAACAACAAGAGAAGATTTACAGCTTGTCATTGAATTCAGGTGCTCCGGAGGGAGGAAGATCAAAGGGCGAACTGGTTGTTCAGGAATCCAAGTGTCCCTGCTGTCTGTCTGGGCATGTCTGGAGTTGAGGGAAATAAGTTTGAGCTGGAGAATGGGCAACGCCAGAACTTCAGGCACCCAAGTGTAGGCAGAGCCAGTGGGGGCAGGGTTGGTCCTGGACAGCTGCAGTATGGCAGGCTGGGATCCACAGCAGGGGCCAGTGTTGCTGCAAAGGATTCGTCCATGCCATCTCTCTGGGTCCTCATAGGCCAGAGTGGTGCCTGATGGGGCTGCTCTGTACATTGCGGGGTCCCTTTCTGGATGCCCCTCAGCTGCTGGGTTGCTTCAGCAGAGACGTGCTGGGTGCTAACACCAGGGGAGAGCGTTTGCCCCCCAAAACAATGAAGGCTGGGCTGAGCAATGGTGTGAATCATGTCAGTAGATGGAAGATTCACACCATCGCTGGGTGTGACTAAACAGTATATGCTCCCTGGTGGTCTAGAGGTTAGGATTTGGTGCTTTCACCTCCATTGCCCGTGTTCAATTCCCCGTCAGGGAAGTCTTTTGGCATTTTTCTCTGGGATGCAACTAATCATGCTCTGCTTGTCACGAGTGTCTAGGCAGCAGAAAGGAGCAGACTTTGTGGGGTTTAGGGCTGGGACAGGATATGGCACTCTGGGTTTTTTTCTGTCTCAGCATCCTAATGAGTCAGGTCACTAGTGCACCCTGGTCTGGGCAGAATGTGGGGTGTCTGTTCCTCATGTTGAATCTCATTTCCATCCCACTGAATTGAGAGCTCCAGCAGAAAAACTACAAAACAGTAGAATTTCAAATGCCATTAGGAACACTTTGTTTTTATTTTATTTTGGGGTCAGAACATCTAGGCGCTCTGGATCATGCAGGGCAAAGATGGAACAGGGGCCTCCAGTAGGCAAAGCATGGAAGGAGCCCTTTCACCAACCAATCAACTGACCTGAACATGCCTGTTTTTATGAACCGCAGTGAAGCACTTCATTTTAAGCCATGAAATAATGTCATGTCGCCATATTTATCCTGAAAATGTCTAAGGTGGGGGTCAAAGAGGCAGCTCAACAAGTGGAACAAAAGCTTTATAAGTTGGAGGCCTGGGTTCAGTCCTTGGCATCGCATGGATCACAGCTAGTCATGAGTAGTGAGCTTGGAACAATGTGACTCCAAACACTGCCAGATGTTGTCCCAAACAAACAAAAACCTGATTCCAGGGACTTTGAGACTAACAGGAAGTTTCTTTATTTACAGAATGCTATCATCAACATCTACCACACCCCTGATGAGACAACCTCTACTTTCAAGTAAATCCTTCGCATTGCACTTTTTTTTTCCTTTTCTTTTCAAATTAGTTTAAGTTTTGGGGTTACATCCAGCGATACTCAGGGCTTACTGCTGGCCCTGCACTCAGGAATTAAGGGGACCATAGAGAGAACTGGGGAGCAAACCCAGGTCAGGCGTATGCAAGGCAAGGACCCTACCCTCTGTACAATCTCTCCAGCTCCATGCATTACAGTTTTATTTTCTTGAGGTAGCACATCTAACTGTGTGTAGGCATTACTGACGTAGGCAGGTAGACAGGGAAGGCCCTTGGCAATAAAATTCAGGTCTACAGAACTTCTGGGAGGAAAATCCCAAGACTGATCCACCCGGTGGATACAGAGAACAGATCTGATAAAACCTTTAGTGGACTCTGAGGACATTGAACCCCCTCCCCATGAAGTTCCTCTCCTAGAATATCCTCCTTGGACCTCTCCCTTAATCTGATTAAAATGTGATGCAGCCCCCGAGAAGACTCCAGAACTTCCGGATCAAGACAATCTGAGAAGAGCCTATAAAAGACACCTTGAACAAAGAGAGGGCGTGCATATGCTGCCTGAGCCCATGTGTTGCATGTGTCCGCATGCCGAGCACACGTGGTGCCTGAGCACATGTGTCGCCCGCATCTCCCCTCTTGACACGTGTACTTTTATGCTTTCCTCTCCAATGCTGGGATTTGCGTAGGGGCTCTCTCCACCCTTGGAGAAGCCCACGTGCTCTCTTGAGCGCATTACTCTGTCTCTCTTTACTCTCCATTTGCTCCTACTTTTCTCTTCGTCCCTCCTTTCAAAAATCCTCCAAATAAAATGTTTTATTTCACTCTTGTCTACTCCTGAAATTCTTTTCTGCAAGTGAGACAAGAACCCTGGAAACTTGGGTAAGGCCTGGGACTGGTTTCTCCTTTCTTGCACAGAGCAAGACCTCACTCCAGCCTGAGTCTGTGGCTCCCCAAGAAATCGGGTAGCGGGGTAGACTCCTATGCCAAGAATACCAAGCAGACTTCAGGTGTGGCCTGACAGCCACCTTGTGGTACTGTCAGGGCTCAGGCCCGTACCGAGCAGGGGCTCATCGCAGACTTTACTGGTCCTAGTCTTCCCGACGGGTCCCAGGCGGAAGAGGCAGAGTCGGAGAAGGTGATCGTCTTTCTCTACCCTGACTCTCGTGAGCCACCCGTAGAGTCCACTGGCATCAGTACTCCTGTTCCTGTGCTCAAGGGACACTCCTCGTAGGCTTCAAGAGAACACATATTATGCCAGCAATTGAACCAGGTCAGCAACATGCAAACTAAGCACCTCACCCATTACTATTTCTCCAGACCCATGTTTGGTTTTGTGGGGTTACTCCTGTGGTGCTGGGGGGACCTGGCTTGTGCCAGGAATAGCACCTGGGGCTCACCATACAATCAGCCTATTCTCTCAGTGGCCTTTAATACTTGTTTGTTTGTTGGTTTTGTTTTTGTTTTCCTGCCATGCCGAGCACTTCTCAGGGATTTATCCTGGTTCGGCTCTCAGGAATTAATCCTAGCAGAGTTGGAGATGCCAGGGATGAAGCCAGAGTTGGCCATGTGCAAAGCAAATGCCCTCCCGACTGTACTACTACTACAGCTCCTTTAGTGGTCTTTCACATTAATCAAATTTCAGAGGCTGTGCTGATAAGAGCCTGTAGGCCACTGAGAGCTATTCCCACAACAAACACAAGGAGCCAAGGAAGCTCAGGGTTTAGGGCCACAAACTTTTCATGCACAGAATCCAAGTCCAACTCCAGATTATCATCCTGCTTGAGCAGCACTGATAGATATCTCTGAGCCATACATGGGCGGACCTTCTGGTCTCCATTACCACTACGTCTGAGGAGCACTGTATTGCCTGACCTTAACATTGAACATTCAGGCCTGGTAGGAAGAGGACTGCCATGAGTGGTCTCTGGGTTCCCTTAACACCACTTGAGAACGCGGCGCTCCCCAACCCCCTTCAAATACACCTAAAACTGAAGTCATGGAAGTTCACTTGCAGTACACACATCAGGCATGAGATTGCAAAGTATGTCTATGGAGAAAGAGAGAAGCTCCAGGTGACAGCTACCTGAGACAGGTCTAGGAGCATCCATATTTTTAAAACGTGTGGCCCATACCTGAATGGATTCAGGTACAGTGGGGAGTAAAATAAAAATTTAAGTTTTTAATTTTTTTGTTTTATTTTATTGAATCACCATAAGATATAGTTACAAACTTTCATGTTTGAATTACAATCACACAATGATCAAATACCCATCTCTCCACCAGTGCACATTCCCCACCACCAATATCTCCAGTATACCCCCCTTTCCTATCCTCCCACTGCCTCCATGGCAGACAATATTTCCCCATACTCTACTTTTGGGCAATATGGTTTGCAATACAGATACTGAGAGGTTATCATGCTTGGTTCTTTATCTACTTTCAGCACACATCTCCCACCCGACTGATTCCTCCAACCATCATTTTCTTAGTGATCCCTTCTCTATTCCAGCTGCTTTCACCCTCACCCTCTGGCTCATGAGGCAGGCTTCCAACTATGGAGCAATCTTTCTGGCCCTTGTATCTACTTTCCTTGGGTGTCAGTCTCATGTTATGTTATTTTATATTCCACAAATGAGTGCAAGCCTTTCTATAATCTGTCCCTCTCTTTCTGACTCATTTCACTTAGCATGATACTCTCCATGTCCATCCATTTATAAGCAAATTTCATGACTTCATCTCTCCTAAGAGCTGCATAGTATTCCACTGTGTAGATGTACCAACATTTCTTTAACCAGTCGTCTGTTCTCGGGCACTAGGGTTGTTTCCAGATTCTGGCTATTGTGAACAGTGGTGCAATGAACATATAGGTGCAGATGTCATTTCTACTGTGCTTTTTGGCACCCTCAGGATATATTCCCAGACGTGGTATTGCGGGATCCTATGGAAGCTCATTTCTAGTTTTTGAAGGCATGTCCATATTGTTCTCCAGAAAGGCTGGGCCAGTTAGCATTCCCACCAACAGTGAAAAAGCGTCCCTTTTCCCCCACATCCACACCAGAACTGGTTGCTTTTGTTCTTTTGACTGTGTGTCAGTCTCTTTGGTATGAGATGATATCTCATTGTTGTTTTGATTTGCATTTCCCTGATCATTAGCGATGTGGAGCAGTTTTTCATGTGCCTTTTGGCCAGTTATATTTCTTTTTTGAGGAATCTTCTGTTCCTTTATTCTCCCCATCTCCCCATTTTTTGATGGTTTGGAGGTTTTTCTTGTACAATTCTACTAGTGTCTAGTATATCCTTACTATTACTCCCTTATCAGATGGGCTTTGGGTAAATATTCTTTCCCATTCTGGGGCTCTCTCTGTATTTTGGTCACTGTCTCTTTTGAAGTGCAGAACTTTCTTAGTTTGATGGTGTTCCACTTGTTTATGTTTATTTCCACTTGCTGATCAGTGATGTTTCATCCTTAAAGATGCTTTTAGCTTCAATGTCATGAAGGGTTCTGCCTACATCCTCTATGTACCTTATGGATTCATGTCGGATATTGAGATGTTTAAACCACTTTGATCTGACTTTTGTACCTGGCATTATATAGAGGTCAGAATTTATTTTTTTGCAGTTAGTTATCCAGTTTTCCCAGCACTACTTGTTGAAGAGGCTTTCCTTGTTCCGTTTCTTGTTCTTTGTCAAAGATTGAGTGGTTTCCAAAAAAATATTTCCAAAAAAATATTTGGGAATCTGTGACAGAATATTCAGCTCTGTTTCAGTATTCTGCACATCTGTTTCTAGTCCAATACCATGCTGTTTTAATTACTACTGCTTTGTTGTACAGTTTGAAGTTGGGGAAGGTGGTGCAACCCATCTTCTTCTTCCCAAGGATTGCTTTAGCTATTTCTGGGGGTTTATTGTGAATCAAATTCACATATGAATTTCAGGAGTGTTTTGTCTATTTCTTTGAAAAATGTCATGGGTTTCCTGATAGGGACCACATTCAATTTGTATAGTGCTTTGGGGAGTGTTGCCATTTTGATGACGTTAATCCTCCCTATCCATGAGCAGGGGATGTGTCTCCATTTCCTAGTGGAGGACCACTTTTTCAATCAAGCAGCAGAATCCCTCCCCACAAAGTGAAGCAGAATAATTAAGAGCAGGGAATGAGTGGGCAAAATGTCAAGAGTGTGTCAACAACAAAAGAGTGTTCCAAATGCTGCCATAAGCAAAACTGAGGAAGAGAGTCAATTCAATAGCCAACCAAGAATGCCCTGTGACTTTTTTTTGGTCACACCCGGCAGTGATGCACAGGGGTTACTCCTGGCTCATGCACTCAGGAATTACTACTGAAGGTGCTCGGGGGACCATATGGGATGCTGGGATTCAAACCTGGGTTGGCCGCGTGCAAGGCAAATGCCCTACCGGCTGTGCTATTTCTCCATCCCCGTGACTTTTTTAAAAAATACAGTACTCTGTACATGAACCAAGGTGAAATCTTACTAGGGATGTTCTGCACACACAAAATGTATTTATTCTCAGCTGCAAATGAACACCTGAGTGAGAGTCATTCCTGCTTTCTACACAATAGACATGGGTCCTTGGTGTGAAGTTAACTAGCAAAGGAATCAGCAGAGAAATGATGAACACATTTATAGAAAATAACTTCTGTAATAAACAAAGAGGCACAGAAGGATCAGCATAACGGGGTGTCTACAACACCTCATGAGCTGTTCACTATATTTGGTACTGGTCCACTACATCTTGAATTCCAAATAGGCACTGGTAAAATTGATATGGTCCTCTCTCCATGGTGTGCATCCCTGGCTGTTCAATAGTAGAATTCCCCGGGTCTATTCTCAAGTCTATTCCCTTAGTGTGAGAAAGCTGTTAGTGCACTGCACATCTGCTGTGGACTCTCTAATGACCTCTGGCACCCACACTCTTAGCCACAAAGGAGGCCAAACGTTGGCACTTTATGCAGACTACCACAGTGCTTTCAAAAGCACTCCCCCTTTTTAAGGTGCTGTTCAAAACTAGTAAGTAAGGATGCTGTGGGATTTGATTCCCCTAATTCCCTTTTGTCTTTTTCTCTCCCACATGGCAGAGCAAGGAGGTGTACTAGGTGGAAAGGAAGGAAATCCTGTATAAAAACATGGGAACATGTGCTGCAGTTCCCACAAATGTCCTAGTGGGAGTAGCCTGTGACCAGCCCACAGTGAAGGCACATTCACTTCTGATGACTTGGATGTTGGCTCTGCTCTGCTTCTATGCCCTGAAGGCTTCAATTTCAAAGGGAATGATACTTCAACTCTGTCTTCAAGGTAGTCTCCATGAGGAAACTTGGTGCAATTATTTCCAAAGTCACATCTCTTTCATGGATTCCCTTTGGTACAACACTGGGACCAGTGCCTCCATGATAAACTCACACATACTTCACCAGTGAGGTGCAGGTGGTGATTTTTCTGATCTTCTTTCTTTCTTTCTTTATTTGGGGACAGTGACAAATGTCCAGGGTTTACTCATGTCTCTGTGTTAATGGATCACTTCTAGAGGTGTTCAGAGGACCATTTGGGGTACTTGGTATTGGGTACTGAGTAAGACAAATGAAGGGAAAATGCCTTACCCAATTGAAGTATTGTTTTGTTATACTCGGGTTTACGGATGAAGAGATGAAGTGAAGAGATGAACAGAGGCACACACAAGAAAATGCAAAGGCAAAAGGAGTCTTATTCCAGTTAACTGGGGTCAACTATCTCACCCACAAAGTGGTCTCTTGATAGTGACTCTGACCTTCAAGTGCAAGCAGTTTATATAGATTGATTACATAAGCAGTACATGCCTTATTATTTCAGAAAAATCTGACATAGTTACTTAAAGGTATTTTGGCAAGTGTCTAGGGTATGTGTTGGACTCTGATAGGCTTGTGGTTGCTGGGTACATTCTCTATGGTTTCTGGCACATTGTGATTGATTGAGCCTATTTTCACACTTGCTTGGCCCAGGAACATTCCAGGGCGGGGGGCAGGGATTGGGGGATGGAGGTGAAGGGGTTCAGGTTGGCTAGTTACGCATTGTTTTATTGCTGGGAAAGTGAAACTGTTTTATTTCCTTTAAGTGAACATAAGGCCTAGCTGATTTTGTTGATTTCTGCTGCCTGTCATGGTTAGTTTTGCCTTTACAGTTTCAGCCACTGACCTCCTATGTTTAAACAAATCATAGCTTTATTTATTTATTTAATTATTTTTTTGCTTTTTGGGTCACACCCAGCGATGCTCAGGGGTTACTCCTGGCTCTGCACTCAGGAATTACTCCTGGCAGTGCTTGGGGGACCATATGGGATGCCGGGGATCGAACCTGGGTTGGCCGCGTGCAAGGCAAACGCCCTACCCGCTGTGCTATTGCTCCGGCCCCATAGCTTTATTTAGAAATGACCAAAGTTTGACTGCTTTGACTTCTGCTGCCTGTGCCTACCCCACTACCTCCCCTCTCCCCCTCTACTTAACAGTTCTGTGAATCCCCTTGCACGTCTCCTCCCCGTCCAGCCCTGCGACCCCCAACTTCAATAACCGGGACCAGCCCTGGGGGCACTTGCCTTGACTTCTGCCACCAGCACCTGCCCAACTACCCACCGCTCTTCTCAACAGGTCTGTGGACCCGGGGATTAGCATCTGGACCTGAGGGGGTGTGACCTCCACTGCGGGGGGCGTGGTATCCTCACAAGTGGGCGTGGCCTTCTGTGTGGCCGCAGTTATATTTCCCATTCCCAGCACTCTCGACTCACATCCCAACCTTTATTACCTAATTCTGTGGAAAACGTCCTGGCCACCTCAAACACAATGCGACAATAATCCACTGGCCTACTCCAATTCCACCAGAAGACCAGTATACACAAGAAGCTATACCAAGCCCAATATAAAAGAACACCACCTCCAATGCTTCACTAGATACCTATCATAAGTCACAGATTAATGTCTGAGAGGAAGGACGTACTCGAGAAGGGGAGAAGGTTGACCACTATCGACTGAGCTTGTTCAGAATCCTTTCCCTCAATAAGAGGGAACAGTGCTAGTGAATTTGAAGGTTTTACCTCATACAACCACAATAGCATGAAGAAACAGCCCTACGATGAGAGGATGAAGGAAAGAGTCCCGAATCCTCAACAGAGGTTACCCACATATACGATCTCCCCGACAAAGAATTCTGAGATGAAATGCTGAGGATGTTCAAGGAACTCAAAGAATCAATAGAGCAGACATCTAGAAAACTAAAGGAAGAAATGAAAAAATAATGGAATGGATAGGTGAAGAAATACAGGAAGAAATGAGAGCAGAAATAAGAAAGCTACAAAAAGAAATGTCACAAATAAAGGATTCGGTAGATGAAATAAAAAACTCAGTGGGTGCCCTCAACAGTAGAATGTTTACAGCTGAAGACAGAATCAGTGAACTTGACGATGAGCAGCAGAAATCATACAGGCAACAACAAACAATGGGAAAAGACCTCAAAATAGCTCTAAGGCAAATCAGAGACTTAGGGGATGACTCCAAGAAGAACAACAATAGAAGCATCGGAGTACCAGAAGAACAGGGAGGCAACCCCAGTGAAAAAGCCATAGTTAAAGAAATCATTGCTGAGAATTTCCCAGAGTTAGAGAATGCAGGCATCCAGATCCCAGGAGCCAGAAGGGTGCCAGCTAAAAGAAACCCTAATAAAAGCACTCCAAGGCATAGCATACTCAGAATGATGGATGGCATGGGTAGAGACACAATACTGCAAGCGGCGAGATCAAAGAAGGAAATCACATACAAAGGAGCACCCCTTAGATTTACAGCAGACCTATCAGAGGAAACCCTTCAAGCCCGAAGACAATGTTGGGATATAGTGAAAAAACTCAATGAAATGAACGCCTCACCAAGAATACTTAATCCAGCTAAACTCTCACTCAAACTTGATGGAATGATACACCATTTTATAGATACACAGCTCAGGAACTTCACAGACACAAAATCAAACTAAAAAGAAAGACTAAAGGGCTCCTGTAAGGCAAGAAAGAAAACACCCATAAGCACAACAAACCCTTACAGAAAGATGGCACAAAACCCCATGACAATAATCTCTCTCGATGTCAGTGGTCTAAATGTACCAATCAAGAGACACAGAGTGGCAAAATGGATCCAGAAACTGAAACCAACATTCTGCTGCCTACAAGAAACACATTTGAACAATCAAAACAAACAGACTCAAAGTTAAAGGATGGAAAACAATCTTGCAAGCAAACAACTCCCTCAAAAAAGCTGAGGTGGCCATACTAGTATCCAACAACATAAATTTCAGGTTGAAAAAGATTAGAGGGGACAGTAAAGGCCATTTTCTATTTATCGAGGGAGATTTACAACAGGAAGAAATCACACTCCTAAATGTATACACACCTAATGAGGGAACAGCTAAATACTTAAAACAACTGCTAACCGATTTTAAGGAGGACATTGCTAGCAATATGATAATAGTCGGAGACTTCAACAGTGCTTTGACACCTCTGGATATATCAACAAGAACAAAACTCAGCAGGAAACACTGGCTTTGAAGGAAGAAATAGAAGAGAGTAGGCTAACATACCTATATAAGGCCTTAACCCCAAAATGAAAGAATACACATTCTTTTCCAGTGCACACGGAACATTTTCTAAAATAGACCACGTGCTGAGTCACAAAACATACCACAATAGAATCAAGAAGATAGAAATTGTATCATCTATATTTTCAGACCACGATGCACTGACAATAGAAGCTAATCACACACAGACACAGAGACCCAAATCAGACACCTGGAAATTTAACAACTCAATGTTGAACAATGAGTAGGTCAGGAAGGAAGTCAAGGAAGAAATCAAAAGATACCTGGAAACAAATAATAATGAAGACATGTGTTATCAAAACCTATGGGATGCAGCTAAAGCTATGTTAAGAGGAAAATCTATAGCTTTGCAAGCATTCCTCAGAAAGAAAGAAAGAAAGGGCCTACATAGATAACTTGACTTCACAGCTCAAGATCTTAGAAAAAGATCAACAAAAGGAACCCAAACACAGCCGAAGGACTGTAACTGTCACTGTCATTCCATTGCTCATCGATTTGCTGATTGGGCACAAGTAACGTCTCCATCGTGAGACTTGTTACTGTTTTTGGCATGTTGAATATGCCACGGGTAGTTTGCCAGACTCTGCCGTGCGGGTGAAATACTCTTGGTAGCTTGCCAGGCTCTCCTAGAGGGGCGGAGGAATCTGTCCTGGATCTGCTGTGTGCAAGGCAACACCCTACTGCTGTGTTATCATTCCGGCCTACAGCCGAAGGAAAGAAATAATAAAACTTAGAGCAGAAATTAACGACATGGAAACCCAAAAAACAACCCAAAAGGTCAATGAAACTGAGAGCTGTTTCTTTGAGGAAATAAACAAGATTGATAAACCACTAGCAAGACTCACAAAGAAGACAGAGATAGAGAGAGAGAGAACCCTAATAAACCGAATCAGAAATGAAAAATGAGACATCACAACAGAAATGAAATTCAAAAGATCATCAGAGACTACTTTGAGAGTCTGTATGCCACGAAACAAGAGAACCTAGAAGAATTGGATAAATTCCTGGATTCCTATCATCTCCTAAGACTGAACCAAGAAGACTTGGAATACCTGAAAAGACCCATTAATATCAAGGAAATTAAAACTGTAATCAAAAGTCTTCCCAAAAACAAAAGCCCAGGCACAGATGGATTCACTAGCAAATTGTTCCAAACATTTAAAGAGGACCTGACTTTCCAAACATTTAAAATCTCCTCAAGCTTTTCCAGGAAATTGAAGAAGCAGGAGCTCTCCCAAACAGTTTCTATGAGGCTCATTTCTCCATGTAGGCACATACTATATCTAGAGAATCCTAAAACCCCTCCGAAGAAACTCCTAGAAACAATACACTTGTAAAGTCGCAGGCTATAAAATCAATACCAAAAGCAAACAAAGACACCACTAACAAGGAAAACTACAGGCCAATATCCCTAATGAACACGGATGTGAAGATCCTCAACAAAATATTAGCAAATAGAATCCAAAAACTCATTAAAATGATCATACATCACAACCAAGTGGGATTCATGCCGGGGGTGCAAGGATGGTTTAACATTCGGAAATCAATCAACATAATCCATCATATGAATAAAAGTAAAGATAAAAGCCATGTGATCATATCAAGAGATTCAGGGAAAGCATTTGACAAAATCCAACACACATTTGTGATGATGAAAACTCTCACCAAAATGGGTTTAGAAGGAACTTTCCTCAAGATAGTCAAAGCCATCTACCACAAACCTATGGCAAACATTATCCTCAATGGGGAAAAACTAAGAACTTTCCCTCAAAGATCCAGGCAAGACAAGGATGCCCATTCTCACAACTTCTGTTAAATATAGTACTGGAAGTACTTGCAATACCAGTGAGCCAAGAAAAAGACATTAAGGGCATCCAAGAAAGGAAGAAATCAAGCTCTCACTATTTGCTGATGATATGATACTATATCTAGAGAATCCTAAAACCCCTACCAAGAAACTCCTAGAAACAATACACTTGTAAAGTCGCAGGCTATAAAATCAATACCCCAAAATCCATGACCTTCTTATATGCAAATAACGAGACAGAGCAAAGTGACATGAAAAAAAAATATCCCGTTCACAATTGTTCCCCAGAAAATCAAGTACCTCGGAATCAACCTAAGTAAGGAGGTAAAGGACCTCTACAAAGAAAACTACAAAACGCTACTCCACAAAATAAAAGAGGACATGAGGAAATGGAAACATATCCCCTGCTCATGGATAGGAAGAATTAACATTGTCAAAATGGCAATACTCCCCAAAGCACTATACAGATTCAATGTGATCCCTATAAGGACACCCATGAAATTCTTCAAAGAATGGATCAAGCACTCCTGAAATTCATATGGAACAACAAACGCCCACAAATAGCTAAAGCAATTCTTGGGAAAAAGACAATGGGAGGCATCACCCTCCCCAACCTCAAACTCTACTACACAGTGGTAACAATTAAAACAGCATGGTACCAGAACAAAGGCAGAGCTGTAGACCAATGGAACAGGGTGGAATATCCCTACACACAACCCTAAATGTATGAACATGTAACCTTTGTTATCACTGTATCACTGTCATCCTATTGTTTGTCAATTTACTCAAGCGGGCACCAGTAACGTCTCTATTCCTCTTAGCCCTGAGATTTAAAAAAAAATTTATTTATTTTTAATTAGTGAATCACCATGAGGGTACAGTTACAGATTTATACATTTTTGTGCTCATGTTTCCCCCATACAAAGTTTGAGAACCCATCCCTTCACCAGTGCCCATTCTCCACCACCGGTACACCCAACATCCCTCCTACCCTCCCCAATCTCATCTCCCCCCACCCCATCCTGCCACTATGGCAGGGCATTTCCTTTTGTTCTCTCTTTCTCATTAGGTGTTGTGGTTCGCAATAGAGGTGTTGAGTGGCCACTGTGTTCAGTCTCTAGACCACATTCAGCATGCATCACCCTTCCCCCGCATGGCCTCCAACCGCATTATATTTGGTGATCCCCTCTCTGAGTTGCCCTCTCCCCAGAATGTGAGGCCAGCTTCCAAGCCATTGAGTCAACCTCCTGGTACTTATTTCTACTATTCTTCTATTCTTGGGTGTTAGTCTCCTACTCTGTTATTCTATATTCCACAGATGAGTGCAATCTTTCTATGTCTGTCTTTCTCTTTCGGACTCATTTCACTTAGCATGATACTTTCCATGCCCATCCACTTATACGCAAATTTCATGACCTCCTTTTTTCTAACACCTGCATAGTATTCCATTGTATAGATGTACCAAAGTTTTTTCAACCAGTCATCTGTTCTAGGGCACTCGGGTTTTTTCCAGATTCTGGCTATTGTAAACAGTACTGCAATGAACATATAAGTGCAGATGTCATTTCGACTATACTTTTTAGCCTCTCCGGGATATATTCCCAGCAGTGGTATTGCTGGGTCAAATGGGAGCTCAATATCTAATTTTTTGAGACTCGTCCATATTGTTTTCCAAAAGCTCAGCCCTGTGATTTTAGCAGCTTCTCCTTACTCGTCTTTCCCAGTGATTGGAGGCTCTTTCAGGGCCAGGGAATGAGATCTATCATTACTGTTTTTGGCATATTGAATATGCCACGGGTAGCTTGCCATTGCTCTGCCCGTGTGGGCGGGATACTCTTGGTACCATGCTCTGCTCTCCAAGAGGTACGTATATATCTGCTACTGTATTTGGGATATGAATATGCCACGGGGAGCTTGCCAGGCTCTCCCGTGCATGCTATAAATTCTCGGAAGCTTGTCAGGTTCTCCAAGAGGGAGAAGTTGGCTAGAAGATGGCGGGTGGCCGCATTGCGCCACTTGGTTTTATAGTCTCTGGATGTTGGCCATTGAGGGGATTACCCGGCGCCGGGAGCAGTTTCTGGGTGTGACTGCCTAGCTACTGGAAAACAGGGAATCTGGGTGGAAGAGGCCCAGTCCCGATCTCAGGAGCCTTGGAAATCTTGATAAGGGAGCAAGAAATGTGAAGTGGAGCAAAGAAAGCCTCATTAACAAATGGTGCTGGCATAATTGGACAACCACATGCAAAAAAAAAATGGGCTTAGACTTCGACCTAATACCATGCACAAAAATCAGATCAAAATGGATTAAAGACCTCAATATCAGACCAAAATCCATAAGGTACATTGAAGACAAGGTCGGCAAAACCCTCCACGACATTGAGGCTAACAGTATCTTTAAAGATGACACGCCAGTGACCAACCAACTGGAAACAGAGATAAACAAATGGGACTATATTAAACTAAGAATCTCCTGCATTACAACAGTTACAGTGACCAAAATACAAAGACAATCTACGGAATGGGAAAGAATATACACCCAATACCCATCTGATAAGGGGTTGGTATCAAGGGTATACAAGGCATTGGTTGGAATCTGAAAGAAGAAAATATCCAACCCCAACAAAAATTGGAGTGATGAAATGAACAGAAACTTTCTCAAGAAAGAAATATGAATGGCAAAAAGGCACATGAAAAATCACTAATCATCAGAGAGATGCAGATCAAAACAACTATGAGATACTACCTCACATTACAGAGACTGGCATACATCCAAAAGAACAAAAGCAACCGCTGTTGGCGTGGATGTGGGGAGAAAAGGACTCTCCTACACTGCTGGTGGGAATGCCAACTGGTTCAGCCCTTTTGGAAAACAGTATGGATGCTTCTCAAAAAATTAGAAATTGAGCTCCTGTTTGACCTAGCAATATCACTCCTGGGAATATGTCCCGGAGAGGCAAAAAAGTATAGTTGAAATGACATCTGCACTTGAATGTTCATTGCAGCACTGTTTACAATAGCCAGGATCTGGAAAAAACCAGAGTGCCCAAGAATAGATGACTGGTTAAAGAAACTTTGTTACATCTATACAATGGAATACTATGCAGCTGTTAGAAAAGATGAAGTCATGACCTTTGCATATAAGTGGATCAACATGCAAGTATCATGCTATGTGAAATGAGTCAAAAAGAGAGAGACAGACATAGAAAAACTGCACTCATCTGTGGAATATAAAGTAACAGAATGGGAGACTAGCACCCAAGAATAGTAGAGATAAGTACCAGGAGGTTGGCTCCATGGCTTGGAAGCTGGCCTCACATGTGGGAGGAAAAGGCAGCTCAGATCGAGAAGGGAACACCAGGTAAAGTGTGGTTTGAGGACCCGCTGGGGATGGGAGATGCGCGCCTAAAGTAGACTATAGATCAAACACAATAGCCACTCAAAACCTCTGTTGCAAACCACAACACCCAAAATGAGAGAGAGAACAAAAGGGAATGCCCTGCCACAGAGGCTGGGTGGGGGGGATAGAGTGAGGGGGCTGGGAGGGATACTGGTATCATTAGTGGTGGAGAATGGGCACTGGTGGAGGGATGGGTACTTGAGCATTGTATGACTGAAACACAAGCACGAAAAGTTGTAAGTCTCTAATTGTACCTCACAGTGATTCACTAATAAAAAAATTGAAAAAAAAAAGAAATGATCTAAGTTTATTTTATTCATTAACAATATCTCTTGTATTTCTATGCCAATCAAGACTGTTCAGCTGAACCAAATTTTGGAAATATCAGCACCCTGACTCACCTGTGCCAACCAATAGTGTACCATCTTGAATCTGTTTTATCTAGAGGCTCCCCCCAACAAAACACCACTGTCGTGCATGCTATGTTGCACTTCCCAAGCCCAAGATGGTCACTGTCTCTTCTCTCTTCTCCCCTCCCTGTCCTTGCCTTCTCTTCTATTTCTTTTTCAGTATGTAGTCACCATGAAATTACAGAGTTAGTCATAATTGGGTTTCAGGCATACATATGTCAACATCAATTCCTTCACTAGTGTCCTCTTCCCCAAGAATGCTCCCCTGACCACACCCCGATTTTATTCCCACCCACCAGGCGCATTGTTTCCTTAAAGACATTAAGAGGGTAGGAGCAATAATAATGCTGGTGGAGCATTTGCCTTGCATGCAGCCGACTTGGATTCAATCCACAGCATCCCATATGGTCTCCTAAATACCACAAGGAATGAATCCGAGTGTAGAGCCAGGAATAACCTCTGAGCATCGCAGGGTCAGATATGACCCAAAAAGCCAAAAAAAAAAAGACATTAAGTATCTTCAATGATCTGCAGATTTCACTCATGAAGAAAATGATAATATAATATTTGGACTGGAGAGATAGTACAATGTGTAGGGTACTTGCCTTTCAAGAGACAATATGGTTTGACCCCTGGCACCCCATACTATCCTCTAAGCCCTGCCAGTAGTGATTATTCCTAAGTACAGAGCCAAGAGTAAGCCCTAAGAACCATGGGGTATGGCCTTTCAAACCAAAATACATGTTTTTTAAAAGAAACCTCTTCTCACATGTCTTAAAAGCTGAAGCGACCCTCTATAAAGCAGCTAGTTTCCCCAGGATGTGTTGTATAAGAAAAAACCTTGTATAAATATTAACACAGACTAAAGGTCTAGGATACAGTGATGGTTTCTTATCTTACCAGGAGCTTCTTGTGGTTTAAGAGACCCAACCCCATAACTTCCTAATTAAAAACTCCCAGGGGATGGGGCTATAGCTCAGTAATAGAGCACGTGCCTTGAAGGGGTGAGGCTCTGGTTTCAATCCCCAGTCCTGAAGCAAAATAAATTCTTGCAATACTTTGTTCCAAATATTCTATATTACAGTGCATATAATTTTGTATCAGATGGAATGTACAAGCCTTGGGAGATATCTAAAGGCATACATGTGTAAGTGTCCTACTCTGAATTTATTCGCAGAAAATCAATATGGGACTAACTGGAAAGGAGCCAACTGCACCAGGTCATTAAATTCAGTGGTGATTCCTCAGACATAGGGACCACAGTGCTGGACATAAAAATATAATCCACTCAACACAGAAAATATATTTTCACTGTGGCACTAGCTAGGTGCTGTGAAATATGTCCTCTTTGTTTTGATTAGAATCTTCTTATACCAGGTTCAGCACAAAGCTTTTAGAATTCCTACTGCATGATATCCTCTGAGAGACATGTGAGAAAAATACTACCAATCACATGTATTTCTATGATACTGACAGTCTTTGCAGGGGTCATAACATCTACTCTTGGGAGAACTGGAAATCTGTTCTGCTCTGCAAGTAGTTAGTGAGTACTCCACAGTCTATGTGAAAAACAATAGTATTTCAAGGAGACCAGGTGGTTTAAACTGCAAAGCATATCTCAAGGATGGTCCCTCCAGAATTGGTGTCTAGAGTGTCTAGACGTCAACATTTGGTCTATTACCCTGTCTGGAGTTTTCATGAAGCAAAGCTGAGTTCTGTCTTCTTCCCCATCACAATTGGACAATGTTGCTAATGTAGCAACAATGATTCATTTTCACTGTGGTTTTGTAGCCCCCCATCCCCTTGTCTTGTCCCCATACATAAATTTCACTAAACAATCAACAGCAAGGATATCTGATAAGTTTTAGTATTTATTTATTTATACATATCTTCTCCCTGTGATTAAGGCTGGGCTCACATATACAATCTGAGACTCTAACAGTATCCTATGGCAGAGTCAATACAAATTTCTACCTGTGAAAGTTCGGGCCTTGGGTTATTAACTTATGAAATATCTTTTGAATATGACCTGTGTTATCTGAATTCACATTTAAAAATTAATACCAACCCTAGACAGAAGACAAAAATGAACTCACTCTAGGTAACAATGAAGAATCACATATCTCAAATCAGCAGTGACACTGGTGCCGTTGTTCTGGGGTCAGTGTCCCGTGGTGACATGGGGGTCTGCTGGTGCACTTGGGGTCGATCACCATTCCTGGCTGGTGATGATGGACAAAGCAAGAAATGGGGGCCACAGGCTGGTTGTCAGTTAATGGATGTTTACTTAAGTCTCAAAACGTTAGTAGAGAGAAATTATGCAGGGTTGCATGGTTACAATTACCCATAGGAGTGGTTGAACATTATTCTAAAGAAGGAAATGATGTAAACTCTTCCTTCAGTGGAAGTTCTAGGAGATCCACCAGAGGACAGAACCTTATCTAGGGGCTCCAGCACTCTAGATTCCTACTAGGAGATGCACTAAAGGGCAGAGTTCCACCTCAGGGTGTATTGCTTTCACCTTTTCTTTGCTAGTAATCCATTTAAATAATTTTATTAAATTTACTTGTTTATAATATTTCTAGTTATTTTGTATGAACGCAGTAGCACTGTAGCACTGTTGTCCCATTGTTTATTGATTTGCTCGAGTGGGCACAAGAAACATCTCCATTGTGAGACTTCTTGCTTTGGCATACTGAATATGCCACGGGTAGCTTGCCAGGCTTTGCCATGAGGGCGGGATACTCTTGGCACGGCTCTCCAAGAGGGGCGGAGGAATCAAACCTGGGTCCACTGCGTGCAAGGCAAATGCCCTACACACTGTGCTATCACTCCAGCCTACTAAAAAAAGATATATTAAGCTAAAAGATGGCTCTTCTGGGGATATCTCATTTATATGCCAGACTACAGTCCTCAGGACAGGTTAGTTTTTCCTAGTTCTAACAGGGTCTTATTCAGTCACTTCTTTTTGGGTCATGTCAGAGTTTATTTCATGACTGGGCAATTATGTCACTTTACCTATCCCTTTTCAATGTCAGGGTATCTAAAGGCTTGCCCGGGTCCATCATTGCTTCTCGGTGGGACCCCTTTTAAGTGGTGTTAGGAACTAAGGGCAACAGAGGCTTAAGTCAAGTAAATAGGACAGATATCCAAGAGTAAATAATATTCAGAATGCATTAACTCCATGTTACAAAAACATAGCATTAATTACTTCCTCTGTGTCTATAAAAAAGGACACGTCTCTAAAATAAACTATGCAAAGGACATACAAGAAGGAGAAGAGCAAAATTTTTCTTACACAGACAAAACCAGACCCCTCAGAATACTTGACCTACAGGTTACAGGGTCTGATATTGGGATATTGTGATAAACTGATAGGGGAAGAAGAGCACTAGGGAAAGATTAAAGATAAACACAGAAATTGGGAGTGCCTGGTGGAACTGGCTGTGCCTCTGTTTTGGGTAGAACTCAAAGAATCTAAGTTCCCTGCCTGGGGTGGGGAGAACGGACAGACTAACGTTACTTCTAAAAATTCTTAAAACTATAATCCAACACACTGGTATCATGGGATCTAGGAATCAGTACTGAATAATCCTGTTTATTAAGACTGTAAACAAGTGTTCTTCTCAAATATTTATTTTCACTGTGACACTTGTATTGAACTGCATACTAAGTAATGACCTGTCATCAACTGCTTCAGAATTAATGAGGAGTCACAAGAATTTGGGTATTTGATTATTTTCACTTTTTTCAAAGCCAGTCATGTTTCTGATAAAGGATGACATATTTGGTTTTGTCAGAATGAGTATTCCATTACAATAAGAAGAGGTACTAGGAAAATGCACATAGTACATCGGATAAAGGGCTGATATCCAAGATCTATAAATCACTCAAAAAACTCAAAAACAGCAAAAATCTGATGGACCTATCCACAAATAGGTTGAGCACACATTTCCCCAAAGAATATATATGATTGGCCAATTGGAATATGAAAAAGTGCTTAGCATCACATGATTAGGGAGATGCAAATCAAAACAATATTGAGAGATCATCTCATGCCAATGAGAATGGTACCTATCAAAAAGTCTCGAAAAGCTAGATTGATGAAGTGGTGGAAGGAAATCAACCTTCGTCCACTGTTAGTGGGAATATTGTCTAGTTCAGTCTCTATGGAGAGCAATATGATCAGTTCTTAAAAATCAGAATAGAACTCCTGAATGGTCCAGTAACACCACTTCTTGGAATCTACCCTCTAAACAATAACAACAAAACAACCCATTACATGGAAAGGACATATGCATATCTGTGTTCACAGCAGCACTTGGTACACAGTAAAATATGAAAACAACCCAAATGTCCAACTACAGATGAATCAAGAATCAAGAAATTGGGTATAAGGAGGACTGGTTAATGGGTGGGGGTTGCCTGAAGTGTGTGTGCCTCAAAGGGCAGTAAGGATAGAGAAGGGACCAGTATGACAATAACTGCTAGAAATGACTACTCCGGATAAGAACTGAGTGTTGAAAGTAGGTAAAGGGATACACATGATAACATATTAGTATCCGTATCAAAAATCATAATGTCCAAAAAGAAATAGAGAGAAACATAGAAAAATAGAGAAAGAGAGATAGGAAAAGAGAGGAAGGAGAGAGAGAAGGAAAGAGGGGTAGAGGGAGAGAGAGAAAAAAATGCTTGCCAAAAAGGAAGGCAGGGGTGGGGGTTGGGAGGGAAATGGGACATTATTGGTGGGAAATTTATACTGTTAAAGGGATGGTGTTCAAACATCATTATATAACTAAAACCCAAGCATGAACTACCTTGTAACTATGTATTTCACTGTGATTCAATAACAATTTTTTTAAAAAGTTGTTGTATACAGAAACTGTGGACTACCATGCAGTTCTAAGAACCAAATAATGTAATTTGAGTAGGTATGCATGGAACTGGAGGCTATCATGGTGAGTGTAGTCGGCACAAAAGGGATAGACACAAAATGACCTATCTGATATAAAGATACACAGCAAGGTATCAACAAAGGGCCAACAGCAAGAGAACAGGAGAACTCACCCACACAAATGAGTTTGGAGGTATGGGGAGGTAGAAGCCAAAGGGTGTCTATGTCCTTGGGGTAGGGAGGTGGGCATATTGATGATGGGTAGTGTACAGGAATTTTGTACATAATCAATGGCACTGAAAATCAATGAACTGCAATAAATAAAATAGTATTTGGGTTTTTTTTGTGCCTCATCCGGCAGTACTTGGGGGGACCATTTGGGATTGGACCCAGGCATGTTGCATGCAGAACAAAAACTCTACCAATATACTATCACTTCAGTCCCTCAATAAAATAGGTCTTAAAAATGTAGCTGTAAACGAAATGCAAACATGAAAGTTCATAAGGTTGTAATGGTATCTCATGGTGATTCACTAATAAAAATTTAAAAAATAAAGAAAATTAAAAAAATATTGTTGGTCCAATTTTCTGTCTTATAACCTGGCATAATTCTCAGTGTCACATGATCACTCATATTTAATCAGATATACTTTGCTGCATAGCTCTACATACATACATAACTCTAGAGGTCTCTAAGTCTCAAGCACTCAACCTCTGATTAGAATTCTATCTTGTTCCTAGTGCTGATATAGACCTGTATTAGGTGACCACTCTTCCAAGCATTATATTTCCCCTTCCAAACACAGGACCAAGCTACTTTTCATAGATCTATTGCACATAATACAGGATTATTAACCACCATGAATCAAAACATTTTACTCATGTGTAGTTCAGCTTAAGTAATTCTATTTAAGTAATAGAAGTTCTATTTAAGTAATAAACAGGCTATTCCCTGAGAATCAGAGATCTACATGCAATGTTTCATAAAATATCTCTTGATGACTGCACTAGTCTATATGCGGGTGAAATGAATGAACAGATAAAAGTAGCTTTAGGCTTCTAAGTCATTATATATAGTATAGTGAAGGTTATATACATAAACAATTTAAATCAAGTTTGTCACTTGGATAAAGCCTTTAGAACACTAATATAAAGTTGTTAGTGTTAATGTTGTGGCAATAATAGTACAGTAGCCATGCGCAGGCTGATCTGGATCTGATGCCCAGCATCACAACTGTCCCCTGAGCCCTGCCAGGAGTGATCCCAGAGCCATGAGTCAGCCATGAGCACTGTCAGATATGGCCCAAATATTTTTTTTTTGTTTTGGGGTCACACCCGGCGATGCACAGGGGTTACTCTTGGCTCATGCACTCAGGAATTACTCCTGGCGGGGCTCGGGGGACCATATGGGATGCTGGGAATCGAACCCGGGTCGCCCGCGTGCAAGGCAAACGCCCTACCCGCTGTGCTATTGCTCCAGCTCCTATGGCCCAAATATTTTTAAAAATGTTTTAAAATTAGGAAATATGAAATTTAGTTACATTAAATGAAAAAATAATAAAAACGGTTGTGCCCAAGCTTCAGATTCCCAATTGCAGAGAGATCAAGTCCACGCACGATAAAAGCAAAGGAATTTTATTACTAGCCCGAGCCAGCACTAGCTCAAGCCAGGGTCCAAGTCTCATCCAATGCAGTGGAGTCTTAATAAGGACCCCGACTCCTAACCACAAGCAGTTTATATAGGACTCAGAGTTAAGAGTCAATTTATATGCTGGTTTGTTTTTAGTATCGGCCCTATTACAATGGTGGTCAGCAATTAGGCAATGGTTAGCAACAGTTTCTAAGGAGGGTACAGTGACCCTTCATGACCGGCCAGACCCAACTGCCCAATTCCTTATCTAGGCACGTTACTCAACTGAGAGTCTACCAGAAACTGCAAGTCCTGTTTTGGGGAAACGAAAACTGAAGCCTAGCAAAAATATAATGTTAGCTGCACTTTGTCATGGTATCAGTTTCACCCTCACAAAGCAAAGAAATGAAAGTCTGGGACCTCTCACTTGAACTGATTTTAATAAAGTACCAATGATATCCAGTAAGAGAACAGAATCAAAAATAACACGTGAATGCAGCAAGAATATTGGGGGTTGAAAATACTTCTGAGACATGATTGAGAGGATAGAAAACATGATAAAAATATTTCCTTATCACCCGGACTACTGCCAGGTAAGACCCTAGTTTTCATAAGCACTGTTAAGGTATGGTCTCAGTCATCCCTGAGCACAGCACGTTAAGGTCTAAAGTCTCCTGAGCAGTGTCCAGATATGGTTCTGTTGTCCCCTAACAGACAACCCCTAGGCTGAAATTTGGAAAATTATAAGTGGTAGTGGCCCCAAGGTTCGCAGGCATTGAGGTGGAGACACAAACGAAACTTAAATGAAATAAAATAATTTTTTACTGACTCTGGGCAACTCCCGGTGATGCTCAAAGGCAGCTCCTGGCTCTACACTCAGGAATTACTCATGTCGGTACTCATATGAGGGGTTTCATCTGAGTTGCCGGGAATTGAAATTGGTCAGACAGGTGCCGGCCAAGCTCTCTACTCATTCTACTGTTGCTCAAGCTCCTAAAATAATTTTCTTACAATGATGTAGTGCTTTTATTTTCTTCTGGAGAAATACTTTCACATTTGTTGAAATGTGAAAAGTTGTTGGGTAAAGGTGGAGTGTAAGGGACCACACAGAGAAAGGAGGACCCTCTGAGAGACAAAGAAACTTCAAGGGACTCTAAAGGACATGATGACAAAATGAAAGGAAGTCCTGGATGAGAAGAAACAAGTGCAGGTAGGGCGGTAGCCTTGGACCATGCACACAGCCGACCCAGGTTTGATCCCTGTCACTCCATAGGGTCCCTAAGCACCACCAGGAGGGCTCCTTGAGCACTGTTTGGTGTGTCCCCCCCAAAAAAAGCAAACATATCCATCCCCCAAAAGGAAAAAAAAACCCTCTAAAACAAAACAGCTCTATTTTACTTCACTAAAACAAAACAAAAAAATTCAGAATGTCAGTGAGTGATGAAATGACTGTGGTTAAGAAAATAAAATTTAACACATTCTCTGCTGCCTACAGGTACAAGGTGTGCCGTGCACTCTCTTTTTTCCTGGCTCTCCTTACATTTTCCATATCAGCTAATTTTCTTCACTTCAAGAAACACTAGTTTCTACAGAAAATTTTTCTTCCACATGTTTTTTATTTAACCCTCAGGTTAAATCATGAAAGCCATGTTTAGGGAGTTTAGGTAGGGAGATTTATGTGGTGTCAACATAGAGAGAGACAACTATACAAAATGGCTACCATGCAGGTGCTGTCCACTGATTGGGCCCTGCAGAGGAGAGAATGCGCTTTGGGCATAGTAGCACCTAGGCAACTGGAAGGGTGGGCTTCCTGGATTCTGTCCCCTCTCAAGATTCCAAGTCTGTTACTGGACTCTATCTTGCCAGTCGGCACACTGGGTCCTCATTCTGCTGGAGTCTGAGTACAGACAGTGTCTGTGACTAGCCTCTGGCAACTTGAACCTTGTTCTGGTTGTTTCTCTCAAGTCTTGTGGTGTTAGCTGCTCTTTTCCAACAGTAAGTAGAAATCTCCTGACTGTTCACCCCCTCAGTCCTGAGAAAATCCATTTCATTCCTGTTTCTGGGTTTTAACCAGTCATGTCTGGGGTTTCATTCCACAGTCACAGCACTAACATCTCTGCCACAGAACAGCATGGCAGTGCACCTTAGCCCTCTGTGTGAGCCGAGGGCAGAATCGACCCTCCTGGATATGAACCAGGAGCTTCGTTCCCAGCTGGCACAATGCAAGCAGGACTTGAGAGATCTCAAACAGAAATTGCTTGTTTCAGAAGCTACCGCCTACGTTCTGGCCAACCACCTGCAGAAAACCAGTAAGTGTCACAGGGTGGGTCCTGGTCACAAGTTGATGTGCTGTTCCCTCTGAGAAACCAAAACCTCTCCAGAGTTTTCTTTTTCCTCCCTTTATCAAAGTCAATGCTACTCTGACAATATTTCAGAAGAGATGCAGATGAGTGTTTGACTCCATTTCACGGAGGATGGGAAACTTTCACATTTCCAGTCACTAGTTTACAAGGGATATATGTATATATATATATACATATATATATATATTTATTCCTCTCGGAGACCCCGGCAAGCTACTGAGAGTATCCTGCTCGCACAGCAGAACCTGGCAAGCTACCCATGGCATATTCGATATGCCAAAAACAGTAACAATAATGGGTCTCATTCCCCTGACCCTGAAAGAGCCTCCAATATGGCAACATTGGGAAAGATGAGTAAGGAGAGGCTCCTAAAATCTTCAGGCTGAAACGAATGGAGACAGTACTGATACCCACTTGAGTAAATTGATGAACAATGGGATGACAGTGACAGTGAGAGTTTACAAGGGTTTAGACACAGGAATATTTAAAGAGTGGAATATTCACAGTATTTAAAGTTAAGGTAGACTAACACCCAAGAATAGTAGAGATAAGGACAATGAGTATTGCTCCACGGCTTGGTAGCTGGCCTCACAGCTGGGGGAAAAGGCAGTTCACATAGAGAAGGGACCACCAAGTAAAGATTGCTTGGAGGACACGCTTGGGATGGGAGCTGTGTACCGAAAGCAGGGTATAGACCGAACATAATGGCCACATAACCCCTGCATTGCAGACCACAACACCCTAAAGAATAGAAAGAGAAAAAGGGAATCTGCTCACCACAGAGGTGGGGGTCGGCGCGGAGATGGTGGTGGTGGTGGGATGAATATTGGGAATATTCATGGTGGAGAATGGGCACTGATGGAGGGATGGGTACTCGATCATTGTATGAATGATAAATAAGCACAAAAGTTTGTAAGTTAACCATATCTCATGATGATTCATTAAAAAATAAAAAAATTTAAAAACAGCCCTTATTGTAACAACCTAAAAATAATAATATAATTTTTTTAACTTAAAAATGTATAGGATCGTGTGTGTTTGTGCATCTTCTTCACCAGAAATCACTTTTTAAAAGGGAATTAATCTTTTGATAAAACTAAAAATAATAAATAAATAAATAAATAAAGTTAAGGGAGAATTTTTGGGTGGTGATTTCTCATAGACAATGTGCCACACAGTTCTAACCACCATTGGTCAGCACATAATGCCATGGTATGGTGGGTATGATTTTAAGCATAGGGTGAAGGTATTACAGCATGTAATAAAGTTATTACAGTATATAATAAAGTTGGAAGGCATACATTGGAACTAGTAAAACACACTAATCCTTGAAGGAACTAGCTAATTTTGATGAAATGCTAAACCAAGTTTATTTACTTATTTATTTAAAGTAATAACACATGTATAGGAAAAAACCTCTTAATCTACTTAATCTATGTCATCTAATAAGCCTAATAAAAGCCTAATATCTATATTAAGAAATCACCATCACTGTCATCTGTTGTTCATGGATTTGCGCGAGCAGGCACCAGTAACATCTCCATTGTGAGACTTGTTTATTATGTTTTTGGCATGTGGAATATGCCACGGATACCTTGCCAGGCTCTGCCATGCAGGCGAGATACTCTCGGTAGCTTTCCGAACTCTCCGAGAGTGGCGGATGAATCAAACCCTGGTCAATAGCACAGTGGTAGGGCATTTGCCTTGCATGCGGACTACCCAGGTTCGATTCCTATATTAAGAAAATGTATTTTATTTATTCTTTATTTACATATCATTGATATCACTTACTATTTGATTTCTCTGCCTCTGTGATCACATTGTTACATTAAACTATATATTTTATCATTGAAACAATATTTGATTATAGTTATTACATTAAAGTATATATGACTCAATATATAAGAAGCTGTGGCAAATAGCAAGTTTTCATCTTCTACTTTTAAAAATTTTATACACTGTTTTAGGTTTTTGGGCCATATGAAACAATGCTTTTGTTTTTAGGGCCTAGCCTTGGCTCTTCAGAAAATACTCTTCAGAAAATACTCCTGTTAAGCTCAGGGGGACATATGGGTTGCTGGGGATCAAACCCAGTTGGCTGTGTGCAAGGCAAGAGGCCTCCCAACTGTACTATGTCTGGAGCCCCAAATTACTGGGTTTTTAATGGTAGAATGTACTCCCAGGGCATTACTAATGAACCAACAAGGTTCAGTAGTTTGGGCCATGATTCAGTTTCATGAGTCATGATAATAGAAATTATCATGAAATTATTGGGCCATGATAATAAAAATTCAGTCTTTGCTTGAAAACTCATCTAACTGAAGTAACTGGCTGCAGTGCTACTGTCTGTGCATTGGAAGCATTTCCTATATTCAGCTCCAAATGAAGAGTAATCAAATGCTTTGAGATTGGTGGAATGGAGCTGTGTAAATTCCAGAACACAGTCAATGTTGGGGTTATCTTATTATTGGATGAACCCTGCTCTTCCCTTGAGGGAAAAGAGGAGTTTCACTCACAGCTTGCCACAAAGGTAGGTCTCTCTCTCTCTTTTTCTCAGACAGCCAAGACTACAAGGCAGTAATTGAATCAGTGTTGGGAGAGAAGCTGCAGTGTGAAGAGAATGAGTTGGCAGATCAGGCAGCCCTACCTGAGCAGCTCAAGTAAGAAGGGTGTGAGCAGGTTGGCTGGTTGGAAAGCATAAGAATTTCTGAAGTGGGACAGGACCAACTTTGCTGGTAAAAAGGAAGAAATTTCTATGCGGAAACATCTACACATATACATCTCAATTAAAAAAACGTAACAAAAACAAGTCATAGGATTTTCATATAAATGAAAGTCAAACAGGATTTAGAATGTCATCAATGAGTATTCTAATACTGTGGTGCACTATTCTGGTCTTTATTTGCTAATGGATGTCACTCCCTATGGGCCAGATTGGGTCTTAAAGGATACTGCAAAATATACTCATTGAAATCTTATCAAAATGTAACGTCTATCACTCATCTACTTTGATTCTTAACCATACTCCAATATGTGTCCTCAGGAAATGCGATACTATAATGCAGAGCCAGAAACAACAAGTGCTCAAGTTAACTCAAAAATTACAAGATGGATGGGATGTCTCCTGCCTACTCCACCAAAGTATGCATCATCTTCTCACCCAAGAAGACCTGGACAGCTATCCGGGCCAGGCCTTAAGGCAGAAAATGGCTGAAATGCAGGGTCTGGTAGAGCATCTCATCAGCAAGCTCAGTCCCGGTGAGTTGGTCACATCGCACACGCACACTGAACTGAGCCCCAAGTCACCTGCTCATACTGGACTCACATTTCCAGCAGAAATTATCTCACAAGCCCTTTTGGCTTTTAAATTTCTCTTAGGGGCTAGAGCCATAATACAATTGGTGGACGTTTCCCTTGCCTGCCCCCTGCTTGGGCTTGATCCCTGGCATCCCCTATGCACCACTGAGTACTGACAGGAGTGATTCCTGAGTTCTGAGTCTTAAATAAGCATTGAGCACTGCTTGGTTGGCCCAGTAATCAAAAATAAAATCATATCCCACCTCAATGGGCCAGAGAGAGAGAGTGCAGCAGGCAGTGTGCTTGCCTTCTGTGTCTGACTTGGTTTCCATCCTTGGTACAAGAGCCCCACCACCAGTGTATCCTAGGCATTGAGTTGAGGGTTAGCCCTGAGAATCCCTAGTTGTGGCCCAAAAATAAAACAAAAGAATGCAAAAATCTGAAATCACATTTGGGCTGTGACAGAAGATGACCAACCTGGGTGGGACTAGAGAGAATAACTTCATGGAATGATGTGAATTAACTAGAAGGCAGATATAATTTATCACAGGGATCAATATTCTCTCCAGGAGAAGAAGGGGCATCAGTAGTCCATGACTCTGCCAAAATTGTTTCACAACAGAGAAAAGTGGTAGAAAGAAATCTGGAATTCTAATATAGCAAAAAAGTATACAATTTAAGAAAAATAGTCATTACTATCCTCAGAGCTTATAATGATTGCGATTTGCAATTTCAGGTTAATAAAATTGATGGATCTGAGATTCATGCCACAGACTACCCTTAACACAATGCAAATAATCAGCACAGAAATGATACTTGTAATTACAGCTTTCAGATTTCACTTACTGCATTCTATGTCCAGTAGATATAGGATTTCTAATAAGTTCCATGTGAAATAGGTGAATGGGTATTTCTGAATTTTCTTTGTTGCAGAAAATAAAAAAGAAGAAAAATATGGAGAGAAAACTGTAGATTCAAGCAAAATAAGGTAAGGAAGATTCATTAAACAACAAACAGGTAAAGAATGAGTAAATTACAGAGTCTGTCAGCAAGAACGTTCTATGTGACCAAGAGAGTCCCAAATGATGCCAGTGAAGAAGGAAGAAACCACATCAATTCAGTCAACCAATCAATGCCTTGCTACTTAATTTTTTATAGAGTGTGCCTGTACCTGTAGTTACGAATGTGAAGCACCCCCTCTAAGGGGTTTCTGCACACACCAAAAGTACCTATTCTCTCCAATAAATAAACCACTGGGTCAGAGCCATGTCTCCCTTTTACACAGAAGATCCATTTCTTAATGTGACATTAATTAATTAGCAAAGTATTTCTGAAAAGAAAAACCTTTAGAGCAGTGGACTTCTCTATGATAATGAAGAGAGGCACAGAAGTCCCAATATCACATGGAATCTACTCTACTTCATGAGCTGCTTCATATAATGCCTTACATCTTCTGTCCAAAATGACTTAAGACAGCCACAAAACCTGGGATGGATCTACATCTGTGGTGGGTGTCTCTGGTTGTACCATACTGGATACTTAAGTCTAACTTCTAAGTAACACGGAGTTAGTGCACTGATCATTTTATCATCTCTTTCTTATGCATCTTTTACACATGAACTCTGATAGCCCAACAGTGCAAATTCGATAGAACACTGAGCAGAACTACTGTGATGTCCATGAAGTCACTGTGATTTAAGTTTTCAATAAGAACAAGTGAGAAAAGTAAGTGGTGAGATCCCCTGGATTCACTCTTGTCTCTTCTATTTGGCACAGTATCAATTTGGAGGAGAAGAAACCAGAAGTCCTGAGTGAAGAGGATGCTGTGATTCTGACAAATAATTTGGAAACATCCTTCAAGTGTGAACAGTCCAATATCGAGGGTGAAATGACAACCAATGAAAATACAACTATGCTTTCAGGTAGCCTAATCATTCTTGTTTCCTACAGCATGAAAAGAAGCAAGGTAAATCCTACTCCTTATGGCTAGATCCAATACTAAACTATAAAATTGAACTAGCCTCTAGGAGTGACATAAAATAGTTTTTCCAAAAGTCAGTGAATGTTGGAATCCTACTCCAATATCACACACCTTTCATGTTGGTCCCTCTGTCACATGAATAGATCTAAGGCAACATTGACACACTCAAGTTGACTTCTTTCACTGATGCAGGGAACATTATCTTTCAGGGAACATAATCTTTATCCTGTCTTGAATAAAGTATTCATGTACCACGCATGCTCTCATTGTCTTCTAATCTTGAAGGTGCCCCTTATAATTGTTTACCCGAGGAAGATGAACTTCTTTGTAATTTGAAGATATTAGTTGCTGTGTTTGTTTACATCTAACAAGTCTATATCTTGTAGAAATGACCCTATGTCTAAAGTCTCTGAATATCAATCACCACGAGCACTAATGTGCCCACAATCTTCCACCACTATCTTCCTGCCCCTTCTTGTCTGCTGTTCCGTCCCTAAGACAATTCCATTCACTGCTCTTTAATGCCTTTCTGGTCCACACAAAAGCCAGGTGCCGTTTTATTTATCTATTTTTTTTTAAATTTATTTTATTGAATCACCATGTGGAAAGTTACAAAGTTCTCAGGCTTATGTCTCAGTTATACAATGCTCAAACACCCATCCCCTCACCAGTGACCATATTCCCCAGGTGCCGTTTAAATATCTATATTCTAATCACATCACCAGAAGTGCTATGACAAAGTAGCACAGCATGTAGAACCTTTTCTGGTGTGCCTATTAACAATTGTCTCTAGATAACCACTGCCCCTTCTTTTCTTTTAGAAAATAATATCTTTATTATTTATTTTGGGGGGATCAAACCCAGTGGGGCTCAGGAGTTACTCCTGCTTTGCACTCAGGAAGTACTCCTTGTGGTGCTCGGGCCATATGGGATGTCAGGATTTGAACCCACGTCAGCAAATACCTTCCCCACTGTACTATTGTTCCTGCTCCGTTTGCCCTTTCTTTTTTTACATTGTATCACCATGAGATATAGTTATACAGCTTTAACGATTGAGTTTCAGTCATACAATGATCAAACACCCACCCTTCCCCCAGTGTACATTTTCTAACATCTATGTCCCCAAGATTCCTCCCACCCCACCCCATCCCTACCACTATGGCAGACAATTTCCTTTTTACTCTCATTCTAATTTTTGACATTATGGTTTGCAGAACAGATACTGAGAGGCCATCATGTTTGGTTTTTTATCTACTTTCAGCACACATCTCCAATCCTGAGCAATCCCTCCCATCATCATTGATTTAGTGATCTCTTGTCTATCCCAGCTGCCTTCTCCCCCAGCTCATGACAGGCTTCCAATTATGGAGCAATCTTCCAGGACCTTATCTCTACAGTCCTTGGTTGTTTTTTCATATTATGTTCTTTTTTATTCCACAAATGAGTGCAGTCCTATGTCTGTCACTCTCTTTCTGACTCATTTCACTTAGCATGATACTCTCCATGACCATCCACTTATAAGCAAATTTCATGACTTCATCATCCCTAATAGCTGCATAATATTCCATTGTTTAGATGTACCAAAGTTTCTTCAATCAGTCATCTGTTCTCAGGCACTCGGGTTGTTTCCAGATTCTTGCTATTGTGAACTGTGCTGCACTGAACATACAGGTGCAGATGTCATTTCTTCTGTGCTCTTTTGCATCCCCAGGATATACTCACAGAAGTTGTACTTCTGGGTCATATGGAAGCTCAATTTCTACTTTTCTGAGGAAATGCCCTTATTGCTTTCCAGGAGTGCTGTACCAGTTGGCATTCCCACCAACAATGATAGAGAGTCCCATTCTCGTTTCATCCAAGCCAGCACTACTGCTCTTGTTCTTTGTGATATGCGCCAGTCTCTGTAGTGGAAGATGACTTTTCATTTGTCTTGATTTGCATCTCCCTGATGATTAGTGGTGTACAACATTTTTTTCATGTGCTGTTTTGCCATTGCATTTCTATTTTGAGGATATTTCTATTCATTTCTTCTCCCTACTTGTTGATGGGTTTGGTTTCTTTTTTCCTTGCTACTCTTGTTTTGTATATACTGGATATTAACCCCATATCTGATAGATATTGGGTAAGTAATTTTTTCCATTCCGTGGACTTTCTCTGTATTTTATTTTCACTCTTATTTTTGGCTTTTTTTTTTGGTCACACTGGTGATGCTCAGGGGTTTCACCTGATTCTGCACTCAGTAATCACTCCTGGCAATGCTTGGGGGACCTTATGGGATGCTGGAGATTGAACTCAGTCAGCTGCTTGTAAGGCAGTCGCCTTCCCCGCTGTACTATTGCTCCAGCCCACAATCTTTCTTTCTTTCTTTCTTTCTTTCTTTCTTTCTTTCTTTCTTTCTTTCTTTCTTTCTTTCTTTCTTTCTTTCTTTCTTTCTTTCTTTCTTCCTTCTTTCTTTCTTTCTTTCTTTCTTTCTTTCTTTCTTTCTTTCTTTCTTTCTTTCTTTCTTTCTTTCTCTGACAGTCTTTTATCTTCCAGTTTTAGTCATGGCTTTATTTATTTATTTTTATTTATATTATTATTATTTTTTATTAATGAGTCACTATGAGGGTGCAGTTACAGAGTTTCGTGCCTGTACAGTTATACAATACTGTGTAGCTGTACCTATCCCTCCACCAGTGCCTATTCTCTTCCACTGATGGCCTCAAGGTATCTCCCCACTTCCCTGCAGCCCCCCCCCGCCCGTGACAGGGAATTCTTTATTCTTCTCTCTCTCTCTCTCCTTCTGGGTGTTATTGTTTGCAACGGAGATACTGGGTGGCTATCGTGTTCAATTTATAGTCTGTTTTCAACCCACCTCTCCTATCTTGAGTGGATCCTCCACTACACTTTAGTTGGTGTTCCCTTCTTTATCTGAGCTGCCCTTTCCCCCATCATGTGAGCCCCCAATCTTTCTCTCTGTGTGTATTTTGGTCACTGTTTCTTCTGTGGTGCAGAAGCTTCTTAATTTAATGTAATCCCATTTGCTTATGTTTGTTTCCACTTGCTTGTTCCCTGGTGTTTCATCCTTAAAGATGCCTTTAACTTCAGGGTTATGGAAGGTTCTGTCTACATTTTTCTCCATGTACCTTATGAATTCACTCTGATATTGAGGTCTTTAATCCACTTTGATCTGACTTTTGTCCTTTACCCCTGCTTTATTTTAAGTTTTTTATTTTATAAAGTAGTTCACAATATTTGAATACATTTAATATTCACACACCAATCCCACCATCATTACACCTTCTCACCACCATATTTTAGATCTTTCCATCCAGGACCCCAATGCCTGCCCCAAAGCAAAACCAAAATAATATCTTTTGCATTGTTTGTTATGAAAAAACGCTGATAATGTTTCAAAAAGTTTCCTTAGAGGAAAGAGTGTGAAGATTATTGTATTTTGATGAGGGGCCATTAAGCCCTTCTATAAGAGATTCCTAACATGTTGTTTAAAGTTGAGCCTTCTGCCTACATACCAAGCCATTGAACCAAAGAGAGGTGATAAGAAGCTGATACTCATCTCTGTAGCAGAGGTGGGGATATTCTTCTCTCCAACCCTGATTTCCAATATATCTCTCTCAACTCTAGCTGTCTCTTTCAACCTCTAAGTTTGGTAGCTCCACATTATTCCTGGGAAGTTTATGCCTTTTCCTGGGACTGCCAGATTGTCTAAGTGTTACTCTACCTCTGCATTAGTTGTGTCCTATTCTTAGCACAACCATCTTCAGTGTGTCTATCCTCGAATTTGGTCCAGAAGGAGTAATCTAGTGTCCAGGCACTACTACATAAGCCATTATTTGCTCAGATTTTCCATTAAGCAAAACTCTGACCTCCTTCATACCATGAATGGCCAGTTTCTGTGGAGCAGCAAAAATTTATTCCTTTTTATTCTGGGCTTTCTGAATACCCATCCATTAGTCTTATCTGATGGTAAGTTCTGTTACACTATCCATAGCTAGCATATCCAATGTGAAAATGGAAATTTAAAGTGGAATTTTAACCACTACTGGGAATGTACCCCAAGAAGCAAAAAAGTATAGTCTAGATGACTATACTTATATGTTCATCGCAGCACTATTTACAATAGCCAGAATCTGGAAAAAGCACGAGTGCCCGAAAACAGATGACTGGTTAAAGAAACTCTGGTACATCTATACAATGGAATACTATGAGCTGTTGGAAAAAATGAAGTCATGAACTTTACATATAAGTGGATCAACATTGGGGCTGGAGTGATAGCACAGCGGGTAGGGCATTTCAGCGGGTAGGGCGTTTGCCTTGCATGCGGCCGACCCGGTTCTAATCCCAGCATCCCATATGGTCCCCTGAGCACCGCCAGGGTTAATTCCTGAGTGAAGAGCCAGGAGTAACCCCTGTGCATCGCTGGGTGTGACCCAAAAACCAAAAAAAAAAAAGTAAGTGGATCAACATGGAAAGTATCATGCTAAGTGAAATGAGTCAGAAAGAGAGAGACAAACATAGAAAGATTGCACTCATCTGTGGAATATAAAATAACAGAATAGAAGACTAATATCCAAGAATAGTAGAAATAAGTACCAGTAGGTTGGCTCCATGGCTTGGAAGCTGGTCTCACTTGCTGGGGAAAAAGGCAGCTCAGATAGAGAAGGGAACACCAAGTAAAATGTGGTTGGAGATCCCGCTTGGGAAGGGAGATGTGTGCTGAAAGTAGACTAGAGACTGAACACAATGGCCACTCAATACCCCTATTGCAAACCACAACACCCAATTGGAGACTGAGAGAGATCAAAAGAGAATACCCTGCCAGAGGCAGGGTGGGGTGGGGGGGAGATGGGATTGGTTGGGGAGGGGTTTATTGGTGGTGGAGAATAGGCACTGGTGGAGAGATATGTTTGCGAACATTGTATGAGGAAAAACAAGTCCTAAAATGTGTGAATCTGTATCTGTACCCTCATGGTGATTCACCAATTAAAGAATAAAATAAAAAATTTTTAAAAAAGTGGAATTTTAGTACTGCCAAAATTCATATAAATACAGGAGAACTATTGCTCATGGATTTTGGAAAGAGTTTTACCATTTCACCAAAATGCAGAATGGATATTGTTTTTCTGGGTTAGCCAGCATGGCAGATACTTCCCAAAGTTCAGGAAAGCAAACCAGGTGAGTTTTCACATCTCCCTGACTCTTACAATATTTTATTGTATCATGCTCTTATAATACACTGTTCTCTCAGTGAAGGTATCTCTGTGATCATAGAGACACAAAACTTTTAATTTATAAAAGATATCTAACTTTATATGACCAGTGACATTTATTCAATTTTAGGAAAAGACACTTATCTTGAGAAAAGAGATGAAGAACAATTCTATGCCAGGTAACTATGAAGAATATGGGTCTGAAAATCAAAGGAAGAATCACTGAATGTATACAATGGTAACACTGCTATCCTGAGTCCTAAGCATCTGTGCTGAATATTCCTAGTCATTAACCCAAGTATGAATGTGAGTTACGAGTGACAATATTTAGGTAACCCTAGCATAGACCATTACATGACTTAGCGACATGTCCTCAGCTACTGCAGCAGTGCTGATGTGTCACAGGAGTTTGGGCGCTGTACTACTGTTTTTCAAAAACTCACTGCAGTAGGCTTACTTTCTTTGAGGCCAGTTTTGTGTTGTCCACGTAGGTGTGGTAAAGGATGGGACCAGAAATTAATTCATATATGTCACAGGGAAAACTGTTACTTGGAAGACCCAAAGAATCCCAGTTGTAACTTTAAACCAAGGGGATGTTCTTGTAGTTCCTGTGTGAACATTCAAAAATAGTGTTCAAAAGTCTCAAAGTCATCTTTCAGTTTTCTGCTGGAGTCCAAGTAAACACAATTCTGAGATTAGCTGAAACAGGCTGATTCCTCAGAAAATCCATTTCTTCTCTGTGCACTCAGCTCCTCCATGTTGCTTATATATCCTTTGTTCCTCTCTCATCACAGAACCCAAATTGAACAGTAAAGTGGAAAATATTAAATGTCTATTAAGAGAATTTACATTATCATTATGTACTTAACCTTCCACCAAACTGACCTATTGTTCTGTTTAGTAATTCCATTCTCTCTTATTTTTTTTTTGGAACCAGTCCTCCATTATCTATAATAGACAAAAGCAAGTTGAGTGATGAAGAAGACAATGAAGATACAAAATACAGGCTTGATGAAGCCTACCTTATGCCTTCGGATAATTATGACCACTTACTTCCCTATAAGCCTCACAAATACTCTAGAGAGACATGTTATGAATGGGAAGTCTTTTTACCAGTAAAGAGACAAGGTGAGCAAAACCACCTTAAAGCTCCTGCTGAATTTCTCAGAGCCTCTTTTCTTTCACTCCTACAAACTTTAGCACCTAGAGCTGCAACTCTGATAACATACATAGTAGTTTCCTGTCACTGTATCACTGTCACCGTCATCCGGTTGCTCATTGATTTGCTCAAGTGGGCACCAGTAACGTCTTCATTGTGAGACTTGTTACTGTTTTTGGCATATCGAATACACCACAGGTAGCTTGCCAGGCTCTGCCGTGCAGGCAAGATACTCTCGGTAGCTTGCTGGACTCTCTGAGATGGATGGAGGAATCAACCCTGGGTCAGCTGCGTGCAAGGCAAATGCCCTATCCGCTGTGCTATCACTCCAGCCCTACTGGGTGAAATTACATTCCTGGTGTAATATTTATAAGTCAGAACATACATCAAATAAATTCTTATCTGAGGCTACTCTATTTTGTGAAAATCCATCACTCAAGAACAGGAGTTGGTAACTGTTAAGGCTTTATAGTAGAATGGTGTCTAGGAACAAAGCTCAGTGGAAGCAAAAATGTTGAAAATTTGCTAGTTGCCACAACTTCTCTATACATTGAGTGAAAGATGTACATATTTAAAAAGTTTTATTTTTTGCCATAACCCCAGCAATACTCAGGAATTACTCTCGACTCTCTCTTCAGCAATTACTCCGGTGAGCTGGAAAATCCCTCTGGGATTCTATGGATGAATACCTTGCCATACTGGCTCAATGATAGCTACACACCGACTTACTATCTCCAGTCACAATATGGTTGTTATTGAACATGACTTAGTTAGAAATTGGGAGGATGGCTGGAGTGACAGTACAACAGGCAGACACTAGCCTTTTACAGGGATGGATGCCAGGCATTCCATATTGCCCCCTGAAAGCTGAGTCAGATGGTAGCCCTAAGCACAGAGGTATGTGGCCTGACTACCCAAGAAAACGGAAAAATATTGAATCAAGAAAAGAGAAAGGGAGGAAGTATGTGTTCCCCAGCCTGTGCAGAGTGGAAAAATCAAGCAAAGGCACATAGAGACAAATGATTTAGGTATATGTTCCTCTCCATCTGGATTTTTAAATATTCATTTTATTATTAGTAAAATAATGGTTTCTATGGTTATTGTCTTGACGTTCAATCAGTAGGTCCTGGCAACACGTATGTCTATCTATCTGTCTGTCTGTCTACCTTTCATTGTTTTGCTTTTTTGCCACATGCAGTGGTGCTCCTGGCTATTTGTTCAGGGTCACTTCTGCTGAGCCTTAGGATTGTATGTGGTGCTAGTCATTGAAGCTCCCATTTAAGGCAATTTTCCTTCTCCAGTACACCCTATAGCCCAATCCTAGCATTATTTATAAAGTAGGCAATATGTGAAAGACATTCAGATGTAAATTGACAAAAGTGTCTCTATCTGTTTCACCTCACCCACGGACATAGAGATTGATTTTCTTATATTATTACATGAGGGCACTCATGAATAAATCAGTAAGACTGTAAGACCACAATGAAGTTGTCATTTTATTTTTAGCAGTGGTCTTTGAAGTCAGCGTCAGCACACTGAACCCTGATCCCAGGCTGGAAATTGCAGATATGTTTGCCAGCAAGTCTACCTGCCAACTCAGTGAGGAAAGCACCGCTTTTGGTTCCATGAAATGGAAGGAAATGAAAAGAAAAGTTTGCTCTAGTAAACGGAGACTAGCCTGCCGATTCCCAGGCCTCCAAACTTAGGGTAAGGAAGACTCTAAGACAAGTGCTCATAGATGGATTATTTCTTATAGCTGCGTTTTGGAAATTTAAGTCGATCAACCTTTTTTCCTTTCTTTTGGTCTCTTGATTCCACAGCTGTTGCTGCTTCTTTCTGGTCTTACTAGTGTTTCCCACACAGTTGACCCCTGCCAAGTCTTCCAACCTTCTTCCAAATCTCTTCTTTGCACCCTGAACTATGCTGTATACCTGCTATTGTCCTCATTCCCTCTCATTTTTCCTCACAATCATATGAAAGTACATTTTTATGTATAGATGCCAACTTACTGACTCCTAGATAGATAGGTGTGAGAAAATCCTCCATAGTGCAGACAAAGAAAGACACGTGCATACTGAGGAGAGAATGGTAGGGATCTGGGAAATCTCTGTAGCAGCATGGCTTTCTACTAGTGGGAGATGACAAGATCAGCTCCCTAGTTTCTACACCAGAGCCTGCATGCAGCTTACAGAGGACCTTCTTCTATCTAGTGCATAAGGGCTTTCTGTTCACTTCCCTGATGTCTTTGTTAAAGGCTCTGTAGCAGCCCTTTTCCTTTGGAGTAACAATGGATTGAAGCCATTGTGAGGCGTCTAGTTCCACTTCCTGTGAGTCTTTTTAGGATCCAGAGGTATTTCTTCTACCTGACTTTCACCTTTGCCCACCGCAAAACCCCTTCAGCCTTTCCTCAAGAAAAAATGGAATCAGTGTCTCCTGACTCATTCTACACTTAGCCATGCCTCCCCTTAGTCATCCTTCCAGACTCAGCAATAAGAAGCACCTAAAAGACTAATATTTGATTTCTTTCTCTCCTTCTTTTAGATGACAAGAT
The DNA here is from genome assembly GCF_027595985.1 of Sorex araneus. NCBI lineage: Eukaryota > Metazoa > Chordata > Mammalia > Eulipotyphla > Soricidae > Sorex > Sorex araneus. The sequence continues at coordinate 88,101,699 of NC_073306.1, forward strand.
GTCTGAAATGAATTGTGGTGTCTCTCCGAACACACCTTATCATAGAAGTACTAAGAAATTTAGTGACAGTTAGTTTGATATTGTTTGAATATACACTTTCTAATTAAACTTTTTGAAACCAGTTTGCCATTCTTTAGTGATACCCTGATATTTTAAGTATCTGACTTGTATCTGTACATAGGAAACTCCTTATTCCCCATGCCCTGTATTGAATGTGCCAGCATTGTGCTATGGAAAGAAACATACCATTCTCTTCAATACCAATAAAATGTTTATCAAAAACAATAAAAACTACAAATTCCTTCATCAACTTCTTTTTCAAATGTCTGTTGTCATTCATCTCATTGACTTTCACAATTAGGTATTTTATCCTAGAACATCATATGAAGGTGAGTGAATTCCAACATGATAGAGGGAGGGTATCCAAACATCTGAACACATTTACCTGTATACTACTGTGCTGCTGATTGAGTGACGGTTGGTATGTGCCAATATCAAAGTAATTTGCAATAGCAATTAAAGTAATTCTTTACAGTAATCAAAGTAATTTGCTATGATTCACTTTAACATTGTTCTAATCAATCAGTCTTTAATTTAGAAATTTAATTTTATCACCTATATGTACAGATAGCTAGCACACTGTATGTACAATAATATATGCAGCCTCTACATCCACTGGGAGTGTTGGAGATGATGCCCAGGGGAAAGGGAGGACAGCTGTTTCCAAATGTCTGTGCAGCTCTAGCAAATAAATAAATCTCAAGGAGGGGGTCTTGAGATCAATCCATTCATGGTCATTAAGAAAAAACTTGTGGGTTCTTTGAAGAAATAATATCTGTAAATGGCTTAAAAAAGATGATAGGAACAATCTTTAGAGAACAAAATCCTCCCTCCCATGTTTCGTCCTTTCCTTCTCTCCTTTTGTCTTTGGGTCACACCTGCCTATGCTCAAGGGTCACTCTTGGCTCTTCACTAGGAATAATTTCTGGTGGTGTTCGTGGAATAATCTAAAACCTATAGACACCACTGAACAAGGTCCTGCGCTGAACTTCTCATTTGTGTGAATTAAGACAGGATCACGCATGAACGTGCAAACACGAGTGCACACACACAGACACATACACACACACTCCAAACACACCCACCTATGCTCAGCTGCTGTGACTCTCCTCCTCTGTCAGTTTGCTCCAAACCAGAACTGGAGTCCACTGTTCCTCTCCTGGGACCCCTTAGGCTCTTTCAGGACTCTGACCTCATTTCCCTCTGGCACGAGGGAAGTTTCAGATGGATTCCAGCACCCTGCACTGCCCCACAGTGATGCCTGCCAAGTAGCCTATGTGGAAAACTGCACCTTGTCCCATCATAAAGCAGCCACATATCAAGGGAAGTAGAAGCCATCTGCAAAGCAGTCAGAGGAAGAGGACAGCACACACACAGCATAAGTATACTGTCTTGTTTCTCATCCGAGTTTTTGGGTGCAGTGAGGAGAGGGATGACCTATGGACTTGTGCCTCTTCCACTGTAAGTTCTGCACATTGGAGGTCCATAGTGACACCATCAGACATGCAAATGTTGAAAGAATCCAGCAGCCATAGATGCAGGCCAGGGCAACTGGACGAGACATCCTAAAGAATATGATGTCCCTGGCGTGGATATCTGGATGTAGAGCAAGAAATGATAATCTGACCGCAAAAGAGTCAAACTTCTTAGCAGTTAAAGCTCTTATCAAACACTGGGCAGTCTGGTTTTTTTTTTTGGCTTTTTTGGGGGTCAGAGTCAGCAATGCTCAAGGGTTATTTATGGCATTGCATTCAGGAAAACCCCCTGGTGCTGCTTGGGGCCATATGGCATGCCCAGGATCGACCCCAGGTTGGTAAAGTGCAAGGTGCAAGCCCTAATCACTGTAGTATCACTCTGGTTTCTACATTGTACAATCATAAGCAAAAGCAATAGTGATAGACCAGGGATTGGAAACACACATGAAGTGTGAGAGGACATAGCAATAATGGGAACATGAACCAGAGCCACAGCTTCCAATGCAGTGAAGGTTTTGAAATCATGGAAATGAGTGGAAAAATTGGAGGGAAAGCGCACTCCAGACTAGTGAAAAGGGTGGTAGAAACGTAAAACCCCTGTGAAACCCCTTCTCTGCCTCTCCACTGTCAAAGCTGGTGGCGTGTGCGGTGGGAGCTATGGCGTACAGGGGACAGGGCTGACCCAGGTTAGATCTGTGGCATCACACTGGGTCCCCAGTCCTTCAGTTGTGATCCTTGAGGGCAGAGTCAGGAGTGATCCTGAGCACCACCAGGTGTGGTGGCACCTCAATCACCCACTGCCGCTCTCCACCCCACGGAAAAAAAAAACAAAACTGCAGTAAATCTCTATATGGGATTGAAGCACCAACTTTCCAATGCTATACCTGTATTTATAACCCAGGCAGAAGCACCTCTCTAAGGAGGTGCTTTTTTTCTGCACACAACAAAAATGCCTATTGTCTCCAATAAATAGTCACCAGGGTAAGAGGCAGATCTGCTTTCTACACAGTAGACTCAGTTTTTTGTGTGACTTTTTTTTTAACATGGAGATGATTTTTTAAAAAAGTTTTTAAAAATTTTCTTGACTCACTGTGAGATAGTTACAAGCTTTCTTATTTGGGTTAAAAGTACAAAATGGTCAAATACCCATCCTCCACCAGTGCACATTCCACACCATCAATATCCCCGGTATACACCCCCTTTTCCACCCTCCCCCTGCCTCTATGGCAGACAATATTCCCCATACTCTCTCTCTTCTTTGGGGCATTATGGCTGGCAACACAGACCCTGAGAGGTCAACGTGTTTGGTTTATTATCTACTTTCGGCACGCATCTCCCATTCCAACTGATTCCTCCAGCCATCATTTTCTTAGTGATCCCTTCTCTATCCCATCTCTCTTCTCCCCTCCACTCATGAAGCAGTCTTCCAGCTATGGGGCAATCCCCCTGGTATGTGACCTTAACTAGCAAAGAATCTGTGAAAAGATGATGAATCCATTTGCAGCAGATGACTTCTCTATGACAACAATAAGAGAGGCACAGGAGTCACAGTATCACTTGCAGTCTACTATGGCTTATAAGTTGCTTGATCTAGTTAATTGAATCTTCTGTCCAAAATAACGTAGACAGTGGCAAAACCAGGGATGGGTATCCATGTGTGGTGTGTGTCTGGTTGCACCATACTGGATACTTAAGTCTAACTTCTTAAGAGAAGTCATGGAATTAGTGAACCTGGTATCTACTCTCCTTTTCTCATGCATCTTTTTCTCATGAACACTGACACCCCAACTATGTCACTTTGATAGGAGTACACTTCAAGCAGAACCACTGTGATTTCCAAGATCTCTGTGATTTAAGGCTCCCATCTTAACAAGCAAGGACATTAAGTGATGAGATACCTGGGGTGCACTTTTGTCTCTTCCATAGGCAGTGTATGGATATGGAGGAGAAGAAAATGGAAGTAGAGAGTGAAGAAGATGTTGTGATGTTGGCGAATGTTGTAGAAACATCTTCAGTCTGTGAACAGCCCAACATCAAGAAGAAATCACAACTGCAGAAAATACAACTATGCTTTCAGGGAGCTAAACATTCTTGTTTCCTACAGCATAAAAGGAGCAAGGTAAAGCCTACCTTTATGGTTAGATTCAATACTACCATATAAATTTGAACCAGCGTCTTGGATTGACAAATGTCAGTGTATTTGTTGAAATCCTAGTCTAAGGTCACACCCCTCTTTTATTGGTCCCACTGGCACAGTGAAGATATCTGGAATACATGGACACACTCACATATACTTCTTTCACTCAGGCAGAAAACACATTTCCCTGAACTCTTCTCTTGAATGAAGTATTCATCTACCATGTATGCTCTAATTTTCTTCGAACCTGGAATTTGTCCCTTACATTTTTAAATTTAAATTTATCAGCCGCATAGGCGGGGTGGGGGGCTGGGAGCCGGGGGGGGGGTGGTTGGGAGGGAGGTTTACTGTGGTTCTTGATGGTGGAATATGTGCACTGGTGAAGGAATGGGTGTTCGAGCTTTATGTAACTGAGACTTAAGCCTGAAAGCTTTGTAACTTTCCACACGGTGATTGAATAAAAAAACCAAAAAGCACATATTACAATAAAAAAAGATATTAAGCCTCTTCAGAATGTGAACATACTACCTGCTCAGTTCATTTACATCAACCGGAGTCCATATCTACTAAAACAATCCTATGTAGCCCTTTGGACCCTGCTGTGGAGCGAGCATGATGGAAGAGCCAAAGAAAGCGCCCTTGGACTCCAAGCAGCCCACTGAACTAATTCTGGCATGGGACCAGACCCCACGGCGCGCTGAAACAGTGGGAACCGGGCATCCCACAATCCTTTTAACCTCTCTCTCTCTCAACTCCTTCCTCCTGAGCACAGCGCAGGATCCGCGGTTTTCCTGAGCGCAAAATGGAGACGCCTAGCCTCTCTCTAGGTTTCTCCATCTTATGAGCACCATAAAAGGGTAAAAGTTTGTAGTGATGTTATTTCTGGTTGTACTTTCCCTGGACTTTATACAGAAACCCAAAACCGCGCGGCCGCGGTGTCATCTTAGCATCAGCAATATGTAATGGTTCCTTTTTAATGGGTCGGACTTTTGTGGGAGATCCTAACAAGAATAGTAAGTCTGTTGCTGAAATATTGAAGGCAATCAAAGTGGTAGCCATCTCTCTAGACTGAACTAAGCTATATCCCCACGCCAGCTGAGAAGAAATTTTCTTCTTTCTCGGGAAGAAACGTGGCATGTCGTCAACTACAGTGTGATGTCCATTAAGCAAACAGACCTGGTGGCGTGGGAATGGGATATAAGGGGAAAAATTATATACATGGAACAGTGGGACGCTCGTGGAATCTTGAGCCGGAGCCGATACCAGCGCAAGACCTTCGGTTCCAGAAACTGCTTGCAGACACTCTACTAGTCTATCAACTAAGCCAGAGCCCCACGCCTGCTGATGACGGGAAATAACCATCCTTTTCGTTTTTTTTTCCCTTGTCAGGCAGCGTGGCGATTACTAAACAGGTGTGAACTCGGTGGCGCGGGGCAAGGGGGAAAAAGAAAAGTTCTGTAACAAACAGCGGGACTTAATATCTCTATATTCTTAGCAGTGGAGAACTATCAAATGCCTCCTTGGCAATAGGACTGCTTTTCTTTTTTGGGGGAAACCCCAACAACGGTAGTGAGTTGTGTGTTGAAACATGGAATGTAATCGAGATAAGGTGTAAATGAAGTGAAACTTATCATGTACAAGGGTGGGGACTGGGGAGGTGGGAGGGGGCGGCAGGTATACTGGGGGGGTTGGTGATGGAAGATGGGCACTGGTGAAGGGAAGGGTGTTTGAGAATTGTATAACCGACATAATCCTGAGAACTATGTAACCCTCCACATGGTGATTCAATAAAATTAAAAAAAAAAAACAATCCTATGTAGAAGTACCTGAGTATCAAACATCCCCTTTACTACAGTGACTACAATCTTCCACCACTATCTCCTGCCTCTTTAGTCTAGTGTTCTTCCCAAACTCAATTCCATCTTCTGCTCTTTAACTTCTTTTATATTCCAAGCCGAAAGTTGTGTGCATTTTAAATATTCCATTTTTTTAATCACATTTTACAAGAAGTGCTATGGCAAAGTAGCACACATGTAAGTTCTTTTTGGGGGTACTGACTAACACCTGTCTCTAGATAACCTTAGCCCCTGTTTAACTTATGATCTTTGTTGTTACAACTGAGGCTCATGGACTTGGTTGGTATGTTGCCATGCTAAGTTTGGGTTCAACAGCCATTGCACACTTTGTTTTGGCACTTTGATCACAAAGTTCTTCGTAGATAGTATGAGGCATTTGAGTGAGCATGAGACCAAAAGGATCCATGTTTGTAAGGAGAGACATAATTTGGTGAACTTAATTCATCCATTTCCTAAGGGCCTCTATTAAGTCCACCTAAATACCAAGACATTGAACCAAAGGCAGGTGATAAGACACAGACACTCATTTCTGTAGCACAGGTGTGGATATCCCTGACTCTAACTCCAATTTCCTATAAATGTCTATTTCAACTCTAAATGTCTCTTTCACCTCAAACTTTCGTATCTCAACATTATCCCTGGGAACTATATGCCTTTCCAAGGTGTTGCCAGATTGTCTAAGTGTTAATTTACCTCTGCATTGGTTGTTTCCTATTCTTAGCACTGTCAGCTTCAGTGACTCTATCCCCTAGCTTGGTCCAGAAGAAATAATCTAGTATCCAGACACCTTTATGTACACCATTACTTTGCTCAAGATCTTCCATGAAGCAAAGCTAAGGCTTCCCTCCTACAACGAATGGCAGTATACTGTGGAACGGCAAAACTTTTTTTTTTTTATCTAGGCTTTCTGCATACATACCCACCAGACTGTTCAGACTTTAAGTTCTCCTACACTATCCATAGCTAGCATATGTGAAATGTAAAACAGTTTAGAACTACAAAAAATCATTATATACAGGAGAACTATTGCTCATGGATTTTGGAAACATTTACTATTTCACCAACTGGAGAATTGGACATTTAGTTGTAAAATTAGCCAGCATGGTAGACACTTTCGTATTTTTAGCACTATCATTTCAGTAGCTGTATCCTCTAGAAAACCAGGTGAGTTTTCACACTTATCTGACTCTTAAAATACTGTATTGCATCCTGCTCTTACAATATCCTGTTATCTCAGTGAAGGTGTTCTTGTGATATATATAGACACAAAATCTTAATTGATAAAAGGTATCTGACTTTATATGACCAGTGCTGTTGTGACCCAGAGCAGTCTTTTCAGCTCCTTTTATTAACTAGCTTAATGTTCTAACCAATGATATTCAGCCACATAGGCAGAATATGCAAATTAACTTAGTCAACAGAAACAGTATCAAAGTCAGTTACATAACGGAAGCATAATCAGTTACAGTAACAGTAACAGAAAAAAAATTTTCACATTCAAGCCTAGCTAGGCCTGAGATTGTGAGATGTTGTACACCAACAGTTTTCTGCGGGGGTCCATATAGTCACAAATCTGAGATGAGATGAAACAGGTTGCTGCATCAGAAATGCGCTTCTCTGTGCCCTCAGCACCTCCATGGTGCTTACACACCCTTAATCCCTCTCTCATTGCAGGACGCAACTAGAGCAAAGTAAAGCAAAAATATTAAATGTCTATTTAAGATAATTTATTATGATGATTTTGTACTTAATTTTCCATCAACTGACCTACTGCTCTGTTTGCTAATTCCATCCATGTTTGTTTGTTGGTTTTTGCACCAGTCCTCCATTATCCATGATGCGCAAAAGCAAGTTGAGTGATGAAGAAGATAATGAAGATACAACATACAGGCTTGATTTAGCCTACCTTATGCCTCCTGAAAATTATGACCTCTCAGCTCCCTATACATCATACATGTACTCTAGATAGATGTTATGAATGGGAAGTCTTTTCAACAGTCAACAGACAGGGTGAGCAAAACCACCTCAAAGGACATAAAAGCTCCTGCTGAAGTTCTCAGAGCCTCTTTTCTTTTTGTCTCACAAACTTTAGCAGCTAGAGCTGCAACCTTGAAAACATACATAGAATCCTACTGGGTGAAATTAAATTCCTGGTCTAATGTTTACAAGTCAGAATGGAGATCAGACAAAGATCTATCTCAGGCTACACTAGTTTCAGAAAACTTGTCTCTTCAGTGTAAGCTGGAGGTAACTGTTAAGGCTAGATAGTGAAATGGTGGGTAGGGACAAAGCTCAGTATAGACTAAGATGTTGAAAACTTGCTATTGCCACAAGTTCTCTATACATTGAGTGAGAGAAGTACTTTTATAAAAAAGTTATTTTGCCACACACAGTGATTCTCAGGGGATCTTGTCTCTGTGCTCAGGAATTACTTCTGCTGAACTCAGGAGACCCTCTGGGGTGCCATGGACAGCACAATGCAAGCTCCGTACCACTGTACTATCTCCAACCACAAGATGGTTGTAATTGAACATGATTTAATTAGAACTATAGGTGCATGGGCTGGAGTGACAATATAGCAGGTATGTAGTTGCTTTTCACGGGGCTGAACTGGGCTAGATGGCAGGCATTCCATATGGTCCCCTGAATGCAGAGTCAACACTTAACCCTGACCACAGTGGCATGTGGCCTCTCTACCCAGCTAAAGAAATTGATTCAAGAGAAGAGAAAGGGATGAAGTATGTGCTCTCCAGCCTCTTTGAATAGATAAAGCAGGCAAAGGCAGATAGGACATATAATTTAGATATATATACAGTCCTGTCCATCTGTTTTTTTGTTTTTGTTTTTCTTTTGGCTTTTTGGGTCACACCCAGCGATGCTCAGGGATTAATTCTGACTCTGCACTCAGCAATTACTCCTGGCAGCACTCGGGAGACTATATGGCATACAGGGGATCAAACCCAGGTTGGTTGCATGTCATGCCCTTCCTGACAGACTGTCACTCTGGCCCCTCCATCTGATTTTTAAAATGATAGTTCTATTATTATTAAAATATTAGTTTGTTGTTTACTGCTATTGACATTCAATAATTGGTCCTGGCAATATGTATATCTATCTGTCTTTACTCTTTCTCACATCCAGTGGTGCTCAGGGCTAGTTTGGGATCAGAAGGGACCACTTCTGCTGAACTTGGGAATCATATGTGGTGGCTGTAACTGTAGCTGCATTGGCCCTATGCCAGGCAAATGCCCTGCTGCTTGTACTGTTTCCAGCCCCATTCTAGGAAAAAAAAGGCAGTGTGAGAAAGACCATTAGAAAGAAAGGAACAAAGTGTGTCTATCCGATTCATCTCACACATGGACTTAAGAGATTGATTTTCTTGTATTTTTCCTTGAGGTCACTCAGGAGTAGATCAGTGAGTGTGGAAAACCACAATGAAGTTGTCATTTTATTTTTATCAGGGACTTTCGAAGTCACCATCTACCTGACTTTCTCCTCAGTCAACCTGGAGAAACCCCATCAGCTCTTCCTCAAGAAAAAATTGAATCATTATCCCCTGACTCAAATTCTAAATATTTGTGGTGGGAATGTGTAATAGTGGTGGGATTTGTGTTGGAATATTGAATATAATAAATTACTGTGAACAGCTTTATAAAAAATAAAAATTCAAAAAGTATCAGCTGACTCATTCTCCATCTAGCAACCCCTCCACTTAACCAGCCTTCCAGACTCAGCTATCAGCACCTGAAAGACTAACATTTGATTTCTTTTCTCTCTTTCCCTTTTAGATGTCAAGAATCTGAAACATAGGTGGTGTCTCTCTGAAGATGACTTATCATAGAATTAGTAAGAAATTTAGTGATAGTTTGGTATTGTTTAATATACAATTTCAAAATAAACTTTTTTGTAACTATTTTGCCATTCTTTAATCATATTCCTGATGATTGAACTATCTGCCTTGCATTTGTACTTAGAATATTCCCTATACACTCTTTCTTATCCATTTTATTATTATATTTTAGGGCAGAGGCTTAGAGTAGTGCTAATATTTAGCAATTTGTTGTTGAGATCTACTATATATCACAATCAACAAAGTGCCAAGACCCCCTGCCAATGTCTAGTCCACCTCTTCATTCCCCCTGGTCCTACCACACTGCTTGGTAATCTCAATTCTGTGATCCAAGACCAAGAGTTTGTCATTGCTCAGTTCTGCCCATTCCGTAGTTTCGTTTCACATTCTATACCTCAGAGGACACTCTTTTGGTCTGAATTGGATATATTGATAGAACATTAGTTTGCAAGATTGAATCAATTTTAGGAGTGAGTATACTTTCATGCCTTTCGAAATAAAAGGCCTGGCATGGTACCAAATAATTATCGATATCTCATAACAACAGTCCGATTATTTTCTTTGCTTAAATTGTAATGATTCTATGGATATCCCTCACATAATTTGTTACTGAAGACACTGCATGACTTATTCAATGCTAGGAACAAAATTCCTCCCTCCCTTACTCATTTACTCCTTTGCCTCAATTTCTCTCTGTCTCTTTCTCCCTCAGTCATTCTCTTCCTGTTTCCCTCCATTCACTCATATCTTTTCCTCTCATCCCTCTTTTCACTGTGCTTTCTATTTTCAACATATTTTGCTCCATCTGTTACTTTATCTCTCAGAATCTATTTTACTTTTCACTCCTCTCCACCCTCTCACCAGTATGTCCATACCCTAAACTCCTTATTCTTTCTCTTCTTTAGGGTCTAGCTTCTTTTTAAAAATTTCTTTAAATTTATTCATTTTTTTTTGCTTTATGGGTCACACCTGGCAATGCTCAGGACTTACTCCTGGCTCTGTACTCAGAAATTACTTCTGGTGATGCCCTCGGGATCATAGAAGATGTTGGGGATTGAACCCAGGTTGGCTACCGGGTTGGCTGTGCCTAAGGCGAATGCTCTACCCCCCGTACTATCACTCCAGCCCCTGAGGAGTTTAACTTCTTAATCTCTGGGTTCCAACAGCATGTGGGTAAGTGGAAATGAATGTGGGGGTGCAAGAAAGTTGGAAACCATAAAGGGTTCTGCACACATAAAAACCAAATATTGATTCAGTCAATCAAGTAATGCATAGAGGAGTTTCTAGCAGCACTTGCTCATATTTCGTTTCTTAAGAGAAAAGTGGAAGACAATGAAAACTATTTAAGAAACTTTGGCTTAAGGTTAGAGACAGTCTAGATGAGATAGTTGTACAAGATGAGCATCTTAGTACACTCCAATGTATCCTCAGGACATTTCTATAACTCATTCATTCTAGATTAGCTGAAATTATTTGATAGCTTAGGTTTTAAACTTTACATGGATATCTGGGTTTTGGGTCACACGTTGATGGTCAGGGCTTGACTCTGGACTCAGGTATCACTACTGGTGGGGCTCAGGGTACTATATGGGGTTCCAGGTATCAACCCCGTGTCATCTACAAGCAAGGCAATTGCACTTTCCCTCACCCTCTGATGGCTTTGCAGATCTCGAGAGATAACCATAAGGACTGGATCCCATGCCTTGCATACATGAAGTCCAAAGTATTATCCCAACAAACACAGTCAAATAAGCATCACTGGGTTTATTCTGGTGGCCCCTGATCACTCTAAGAGTCATTCTGACTTCCCTAGCACTACTAATAGGAACAACATCTTAGCATCAGGACTGAGTACTGAACTGTCTGTCTGCACAGCCAGGCCTGGTATCATTGGTTGTGACCCCAGATTTCTGACCCCAACTTAAAGGCACTAAAGAGAAGCTGAAGACACTTCCTTCACTGAAAGCAAATTTTGCTCAGAAACCAAGATATGCTTTGCCAATTACTTATTCACACACGTGCACTGCAGGATCTCTATTTTCAATAACAGCCTTTCTCAAGCCGGGAGATACAGAATAATATTTCAACTGTCCAAAGAGGAACAGTGTCAGGAATAGTTCCATTACTGTTCCAGAAAGAAGGGCAATGAAAGAAATGATGTTTAATGAGACCAACTCTATCCTTACAAGAAAAGATGGGAATTGGGATGGAAAGTTGCTGAGCAAGTTGGGCATCAGTGGCATAAACTCTCTATTTTTGGTGAAGGGAAGAGATGACATCTTACTGGGAAATTTAATGAACATACAGAATTTATGTGATGACTTCAAAAAACACACATATGAATTTTTTAGTGTCCTGTTACTTAGCAGCAATATACAAATGACAACCTAAAATGGGACCAATAGAGTGGCACTGTTGGATCTCAGAAGTTTGTGTTTCCACCTTCCAATGGGGTCACTTCACTCTCTGGTACCTTCCTACGGATCCAGTCAACTGCACAGGTGAAGAGTAAGAAATGTCTCAGAAACGTATTCCTTTCAGGATTGTTTCATTGCCTGAACCTCAGCCTTTGAGAAGCAGCATCACTGAGGCAGGACATCCATGCCCCCCATGTGTCCCTCATTTAACTAATCAGCTGAGCCCACTGCACAAGAGGTGCACCTTGTCACACATGAACCAGGGATTCAAGATAATCCAAGACCAATTTCTATCACGGAAGAGGAGCTCTGCCCAGCAATGCTGTGTCCACCTTCACGAACCATTGACATACTAAACCAAATGCCATCAGCAGGTGGCCAGCACTGCCAGAGACTACCTGTCACGGATCCTGCCCAGGACTGACACTCTCAAGCACAACCATAATACCGCTTTCCTGCACTTGTTCCTGCATGGCCAGTGCCCTACCTGCTGGACTATCCCTCCGGCCCCATCACCCAACACAATTTTATTTGGAGTGTGTAAGACTGGATTTGCCATCAGAGCAAGTCAGCTCGCAACAGAGGCCCTGTGCGCCCTCGCACTGAGGTTTCTCTAGGTCCGAGCACTGGTCTCAGGGAGCTTCTGGGTCCTCCCGCGCTTAGACCGGTGCTCGCCAGGCTGGACCGCCAGGGGGCGCACTCGGGCCAGACTCGCCCCCAGTGGGGCTGCAACGGAAGCAACTGAGAGTCAAGCACTGGGCGCCCCTGTGTGTGGGGTGTGGGGGCAGCGCGGCTACTGTCCCTTCCTGTCACTCCCACAGCGCCAGGCCTGGGGACCCAGAGCAGCGCGCGACGAGCCAACGGAAACTAGGACCCGGGACTGAGGCCCGGGCGGCCGGGGGCTCACCCTGAAGGCAGTCTCGGGAGCAGAGGGCCGGAGTTCCCGTGTCCGTGCGCCCAGCAAACCGTGGTGGCCCCTCTGGCCCACCCCAGGGACTCACCTTTGGCCCTCGACGCCTCGGAGGCGGGTTCCAGAGACCAGCGGCCGCCCAGGGCTAAGCAGGCTCCAGAGAGGCGTTGGGAGCCCCGTTCTCGCGAGAGTCCTGTGCCAGGGTGATGCTTCAGGTGGTTCCCTGGGCTGGGGGTTCAGGCCGGCCTGGGCTGATGATGCTCGGGCTGGCCCAGACTTAATTCTAGTGCTTGAATAGTGTGCTTGTGCTCTGCCCGTGGTCTTCATCATGATCACACCTCAGCCTCGTAAAAGTTTGGCTCTAGTTTGCTCCGGGGCACTGAGGTGGTCCAGGGACTACGGCATATGCCTTGCCTGTCTGCTGAGCTCTCACTCTTCGCTCTGCACCGCGTGGTTCCCTGAGTATCTGCAGTTTAATAACTCTGGAGTCCCTATACACCCCACTCCACCCCATCCACAGCGTGGTGTGGTCAGGTCATCTCTGACACCCTAGGCCCTTGTAGCATCCCATCCCCAGGCTCTCCTTTGAACCACAGGTCTCTTACCCGGGAACCGTGAAGAATGGGACCAGCTGTTGCTGAGGTAAAGGAAAGGAGGGCACATTGTTGCACGAGGCAGAGAAAAGTCCCAAATACAGATGGACTGTGAGGTTGAAGAGAGGTCGGGGGGAGGTAGGATGTGGATCACACCTGGCTCTGTGTAGGGAGCCATTTTACCTTACTGATCTTATCCTGTCACTATTTGTTTAATCACTAGCTAACCCCATGCCACACCTAGCAAAGGTTGCCACTCCTAATCTTACTGATCTTATCCTATCAACATTTGTTTATTACTAGCTAAATCCCGTGCCACACCCTGCATTTCTGTTGGGGGTCCTGGCACCATCTCCTCCCAACAGGGAGGTATAAATACTGTAACTGCCATAGAATAAATGCCTTTTCTCTCTCCTCCGGGCTCTGCGTCTGTTCTTTCGGCTGCGCCCTACGAAGGGTTCGCCCTGCTGAACAGAACGAGACCTCCACATCGACTTCCACACCTGGCGCCCAACGTGGCTGTCGAATTCACGGAAAAAGTGAGTATTTCTGAGGGTCGCCTTTCTCTTGGCACACACCGTGGTGCGGGAATGGCCTACTTACCCTCTGATTCCTCCATCCCTACCTACTCCTGGGAATCCCCAGTTATTTGCATCCTTTGTGTTATTTGCATCCTTTGTCTCGCTAATTTTATTTGGATCTTAAATGAGATTTTTAAGGCGAGAAAAAGTCAGCCATTTTCAGAGATTCAGCACCGTGTTTCCGAAATTGAGATTTTTTTGAGGAAAAAGTATGAGAGTTCAGAGGCTTCCTCAGTCTTTGGGGATGAGGCACCCCCCATGCAGGGGACTGACTCCTCCCGCGCAGAGGCACCTCTGAGACTTTATCCTGTGACTTCTGATATCCCCGATCCCTCTCCTCCGGAACTTAAATCCTTGCCCCTGGAGGACAAGGCTACCCAGGTAGATGAGGAGGAGAGGTGTAAGCTGGAGGACAAGGCTACCCAGGTAGATGAGGAGGAGAGGTGTCAGCCGTCAGCTCCACCACTCCATTATCTGTCCCATGACACTGCCTTTTTTAATCCCCCATACGCCAGTGAGGCACCCCGCCAGCTTGCCCAGGACACCGCCGCCTTAATAAGGCAGCTGGTTCAGGAACTAGTGAGTGCACTGCAGCCTTCTACCCTCTCCCAAGAATCTAGTGCAAATTCGGTCTCTCCTCCGCCCTGCCACACTCTAGCTTCAAAACCTATGGCTGCCTTCCCAGTTACCAGGTCCCATTCTCGGGCCCCCAAATACCCCACTTCTGCCACGGCTCCACCTGATGATGATCCCTCAGACAGAGAAGTTGAGGAGGCCGATCAGCCTGAGGAAGGGGCACATTCCCAAGAGGAAAATTCCCCTCAGGACGTAGCTCCGCAGGCACCAATCCGCCAAAGCTACCGTAGATTGAAATTCGAAGACCTGAAAGATTTAAAGGCTGCTGTCTCTTCTTGCGGCCCCACTGCTCCTTTTACGCTTGGCCTTTTGGACTCCTTTTGTGAGGGATGGCTCACGCCGAATGACTGGTTCTCAGTCGCTAAGGCTGTCCTGAGTAGGGGAGACTATCTCTTGTGGAAAGCAGATTATTTAGAACGATGCCAAGAAATGGCGCGCCGCAACGTCGAGGCAGGAGGTTCTTCCTCATCCTGGATCTTTGCTAAATTTCAGGGTCAGGCACCCTTTGATTCTAATGAGGTGCAGGCTCAATTTCCCCCAGGGCTACTTGCCCAAATACATGTGGCTGCCCTCCGGGCCTGGAAGGCACTTCCCTCTAAAGGGTCGGTGGTAACATCCTTAGCCAAGGTTCGTCAGGGAGCTAACGAGCCCTATAGTGATTTCATAGGGCGCCTCACAGAGGCGGCTGAAAAACTCATGGGAAACGAAGAGACGGATAATGAGCTGATCCGCCATTTGGCCTATGAGAATGCTAATCCCATCTGCCAGGCCACACTCCGCCCCTATAAGCGTGGGAAGACCCTCTCAGAATACATTCGGCTATGCTCCGAGGTTGATCCCACCACCCAAAAAATAGGGCATGCTATAGGGGCTGCCTTCAAACAGTTCTCTATTCAACCATCGAGCAGTCAAAACAAGCTGTGCTTTGGCTGTCGGCAGCCTGGACATTTCTTAAGAAACTGTCCCAATAAAAAATCGCGGTCCAGACCTAGAAGTCCTTGCCCTAAGTGCAAACAGGGTTTCCACTGGGCGTCAGAGTGCCGCCAGAAGGCCAGGCCGGGAAACTGGGCACAGGGCCAGCCCCAGGGCCCCCAGTCCGCTCCCTCTCCCGTGTCTGGGGCACCTCAGAATCATGGGCCGTTCAACCCATCGGCGTCCAGCCCCCAATTCGCTCCCTCTCCCATGACCGGGGCACCTCAAAATCATGGGCTGTTCAACCCATCGGCACCCAACCCCTCTGCAGAGCCATCCCATACTCAGCCGGATTGGATCTCTGTGCCACCTCCTGCACAATATTAGTTAAAGAACAGGGACCCCAGATAGTGTATGTCAACGCCTGTGGCCCTTTGCCATCTGGAACTTTTGGCCTAATTATTGGGCGAGGCAATATGCTCCCTCAGGGCGTGCAAGTACTCCCCGGGATTATAGATGCTGATTTTCAAGGGCAGATTGGAGTAGTAGTTGAATCACTCTCCCCATTTTCAGTCTTGGACGCTGGCGCGCGGCTAGCACAGCTAATACTCATTCCAATAACAACAGTACAAAAACCACCCCCAATGTCAGAGACTTTTGCATTTTTTGCCCAACGCATTCTTAATCACAAGGGCTTGATGACTTTAGAGATCAACGGGAAGGAATTTTTAGGTCTGATTGACACTGGTGCGGATGTAACAGTCATTGCTGAAAAAGACTGGCCAAAAAGGTGGCCCCTCACCCCCTCATTGACTCACCTTCAGGGTATAGGTCAATCCCAAAACCCTATGTTAAGCTCATTTACGCTTGATTGGCGCACCAAGGAGGGAAAATCCGGGATGGTACGCCCCTATGTTCTGCCCGGACTCCCACTCAATCTCTGGGGCAGGGATATGCTTTCACAAATGGACCTTATACTAATTGATGCCAAGGGCCTAGACATGCTCCTTTCAGCAGGTTATTCTCCCGGAAAGGTTCTAGGAAAATACCTCCAGGGCACGCCTGCGCCGCTAGCCCTCGACCCAGTGAAAAATGACCACACAGGCTTAGGTTTATTCTCAGTTACTGCCACTGCTCCTCCTGCACCCCATACGGATAAGATCATATGGAAGTCCAATGAGCCTGTATGGGTGGACCAGTGGCTGCTTCCCACTGAAAAATTACAGGCTGCCAGGTTGTTAGTGCCGGAACAACTCGCGGCGGGACACATAGAACCCACCTCTTCCCCCTGGAACACACCCATTTTTGTTATAAAAAAGAAAAACGGCAGTTGGCGACTGCTACAGGATCTACGAGCAGTAAATAAAACCATGGTCATTTTCGGGGCGCTTCAACCTGGACTGCCGTCCCCAGCAGCCATTCCTTCAGAAATGTATAAGATAGTACTCGATTTAAAAGACTGCTTCTTCTCAATTCCCTTGCATCCTGATGATCGCCCCCGTTTTGCCTTTAGTTTGCCAGCTATTAATTATAAAGAGCCCATGCAACGTTTTCAATGGAAGGTTTTACCCCAGGGAATGGCAAATAGCCCCACACTGTGTCAAAAATTTGTGGCTCAAATTCTTGCTCCCATTAGGGCACAATGGCCCGACATCTATATGATCCATTATATGGATGATATACTGCTTGCTGGATCTGACTCACAGGCCACTATGCTCTGTTGCAATCAGGTGATCCGTGCGTTTACTCAGTCTGGCTTTCAAATTGCCCCCGAAAAAATTCAGATCGCTGACCCTTATACCTTTCTTGGATTTCGTCTTCAGGGGTCCCGTGTACTTTTGCAAAAAACGCAGCTGAAGCTTACTTCATTAAAGACACTACATGATTTTCAACAACTGCTTGGGCATATTACATGGCTCAGTCCCTATCTGAAACTTACCAAAGGAGACCTTATGCCCCTGTATGACCTTTTGCGCGGTGACGCTGACCCTTCTTCCCCTCGGAGTCTGACACCAGCAGCCCGAGAATCCCTAGTTCTCATAGAAAAAGCGATTGAAGGTTACTTTGTTTGCTCTCTAGATTATCAGCGCCCTTTTCACCTCCTTATCTTCGCTACTCCTCATTCTCCCACGGGCTTAATTTGGCAGGAAAACCCTGTTTCTTGGATTCACCTTCCTGCCACACCAAAGAAAGTTCTTGTACCCTACTATCTCTTAGTGGCATCCTTAATTATTGAAGGAAGGGGTTTCTCTCGTAGACACTTTGGTCTTGAACCGGCTTCTGTTATTCAACCCTACAATAAGGAACAGATAGATTGGCTTCTTCAAAATACTGATGATTGGCCCATCGCCTGCGCTTCCTTTTCAGGAATTTTAGATAATCATTATCCCCCCCATAAGTTGATACAATTTATGGCTTTACATCAATGGGTTTTTCCTGTTGTCACTAAGACCAGCCCTATCCCTGGGGCTAAAGTGATTTTCACTGATGGATCCTCTAATGGCCAGGCCGCCTATGCCTGTGAGGGTGAGACTGTTTCTTTTTCCACAAAGGAGTCCTCTGCTCAGCTGGTTGAACTCACAGCTGTTCTAATGGTTTTTAAAAATTTTTCCCTTCTTCCTTTTAATTTATACACGGATAGTGCCTATGTGGCCTTCTCTATACCATTACTGGAGACTATTAGTTACATTAAACCCTCCTCCCCCGCAACGTCATTGTTTTTGCAAATCCAACAGTATATTCGCTCCCGGCGAGCTCCATTTTTCATAGGTCATCTTCGTGCCCACACTAACCTCCCTGGGCCACTGGCGGCAGGTAATCACTTGGCAGATTTGGCCACCCGATCTTTCACAGCGCTAACTCTACAAGCAGATCCGCTGCAGGAGGCCACAACTGCACATGCCCTTCACCATCTGAATGCTCAAACTCTCCGCCTTATGTTTAAAATCACGCGTGAGCAGGCACGGCAGATTGTGCGCCAGTGCCCTTCCTGTGTATCCCTTCTACCCGTGCCTCACTTAGGGGTCAATCCCCGAGGACTAGTCCCTAATGCCATCTGGCAAATGGATGTCACTCATATTCATTCCTTTGGGCAGCTTAAATATGTGCATGTGACTATTGATACCTTTAGTGGGTTTATTTGCGCCTCAGCCCAGACTGGAGAGGCCTCAAAAAATGTCATTGCTCATGTCTTGCACTGCTTTTCTGTACTGGGCAAACCACAGCTAATAAAAACAGACAATGGTCCAGGATACACTGGAAAAAAGTTTGAGCATTTTTGTAAGAAGCTGCAGATTTCCCATCATACAGGGATCCCCTATAACCCTCAAGGGCAGGGGATAGTGGAGCGAGCCCATCTCACTCTTAAAACATATATTCAAAAGCTCCAGACAGAAAAGGAACTGTACCCAGCCTCACTTTCCCCTAAGACGTTACTATCTCACGCTTTGTTTGTCATGAACTTTCTTATACTGGACAAAGAAGGTCGCAGTGCAGCGGACCGTTTTTGGCATACTTCCACCAGCCACACTTATGCAAAAGTAAGGTGGAAAGACCCTCTGAGTGGTCTATGGAAGGGCCCTGATCCAGTCCTTATATGGGGCCGAGGATCAGCCTGCATATTTGATGCTGCTGATAGTGTAGCCCGCTGGCTCCCCGAACGACTGATAAGGCAGGTCGACACACCTGCTCAGGCTGAACCGACTTCCACCCAGAGAATAAATGAATCCTCTGAGGACAGTGTCCCTTCTGCCACTGCCCAGGAACTTGCTTGTGCTCAGTCAGCCGCGTCGGGAGTGACCAACTAGTGGTCTCGCTCACAGAACAGTTATTCAGACTTGGCCTGGCTGGAGCAGGAACCAGTATTACTTCAAGACCGAAGATGATGCCCGTAGGGCAGGATCGGGAGTCTCAGTGTGAATGTGGTGAGTGGGGTGCGCACCCGCGTGAAAGAAGGACCGGTCCGAGCGTGTGCAGGAGTAAGATTTGTGCGTGTGCTCCTAGTGTGTGTGCAATTGTCTCATTATCTTTCTTAGTTCTGCTTACTTTTCAACAACTTTTGAGAAGGTTTTGCCAGCTTATATCAACAAAAGTGCTTTCTTGACCCGTTTTTTCAACAAGCAGGAAACTGGCTGCTCAGGCAGAGAAACGGGGAGCAATGTTCCCAATCGGCCAACAGGGCTCACTTTGCCCTGGGGACTGCTCTTTCCTTTCTCAGTCTATCAGTTTTTTCCTGCCATTCTTGAAGGGTCAGATTGATCGATCAAGTATATATTTGTGCACATGTGTGATGTTTATTGTCTGACTGTCTGTCTCTCTGTCTGTGGAACACTCGAGTATTAGAGCTAGTTTAAAGTCAGTAATTCTTAGATCTGGGCAAACAAAATCAAGGGAGGTCAGAGTGATATGGAGCCCAGCAATTTAAAAGATCTAAGTATCTTTGGAGCTTGCTAGATTCAGGTCTAAACAAAGATTTCTAATCAGAATGTGGCGCCTACAAAGAAATTGAAATTTTTAATCCAGATTTCATATTGGGAGAACATTAATAGTTATTAACAGTTGAAATCCTCTTGAATTCTAGTAAGCTAAACATATCTATTGGACTTACATTCCTCACCCTCCACTTTTACAGGTTGTAGATTGGACCATGCCAGGACCCAGTATCTGGGCTAACAATTCCTTTCTTTTACCCCCTCCATGGGATTCACAGATGCCTCAGCTGCCGAATAAAGAAGAAACACCTTTTAATTTTTTCTCTAGGATACTCACTTGATCCTGTCTGCATTGGAGTGCCTCCCTGTCTCCCTCTTCACTTTCAGACTTGGATTCATACCAAGTCCCAAATTCATACTACCTCTGATCACTCACAAAAAGATTTTTCTTTTCTGGTGATTGTGCATTATCTACCTGTCTCAATTCTTCCCTCTCAATCCAAGATTCTCCCCACAGTATAATTTTATTAAGGGCCGGATCGCATATGGTTACCAGTGAACCTGACCAGAGAATGGCAACGCTCCCCCGATAAAGGGCTCCTGACTGAAGATCTGACACAACTGCTCCGGCGCTCCTGATGATTCCTTGGGCCTCTGATCACAGCTATCCTGGACTCATTGCTGTAACCACCACTGATGCTGTTGCAGGAATAGTTCTTCAAGCCTCGGTCCAGACACACAACTTCGTCTAAACATGACAAAATGACTCTTACCACCTTGGGACAATGCAGGCTACTGTCAACCATGATGTTGAGCAACAATTGGACACTCTACAGCAAGTGCTACTTTGGGTCCAGGGCTGGGTTAATATCTTAGAGTAACAAATGAGATTTTCGAGTGTTTAAGGATCTTTGGCTTGATTTGTAGGACCTCATCTTCCCCCAGTTCTTTACCTTGAGGATGCCGGGCTCCCAAGGATTTATTCTTGTGGATCAGGTTGCCAGGCAAAGCACTGCAAGGGAGGGCTGATACCCTGGCCCGGCTCCCTGCGAGGTATTCCGGTATAGCTTAGAGGTTACTCCAAAACCAAGGATTGATGGGGCCTATGAGGAGCCCCCTGCATAGACCCGATCATCCTTTCCTTCCTCCTCTCCCTGCAAAAATGGAGTCTTTATGTCACAAGGGATACCGGACAATGCCTCCCCTGACCACATTTAATTTAAAACAAAACAGGGGGAGATGTAGGGAGCCATTTTACCTTACTGATCTTATCCTGTCACTATTTGTTTAATCACTAGCTAACCCCATGCCACACCTAGCAAAGGTTGCCACTCCTAATCTTACTGATCTTATCCTATCAACATTTGTTTATTACTAGCTAAATCCCGTGCCACACCCTGCATTTCTGTTGGGGGTCCTGGCACCATCTCCTCCCAACAGGGAGGTATAAATACTGTAACTGCCATAGAATAAATGCCTTTTCTCTCTCCTCCGGGCTCTGCGTCTGTTCTTTCGGCTGCGCCCTACGAAGGGTTCGCCCTGCTGAACAGAACGAGACCTCCACATCGACTTCCACAGCTCTGCTCGAGTTTTATTTGTGGTTCTGTGCTCAGGGGCCCATATGTGGCACCAGGAACTGAATCTTGGTCTGCTGCAAGCAAGGTAAGTGCCTTGTCTGCTGTATTATCTATCAGCTCAGCTCTCCGTTTAATGTTTGAAAAGTACATTTTTTAAATTGTGAAACAGATTAAGGTCTTGTTGTTTGATGTTCCAGTGGACTTTCTCAGGAAAACTCTTGCAATTTCAGATTGAATTTTAACTTCACTTTCCTTGTTTACCTGTAAGGTGTATTGCTTTTTCTCTTCATTTGGCCTAGGTATCTACAAATTCCCACTACTTACATCTTGACCATTTGTTACTCCTTTTGAATGGAATTTACACAGAAATATGCAAACTATTAAAGGTCAGCAATAGGGAATACTATATCTGAATTAATAATGTGTGTGAACAAATTAGCATATGTGTTTGATGTTAAAGCAAGTCAGAAAAAGGGAGCAAACATTTCTGGCATCTCTGGAATTTCACTTATGCTCCCTGAGGGTGATGCCAGTCCTCCAAATAATGACTGCATTCAGACATCTCTCCCCAACATTAATTTTTTGCTATGCTTGTGTTACATACAAATAGAATCATCCTACATATTCTTCGACTTTTATTCAACATTTGGTTGGATTTGAATCCCAGAGAGCGTTTTTATGCAAGTAGTTGGTTTTTCTGACTGATTGTGTTTTTGTGTTTGCCAAGAAATGCCCTACTGTGCTACTGTTAAGCATATAAATATTTTTTTCTGATGATGGAAAGATTTACTTTGGGTTATGCAAAAAGTAGAGTATTCTGGAAGAATTATTATGAATGTATAGATACATGAGTTCATTTCTCCTGAATATATATCAAGAAATCCTAATGTAGAATTTCTTGGTGAAGGGGTAGAAACTGTCAGAAAATTTTGCAGTCATTGCTATTACCTTCCATCACAAGTGCATTCTATTTCCATTCTTCCACCATTTATATGTATTTAATATTTTCAACAGTTTAAAATTTCATTATTCTGCTAGTGGATATATTATTTCGACTTTGCACTGGCTGTTTTCACTTGGGGAGCCCAAGAGTGGGGGCGGGTGAGAACCCTCCTTGCCCCAAGGGACTAAGCACCCAACTGCCGCCATGCTTCAGGCCACTTTCCAGATGCCCTGGCCGAGCCTCAGGCATGAATGAAGTCCCACGGAACCCAGATAATGCATAACTTTGTGACCTTGGACTCTGGACTCAACGGAACCTGGAAGCAGAGATCCTCTGCCTGCTCTCTCCCAATTTCCAGTGACCTAGGGATCACACCCATAAGCCACACCATGTCACGCCCTGCCTCCTCATTGGCCACCCTCCAGATTCAATGGCTGCTCCTCCCAGATGGGAGTATTAAATGAGGCCCCCATAGTCATGCCACCGGACTCCGTGCCAGGCTGTTTTCACTTGGGGCACCCCAGAGGGGGGCAGGTGAGAACCCTCCCTGCACTAAGAGACCCAGACCCGGAGGCCGACCTCCACTACCCAACCGCCACCACACTCCAGGCCGCATTCTGGACACATTATAAAAATGGGTAGGGATACCCATTTTCTATAATCACCACACCATATTTGATGGAGTTCAGACAGTAAGCAATAAATCACAGAGTATATATGTATGTATATATGTATACACACACACACACACACATACTTCTCTGAGAGAAGCTACTGAGAGCAACCTGCCCACGTGGGCAGACCCTGGGAAGCTACCCAGGGTATTATTCATGGCATATTCGATATGCCAAAAACAGTAACGATAGGTCTCATTTCCCTGACCCTGAAGGAGCCTCCAATAGTTGGGAAAGATGAGTAAGGAGAGGCTGCTAAAATCTCAGGGCTGGGAGAAATAGAGACGTTACTGGTGCCCGCTAGAGTAAATCAATGAACAATGGGATGACAGTGATACAGTGATATTACTTTAAATTTTTTTTACATATTTTCATTGACCATTTGCATATCTATTATGATGTTGGGCCCTTTCAAATCTTTCTGGCTGTTCACGCACTGTGTTGTCAGTTTTCAGTGAATAATATGAGTAATTTATATATACTTAATGGTAGCTGAGATGGGCACATTTGTAGACATAACTATTTCAAAATGGAATTTTTTTTATTTAAAGAAAAATATTTTATGATTAAACACGGACTGGAGCGATAGCACAGCGGGTAGGGCATTTGCCTTGCACACGCAGATCCGGGTTCCATTTCTCCGTCCCTCTCGGAGAGCCCGGCAAACTACCATGATTATCCCACTCGCACAGCAGACCCTGGCAAGCTACCCATCGCATATTCGAGATGCCAAAAACAGTAACAAGTCTCACAATGGAGACATGACTGGTGCCCACTCAAGCAAATCGATGAGCAACAGGATAGTGATACAGTGATACAGTGATGATTAAACATAAACCTCTCCTTTTTATTTTATTTTATTTCTTGGCATTTTAGTCATACCTTACATTGCTCAGGTCTTTCTCCTGGTTCTACTATCAGTGATCACTCCTGAGGGGACTCAAAGACCATATGTGGTGTCAGGGATTGAACCTTACCCATGTCCCACTATTTCAGTTCATGAGCTTCTCTTTTTTATGAAGTAGAACTTATGGGACTTCTCCAACCCATCTAAAGGTATCATTTCTCCCTTAAGCCCAGCCTTACTTGGGGGCATCTTTTTGAGGTCAGCTCAAAGATATGAAGGTCTTGGGAAGAGGAGCAGAGCTCCTGGTCAAGGCTCCTCAGGGACCTGGTGATTTCTAGCATACCCGGGAGAAAGCACCAGTTCCAAGCACCAGGCTCCACCCTGTGCAGGTGCACAGGCTCATTTAGGGGAAATTTGCTCCCCAGAGTCGCTGCTCAGGAGATTGTACCTTTCAGTTGATTCAAATTCCCTTCATTTTTCTAGGCTCAGCTTGTGCTCCTTCTTACCTCCTTTAGCTACCACCTGTCTACTGTCATCCCATAGATATGCTACTTCTCTATATTTCAACTGTTCCGGGGAGCATTTTGCAAATTAATCATCTGTGTTTATTTGTTCGGTATATTTTGTAGTTCCAGAGACGTTGGTATTGCAAATGAACACATGCAAACAAACAGTTCATATTGTATAAGAAATTTATGCGATATATTTGGTCATAATACCTTTTTCCTTTTACATTATTATTTTTTTTAATTTAAATTTTATTGAATCACCATGTGGAGGGTTACATAGTTCTCAGGATTATGTCAGTTATACAATACTCAAACACCCTTCCCTTCACCCATGCCCATATTCCATCACCAACCACCCCATTATACCTCCCGTCCCCTCCCGCCCCCCCAGTCCCCGCCCTTGTAAGTGATAAGTTTCACTTCGTTTACGCTTTATCTTGGTTACAGTCCATGTTTCAACACATAACTCATTATTGTTGCTAGGGTTTCCCCCCAAAAAAGAAAAGACAGTCCCACTGTCAAGGAAGCATTTGATGGCTCTCCATTGCTGAGAATGTAGAGATATTAAGTCCCGCTGTTTGTTACATAGCTTTCCTATTTTTTTCCCCCCTCGTCCCGCACCACCGAGATCACGCCTGTTTAGTAATCACCACGCTGCCTGACAAAGGGAAAACAAACCAAAAAAGATGGTTATTTCTCGTCATCAGCGGGCGTGGGGCTCTGGCTTACTTGATAGTCTGGTAGAATGTCTGCAAGCAGTTTCTGGAACCAAAAGTAATACGCTGGTATCGGCCCCGGCTCGAGATTCCACCAGCGTCCTGCTGTTCCAAGTACATAATAATTTATTCCCTTGTATCCCATTCCCATGCCACCAGGTCCGTGTCAGCTTAATGGACATCATACTATGGTTAACGCCACGCCGCGTTTCTTCCCGAGAAAGAAGGATATTTCTTCTCAGCCGGTGTGGGGATATGGCTTAGTTCAGTCTATAGAGATGGCTACCACTTTGGTAGCCTTCAATATTTCAGCAAAAGACTTACTATTCTTGTTAGGATTTCCCACCAAAGTCCGACCCGTTAAAAGGGAACCATTTCATATTGGTGATGATTAAATGACAATAGGTTGCGCGGCCATGGCAGCGGCCTCGCGGCTTTGAATTTCTGTATAAAGTCCAGGGAAAGTACAGCCAGAAATTACACGTCGCTACAAACTTTAACCCTATTATGGTCCCCCCAAAGCCCAACCCATTACAAAGGAACCATTTCATATTGCTGATGATTAGATGACATTAGGCTGCCGCGGCCGCGCGGTTTTGGGTTTCTATATAAAGTCCAGGGAAAATTCTGCCTAAAATTCTATCGCTACAATCTTTTACCCTTCAACAAAAAACTCAGTACTATTGTTTGGAGTTTCCCCCCAAGTTAAGCCCTGCCAAAAAGGAACATTTACACGTTGCTGACAATCAAGAGATATTAGGTCGCACGGCTGCTATAGCAGCCGCGCGGTTTTGGATTTCTATATGAGTCCAGGGAAATTTCTTTTGGTAATTGCATCACTCGCTGGCAGCGCCTGGGCCAGAAGCTCCGAGCACACAGTTTGGAGGCATTTTGGGGGTCCCGCTCGTGTCCAAAGTGGTTCAGTTGCCACCGGGGTCGATCTCGCGCGGGGCCGGAAAGGAGCGTCCCCACATGGCTCTGTGCTTAAATGTCGGCCGGCACAGGTCGGATCTGGAAGTCCCACCCATCGGCTTTCCCGGACTTCCTGTATAGCCTAAAAACCGGCTATTGCCTCGCTGCATTCAAAAAGAAAGAGTTGAGAGAGAAAAGACCATACCCTGCCAGCAGCGCCTGGGCCAGAAGCTCCGAGCACACAGTTTGGAGGCATTTTGGGGGCGCCGCTCGTGCCCAAAGTGGTTCAGTTGCCTCCGGGGTCGATCTCGCGCGGGGCCGGAAAGCTTACATTATTTTTTTAATTATGTGGTTGTTGTTGTTTTGGTCCACATTCAGGAGTACTCAGACCTTATTTACCCCTTGCTCTGTGTTCACAGATCATACTTGCTGGGGCGTGAGGGGCCATAGCTGATACTAGGGATTGAACTCAAAGAAAGGGTGTGCACGGCAAGTGCCCTATCCGCTGTAGTGTGACTCGATCTTCTTTCACACTTCTTGATACAAATACCAACAAAGTTCTATATACCTGTATGCTGATCTGCTTTCCCTACACTGAATGAGCCACAAATAAAGGGTCAGCATTTTGCTTTAGTATCCCTAAGATGAGGTTCAGGGTCTGGGTCCATAAAATGTCCACAATAGATGGTTATTGGTTCCCTGGAAATTTTAGGCAATAATAGAAATAGATTCAGAGTAATACATAAGTCTACCCATAAAAGGAACATGCAGGTTTCATATTTCCAGTGGAAAATTCCAGAATTTCCTCCGTCTTGAGTCACGGGCATGAAAGAGCCTGTTATAGCAAAGAGCCCCGAAGTTTGAATCCATAGTGCCTCCCTTGACAGTCAAGGTCAAATGAATGTTTGAGGTTCTAGCTCCAGTGGTCAACCTCTCTAGAACCCTGAAAATGCCATTTCTCACTCAATGTACTGTACCGTGATACTGGCATATCCAGCACCCAACGTCCCATCTGCCCTGAAGAAAAGTGAAAGTTTCAGAGTTTATCTGCAAACTCTGGGATTTCTGCTAGGAATGAGGACCAGAATGAGATTTCATACTAAAAAAAAAGAAAAAAGAAAAAGAAAAAAATCCAGGAATTACCAGTTCCAGGAAACCCACCATTTCTTTTCTGTGAGTTCCTGATCACCCCTGCTGGCCCTTCTAGGCACCCACCCATTCCTGGCTCTTGCACTGCCCAGAACTCTCATTCCCAGCCACACTATTTACATTCTCTTGCTTTCCAGTGACAAGCAATGCATACACTCTGAGCCATTCTGAAGGAGCAATTGCATTTATTGAAAAAGAAGAGATGGGGGACATCCCAGCATCACAGATTGGCGTTTCAAGACTCAGAGAGAAAGTCAGCTGGCAATCAAAGCCAAAGATTTCATTCCAACCCTGAAGTGGGTGGGCAGGGAAGAAGCCGGGTGGTTTTCCCACTAAGAACTTCCAAATGATCTGAAGAAAATTTGGAGCCACAGTGAGAGGAGGACTCTTCTGTACTCCAGTGAGCTTCTTGGACCAACAGTGATAGTGAGGATGCCAAGGCAGCAAGTCAAGGCACTGGTCTTCCTTGACCTCAGCAGATCTACACGGTGATTCCAGAGAAGGCTCTGCTAGCTCAGCACTCTACACTATTACTGCTGGATTCTAGATTTTGAAGTACAGAGGAATTTTTTGGAAGATTGCAGGAAGAAGCCACTGTTGGTAATTGTTGAATGAAGTAGTGAACAGAGATCACATTGTACTCAAGTCATCTGCAAGCTAGAATCTCCTGGGGATATCTTGTTCCCTGTAACTGCTTAAAGGAATGAGTCTGGAGTGGACAGAGAATGGGCAGCAGCTACATGCTAGAGTGAGGACAGAGGATAGTATCAGGAATCACTTTTGCATTGGAGTATATTTCTGCTGGCTTGGGGGAGGTTGCACAGGGGGACATTTCTGCAGGCTGGGAGATGGAGGGCAGGGTTCAGGCACCTGGGGTGGGCAGGGCACAGGCACTTGTGGAGGGCAGGGCACAGACACCTGGGGAGGGGGCTTCTGGGGGACTTTGCATTGTTTGCTCTGCTGAGAGGACATATTCTAGAATTGATGAAAGCCTGCAAGAAAAAGAGAGAAGTATTTGTTGCTGGAAGAGAAGATGATGGCTAGTTCTCCCACAGATGATCTCTGACATTTCCTACTTCTGTCTAATTCTCAGGGAATCACATCTTCTCACCCCACTAACTGCCATAATGACTAGCCCAGAGAATCTCCACTGATATCAGATGACAGAAAATTCTCCATGCAATTTCTCAAGATAAACCTGGTCCAGAAAACTGGGCTCATCCCAGACACTGCCCTACATGGGGCATGCTCATAAGGTTACATTAACACAGAAGAGCAAAGGGATATTACACTGCATTCTCACAGTATCCTTCTATTTTTTTAATTATGCCAAATCATGCTTATAAACTTAAAAACACTGCACATTTTGGGGAATGGGGAGTTACACAATGAATAGGGTGCTTGCCTTGTGTGCGGCTCACCTGTTTTGATCTGTGGCACTATATCTTGTCCCTAAGTCCCACTCTCAGTGTTCTCTGAACTCAGTGCCAGGAGTAATATTTGACTATGGCAGGGTTTTCTCCATGATGGAGAACATCACCCTGCCCCCACAAAACTTTATTTGTGACTGCAACCCATATTTCTGCCAAAAAATATACACAAGTTAAGGTCTACTGTAAGTATGCAATAAAAATCGTGGGAACAAAATTTTGTTTCAGGAGAAAGGAAAACAAAAGAATCTCTGGGGTCTGGGAAAGAAAAGATTTGAGAGGTGATAATTCAGGTTACATTTATACCCAGTACCTGTACATCATGGGGAAAAAGCAATTGTGGATTTGTCGTTGATCATGGCACGAGCAGGGGATGTGGAGGTAAGCTGTGTGTGTGTGTGTGTGTGTGAGTTGGTATATTGTGTCTCCCACACTATAGGGAACAGAAAGGAGAACTTATGTGCAGGTGTTACAGGACAGACCCTGTTGAGGCAAACCTCTAACCCACTCTTCCAAGGTGCTGTGCACATTTTCCTGCCTTTGGGTTCATAGGTGTATAACCAAAAGCCATTTCCTACTTCCCTATTCTTTCTCTGCTGTAGTGTCCCCTCCCCATTCCAGAGTGAATTATGGGAACTCTTGGCAGGGTGTATATAAGGCTTGCTAGTGAGGGCAAGAGTCAAAAAATAAGACAATGACAATGAGCTACAAAAGATAAAAAACAACACAGTCTCATGCATCCAAGAACCATAACCCAGCACAGCTCTGCAGTTACTGTCTTCAGGTGTCTGCTGGAATAAGAAACTTGGAACAAGGCATCCAGATCTATCATGGAAGTATCACCCATGAAGAAGTAGTTTGGGGTCATGTTTCATAGAAATCACTTGTGTCAGCAGGATATAGCTATGTAAGCCTAAAACTTTCATCACATTGAGAACCAAGATTTCACATTGTATCTACCACTTATTTTCTCACCTCCCATCCCATTTACCAATTCTCTCATTATTTCAATAATTTTGCTATTGGTTCTCCAGATTTTCCCAACTCCCTGTCTCCTCCACTCGACTTCTATGTACCCCTTTTATCTTGAGTTTATCCAGTATTAAATGTCAATTATAACTCATTAAAATTAGAAAAATTAGTTTAATCCTTAGGGAATATCCTAATTAAAAATCTATAAGACTCAAAACATACAAAATAAACTTGTCACAAACATATCACACAAACAACAAAGAATGTCAACCAAAAAGCTGGGCTGGACCTCACTCACCTGCCTGCAGCAACTCCAGGACTCAGGGATCCTAGTGGCATGAAAAGACCATCCAGGGGCCCTTTTATCCTGGAGGCAGCAAGACCAGAAGGAAACAGGGGATTTCCCAATAGGTTTCTTATTTAAGCTGTCTTATACTCTTCCGGAAACAAATGGTCAAACTGGTAATTGTAGTAAGAACACCAGTTGGGAGCTGTCTGAAGATTAGGCACATTTCTTTTAAAAACTGAATCACCATGAAATACAGTCACAAACTTTCCTGATTAAGTTTCATCATACAATGAAGGAGCAGCACCCATCCCTCCACCAGGAGTAGCACATTTTTAAACTCTCTGGACTTCAGCAGAGAACTGAGAGCTTTAGACTTTGCCATGGATGGGCAGATGGTTGTAGTTTGCTCTTGGCAATATCTTCAGTCAAATATGAATGAGAAACTTTTTGAAAATTAATTATTTAGTTTTGTTGCAGAGTGTTTTATGTGATAATTTTCTGCTTTTAAATTTTGGGTTAAAATTTAGTTCACAATATTTGAACACCAACCCCACCACCATAACACCTTCTCACCACCATATTTGGGATGTTTCCATCCCAAACCCAAACCCCTGGCCAAAAGCAGAACTGAAATAATTCGTTTTGTATTGTTTATTATGAATAAATTTCTGAAAGTGATCCAAAATACTTTCCTTAGAGGAAAGTATGTGAAGATTTTTGTATTTCACCCAGAGCCCACTGAACCCTTCTACAAGAGATTACTGACATGTTGTTGAAGGGTGAGCCTTATGTGCATATATATATGTATATATATACATATATGTACACATATATCTGTAAAAAAAACTTTTCCTCTAAGACTCTAAGATGGGATGACTTCTATTTTAAACCCCACTAAATATGGTGCACTACTCTTAGAATATTAGTGGTGTTAGGTATGATATGACACGTGGCTGCATTCACATTCAGCCCAGGAGAAAGTTCACTCATGGGTGAAGCTCAGCCTGAGTGAGTGGAGAGCAGCCATGAGCACAGTTTTGGTCGAGTTCTGGAGGTTTTTGGTTGCTGGGGCTGGGTCACCTGAGGCAGGGAAGGCTATCGTCCATCCTCCTACAGGGTGCATCAAATAAGAGAGTCAGGTTTTCTACACAGAGGAGTTTGACAAGTGTTTTCAGGAACTGGAGATTTGCTCCAGGAACAAGGTGCTGTGAGGAAATTCTGGGGTTTTCCCATCTGAGCTGAGTTCTCAAAAAAGGGGCGGGGGTGGAAGCCTCCTCAGTCTCTGGAGCCATCCTCAACAGTGTGTCAGGAGAAGCAGTGAAATGTGAAATATGTCAGCTCCTTGGGAATCTTCTGATCCTGAATGTTAACCTTGACTCTGGCTACTCAGCTGGAAGGTCAAGGATTGATATAGATGGAGAGGTGCATGCATAGACACACATGAAACTTATGAATGGAAAATAAAGAATGATTTTCTTTGTGAAATCAGGAAAATATGTGGTGTAGCAGAACACCTTTCAGGTTACAGGAATGCATGCTAGAAAAGTTGTGCCCTCAAAAGTCCTATGAGGGATCACATGGAAAGTCATGACATTTAAAAGAATCATGAGAAGATTCCATGTTTCTTGGTATCCATGAAATCACAGCTAAAGAAGCTCTGGGTTTGGTAGGAGCATAGATTTGGGGGAACAACCACTAAGAGTCAGTATAAATATTCTCATATTTCAGGATTTGGGGTGTTTAGCTGTGAGAGGGATCTTAATTACAGTTTTCTTGATTTCTTTTGGACTGTGATGTAAAGGCAGGGAGTGACAGTATGACCTCACGTATCATTTCAGAGAGAGCTGAGCAGAACAGTTCCTGAGGAGTGAGTGGGATAATAGAAGAGACAATGGGTGAACAATAGGCCAGAGAGCGGGTGGAGCATGAGTAAAGCATGTCCTGAGGTCAGCCCTTGATGTAAAAGGTTGGGCACAACCTGAGCAGCAGGTAAGCCTGGAAACAGAGGGCAATGTCCCACCCTTCCTTCTTAGCCCCATGAGGTTGAAAGCACCTCTATCAGGATGCCTACATCCTCAGAGGTCACTAAGGATACTCAGCCAGAGCAAATATTTGAGGACTTTTCCACTCCTATCTAATGGGATTGCTGGGATAGTATGCTGGAAATCTACAACACACACAAACACACACACAACACCTTTTAATATATTTAAAACATGTTGTCTCAATCCCCCTACATCTCTACATTCTCCTCTGCCCAATGCTGAGCTCCTATTATCCTCCCATGAACATTCACCATAATACAGCTTCTGACTCTTTTATTATCCTCTTCTTTTGAACCAGTAATGCAGCACCCACTGGGCATATGCCTCTCTATCAGATTTCTCTAATTGCTACAGCATTTTAGGGTGGTGCATCTGCTACCCCCATTTCAGCGGGAAAGTAAAGTACAGGAACAGTGGTTGCTTTGCTTTTCTTCACATAGCTAATGTCACAAGGGTGTTGAGACAGGCATCAATGGTGAAACCTCATGTAAGTCCCCTTGCCCTTGCCCTTTACCCTTAGCTCACTAGAGCTAGATCTGCTGATCCCCTTCTGTGCTGAGTGGGTACTTTAGGGATGAGAGACCAGGATATCCTACTGGGAGATGAGAGTGACCGATCACAGAAAAGATTCCTACAGTTGTCAAGTGTTTCTAGATTCAGCAGCTATTGCCTGTGATGGATCCTATGACCTAGAGTATGCCAGTGAGCCTGATGAGAATGTTGTCTCCGAGTGGGTGGGAGGGCCATTGTGATCAAATTGAGAAGTTGCCAATAACACAAATAAGTAAAAGAAGCTTGTCACATTCCTGACCCACAGAAACCCTGGTTTAATGCAACCACACTGTTTAAACTGCTAAATTTGTATGATTTATGATACAACAATACAAAAAGTATATAACTTCTATCAAAAGGAACCGCCTTTGACCACCTCCCTCAGTCTTCTTCCTAGCTACAAAATCCTTCTTTTAATTTTTAGTATTTTCTACATGATTTCATTTCATGGTTCTGGCCCATCTTCTTCTCTCTCTGAGACACTCCAGACTAGAAATATGGTTTTTAGAAAAATGGGTTATTTAATGATGTTTTTATGAGAACTTGTCACAAATACAACTGTAACTCCTATTTGGAGGAGGCTATACTCTTTCTCTTTCTTGTGCCATATGTGGTGATTCTCAAGCCTTACTTCCGGCTCTGATCTCAAGGATCACTCCTTGTGGTGCTTGGGGACTATATGGGGTGCCAGAAATCCAGTCTGGTTGGCTGTGTGCAAGGCAAACACCCAAATGCTGTATTATCATTCTGGCTCAAGATGTATATAGGAGGCTTTACATGTTTTGCATCACTACATTCTTCATCATTTGCACAAAGGTGAAATAGTTATGGTGTTTTGATAAGAAAAGAAGGTGAACCTGAGAAGACCAACACGATGAGGAGGGGAGATGAGAGGTACCTCCTGCCCAGGGTTTTCAGTGGCTCTGTCTGGTGCTGGAATGAAAGGTGATTGTAGATACTATCACAGCAGGGAAACAAAGGCATGTCCGCATCCCACCTCAAGTCCCCACTTGGCCTCAGTCCCCCAGTGGGTTTTGTTGGATTCTAATTTCTTTACCTACATAACAAGCTTATGTCTCTTACAGGGCTCCTGAAGAACAGAGAGAAAGATCCTATCACTGCTATTTTATATTCCACAGATGAGTGCAATCTTTCTATGTCTGTCACTCTCTTTCTGACTCATTTCACTTAGCATGATACTTTCCATGTTGATCCACTTATATGCAAAGTTCATGATTTCATCTTTTCTAACAGCTGCATAGTATTCCATTGTATAGATGTACCAAAGTTTCTGCGTGCTGAAAGTAGACTAGAGACTGAACACAATGGCCACTCAATACCACTATTGCAAACCACAATACCCAAAAGGAGAAAGAGATCAAAATGGAATACCCTGCCACAGAGGCAGGGGGGTGGAGGGAGACGGGATTGGAGGGTGGGAGGGATACTGGGTTCATTGGTGGTGGAGAATGGACACTGGTGGAGGGAAGGGTTCTTGAACATTGTATGAGGGAAACACAAGCATGAAGATGGGTAAAATTGTAATCTTCACGGTGACTCACTAATTAAAATAATAAATAAATTTTTAAAAAAGATCCTATCACTGCAAGAACAAAGGAAAAGTCCCCGCCAAATCCTTTCCCAGGTCTTAAGACTGGTCCACCCTTTGCTGCAGAGTGGCTACCCCATGGAAGCACCCTCCCGCCAGCAGGCTGCCCTCTGGTTCATACCAACAGCTTCTGTGGGCACCACTACCCAAATCCAGCCCTGAGAGCTACCTCAGGCACTTCCTCCCTTTACCCTGCATGATAAAACCTATAACCCCACAGCATTTCATCTCTGAGCAGCCTGCCCAAGGACTAAGAGTTGACAGTCCAGTGGATTCTATGGGTGGCTAAATGACTTTCCAGATACTTCCCAGGGAACAGCAGGGATGAGAAGGGGATTCACTGGGTTTTCGCTGGAAGACCTCTTTGGAGTTCTGCTCATACTTCCTGCTCCTGGGTCCTCTGCTACAGGACTGGTCCTCCCTACTGCTGAGGCGTAACCGTGCTGCCCCCTGGTGGTGGAGGAAGTTCATTGGGGAAAGGGAGTTGGGCCTCCTACATCATTAAAATACACCAAGACACTGTTGCTTCAGAGTTTGATAAATGATAATATAATAATAATAACAATAACTTCCTTAAATCACCTGAAAGTTCCTCCAGAATTTCCTAAATCTTCCATCTTACATTTGTATTAAGAAATGGGCGCCCAGTCTGTGATTACAAGCAAGGTTCTTGCTCCCAGGCACACAGCGCCTGGCACTCCCATTCCCAGCAGGTGGAGGGGTGTTCTCTTTAGCCCCACTCTATGTAAGTGTTTCCCCCAGTGAATACCTCAGTCTATGCCCACTTGTAGGAACTTAGGAATATGAAAGTCACAGGAAACACACACCAAACACAAGCTGGTGGAGAAGCCACAGGAAGAGCCCTCAGGGGGATGATGGGTTCAAGTGAGGAAGGTGAGGGGTTTTACACCAGAGAATAACTCCCTCAGATCCAGTGTGTTCCCACCTCACAGCCCTGTGTGTCATTGAATCACCCTCCAAGTCCCTTCCTGAGAAGGCCTCAAGAGGCACCAATTTGTATATTAGGGAAGAAAAATAGGATTCAGGTCAAGGTGGATGCAAGGTACTGACAAAGAACAGGCTGGATACAGAAGTGTGAGTCCCTTCTTTGCCTACACTATCAGAACAAAGGTGTGTGTGTGGGGGGGTAGGTTTTCTTTGTTCTTGTTTTTCTTTTTAAATGGTATATATGTTTTTCCAGATAATCTGGTCAATCTAGAATTTGCAGACCATAATATCTATTGTAGGTAACTCCCTCTTGGGACCTCCGGAGCCGAGAGAGATACATTGATGATAAAGGCTTATCCCCAGAAACAGAGCTTTCACTATCATCTCAACCTCTGTAAAGGTCTTCCTCTGCAGAAAGACCACTTTATCCTTAACTCTCCTGACATTTTCTTTTTATATCCAGTCATTTATTTCCCAGACGTCCACTGATATATACTAGGCTCTCTTACACACCCTCACCTGGTATTTAGTAGGAGAGAGAGAAAAAGAGAGAGAGAGGGAAAAAAATGCCTGTCATAGACAGGCCTGTGGGGAGTGTGTGTTGGTGGCAGAAGGGAAACTGTGGACATTTGTGGTAGGAAGTGTACACTGATGAAGGGATAAATATTGGAACATTGTATGACTGAAACTAAACAATGAACTAAATAATGAACACCTTTGTAACTGTGTATTTCATGGTGATTCAAATAAAAAAAATCCTAGGAAAACAAATTAGTGGAGTGAAGACACATGACTTGCAGAAAAGACATGTTTCCGAGTGGATAAAGACCTGAATATTTTTGTTTGTTTGCCTCTTTTTTGTTTTGGTTTTAGGCTACATCTGGCAGTGCTCAGGGCTTACTTCTGAACCTGCACTCAGGGATTACTCCTGGATGGACTTGGGAACCATATGGGATGCTAGGGATTGAACCTGGGAAGGCTGTTTGCAAGGCAAAGACCCTACCTGCTGTACTATCTCTCTGGCACCCAAGGTCAGACTATTTGGGAAACTTCAAGCACTGAGCTCCAAAATGTATGAGGAAAGTAAAATGAGTTGAAAGAATCTTATAGCGTAAACTAGAGACCTTAAGCCTCATCTCAACAGTTTCTTTTGGAGAAAACTGGATGTTTGATCAAATTCACTGTGACTGTGCTGTAGAGTATGAATCAGACTAGGGGGACTTTCAGAGAACTAGGACAATGACACACTCAGTGAAGTCTACAGCAGTGACAGTAAGCATGAGGGGGGACAATGTAAAGAGACAGTTTCACAGGGACTTTCATAGGGACTTCCAGATCACAGCCTAAGTCAGGAGCCTGTAGTTCAGAGTCCAGAAACAGCATTGCACATATGGTGTGGGGTGGAGTGGAAGGCCAAAGTCAGGATGACACCAGGTTTCTGGCTTCGATCACAAAATATTGATTTGAAAAGTTGTACGCACACTATGTTTATTACAGAACTATGTACAATAATCAAAATCTGGACAGAACCCAAGTGTGGATGACAGATGAGTGGGTAAAGCAATTAATTCTAATATACTTTCAGGGGCAGGTGAAATGTGGAACTCAGTTCAATTCCAAACCCCATATAGTTACCCCCAAGCCTGCCAGGAGTTCTATTGAGTTCAGAGCCAGGAATAGTAAGTCCTTAGCATCATCAGGTGTGGATATCCAAAATTCTGGTATACACACATATGAATATACAAAAATTTCTGGTCTATAGGTATATACAAAAAATTCTGGTCTACACATACACACAAATTGAAATTCTACCTATAAGAAAAAATGAAATCTTGCTTTTTGCTACATCTTGAATAGAAGTAGAGAGTTAAGCAAAATAAGTCAGAGGAAAGACAGTGCCAGATGACCTCACTCACATGTGTTATGTAAGGAAACAAAGCAAGAGGGTGGATGGTATGAAATATCAACAAAGCCTTGTAATCTGACAATAGACCAAGGCGACCACATTGAGGGGTACAGGAGAGATCCAGGAGAGGGACTGAGGTGGGGAGAAAATGAGCTGATAAGAAGCTTCTTTTTGGTCACTGTTTCTTTTGAAGTGCAGAAGCTTCGTAGTTTGATGTAGTCCCATTTGTTTATGTTTGCTTCCACTTGCATGGTCAGTGCTGTTTCATCCTTAAAGATGCTTTTAGCTTCAATGTCATGGAGAGTTCTGCCTACATTTTCTTCTATGAACCTTATGGATTCATGTCTTATATTGAGGTCTTTAATCCACTTTGATATGACTTTTGTGCCTGGCTTTAGGCAGAGGTCAGAGTTCATTTTTTTTTTTTTTTTGCAGATAGCTATCCAGTTTTTCCAGCACCACTTGTTGAAGAGGCTTTCCTTGTTCCACTTTGCATTTCTTGCTCCTTTGTCAAAGATTAAGTAGCCATATATTTGGGGGTCTGTGACAGGATATTCAACTCTGTTCCATTGATCTGCAGGTCTGTTTTTATCCCAGTATCATGCTGTTTTAATTACTACTGCTTTGTAGTAGAGTTTGAAGTTGAGGAAGGTGACGCCACCCATCATCTTTTTTCCAAGGATTGCTTTAGCTATTCATGGGGGTTTATTGGTCCACATAAATTTCAGGAGTGTTTTGTCTATTTCTTTGAAAAATGTCATGGGTATCCTGATAGGGACTGCATTAAATTTGTATAGTGCTTTGGGGAGTATTGCCATTTTGATAATGTTAATTCTCCCTATCCGTAAGCAGGGGATGTGTCTCCACTTTCTAGTGTCCTCCAGAATGGGAAAGAACATTTACCCAATACACATCTGATAAGGAATTAATATCCAGGATATACAAGATACTTGTAGAACTGTATAAGAAAAAACCTCCAACCCCATCAAAAAATGGGGAGAAGAAATGAACAGAAGTTTCCACAAAAAAGAAATACAAATGGCCAAAAGGCACATGAAAAAATGCTCCACATCACTAGTCATCAGGGAGATGCAAATCAAAACAACAATGAGATATCATCTCACACCACAGAGACTGGCACACATTCTAAAGAACAAAAGCAACCAATGCTGGCTTGGATTTGGGGAAAAGGGGACGCTCCTTCACTGTTGGTGGGAATGCTGACTGGTCCAGCCTTTCTGGAAAACAATATGGACAGTCCTTCAAAGACTAGAAATTGAGCTTCCATATGACCCCGCAATGCCACTTCTGGGAATATATCCCGAGGATGTAAAAGAGCACAGTAGAAATGACATCTGTACCTATATATTCATTGCAGCACTGTTCACAATAGCCAAAATATGGAAACAACCCGAGTGCCAGATAACTGGTTAAAGAAACTTTGGTACATCTACACAATGAAATACTATGCAGCTGTTAGGAGATATGAAGTCATGAAATTTGCTTATAAATGGATAAACATGGAGAGTATCATGCTAAGTGAAATGAGTCAGAAAGAGAGGGACAGACATAGAGGGACTGAACTCATTTGT
Source organism: Sorex araneus (assembly GCF_027595985.1). Taxonomy (NCBI): domain Eukaryota; kingdom Metazoa; phylum Chordata; class Mammalia; order Eulipotyphla; family Soricidae; genus Sorex; species Sorex araneus. The sequence continues at coordinate 88,140,226 of NC_073306.1, forward strand.
GGAGTGTAGGGTAGCATCACATGAGGCTGACATCCAAGGACAGTAGATACAAGGGCCAGAGGGATTGCCCCATAGCTGGAAGATTGCTTCATGTGCAGAGGGGAGAAGGCAGATGGAGTAGAGAAGGGATCACTAAGAAAATCATGACTGGAGGAACCAGTTGGGATGGGAGATGTATGCCGAAAATAGATAATGGACCAAACATGATGACTTCTCAGTGTCTGTGTTGCAAGTTATAATGCTGAAAAGTAGAGAGAGGGGGGGTATACCCGGGATATTGGTGGTGGGGAATGTGCACTGGTGGAGGGATGAGTGTTTGATCATTGTGAGATTGTAACCCTATCATGAAAGCTTGAAACTATCTCACGGTGATTCAATAAAATTCAAAAAAAAAATTTTAAAAAAGAAGCTTCTTTTTAAGACAGTGGCAGAGGGTCTTATGAACGTTGCTGGTGGTGGCAGTGTGGTACGGTTTTAGATCCGAAAAATAAACAGTAACACTAATGTAAACATATCACCTCAACAATAAAAATTTTTGAAAAAGTAGTGGAACTCTAAAATAAGTTTCATATAGATTTGTGTAATTACGTGAGATGACAGTTGTAGAACTTATTTCTCAGACCATACACTATATTAAGGGATGCATAACTATAGATTTATAGAAGGGGGAAATTAGGTGAGACAAGTAACAATGCCAGTTAAAATCACACCATAATTGTTACAAATGACTGCTTTTTTCATATCCAGATCTATAGCTTTGGTGCTACAGAGTGGAGTTTCCTTAGATGAATATCAAAACTGCTTCTCAACAGTTTTGAAGGATGGAACAAAATTACAGAGGAAAAATTTATAGAGAAAAGGAAATGAGTAGAGAGTAGCCTGCAAAAGACAGTGAGTTTCTGCCAGTTATCCCCAATGTAGGTGATTTAAATTCTCACCCTCCCTTTTTACTTAACTTCATTTGGGTTTTGAATTTACATAACATAGCTTATCCTTTGTGATTACTAAATACAATCCATTTGGGACTCTCTATTTTCCCCCAATCCCTTCTCTCTTCTCTAATAATTGCCCTGGAGCAGATCACTCCCATCTACTCACTAGTCAAGTGTAGAAATGAAATGAATTCAAGATCTCAGGTATGTGTATGAATGAGAGACTTTATTTATCTTAGTGGAAATTAATGGCACAGAGGCCAGGGCTGTTTGCTCAGGAACATTCGCGGTGCTCCCCTGCAACCACACTGAAAATACCTTAACTCCTGTCCTATCTCTTGAGACTTTTATGGCCTTTTTCTTCACAGTTTCTCTGCCTTCGTTTTGTTGGTTTCCATTATTGTTTTTTCAGAATCAAACTCTATCTCAGATTCAAACTCATCTCCTTCTTATACTAACCTATTCTCTTGTTTCCTCCATGCCCATTAATGCCCAGGGAGATACCTTTCTGTATTTTCTTTATTTGATTTGATTTTATTGAATCGCCGTGACAAAAGTTACAAAGCTTTCAGGTTTAAGTCTCAGTCATATAATGATCAAACCCCCATCCCTTCACCAGTGCACCTGTTTCCCCACCAGGAACCCCAATATACCCTCCTCCCACCCCCCACCCACCCCCGCACCTGAGTGGCCAATGATCTTCACTTTATTCTCTCTATACTTTGGATACATTCAATATTTCAACAGAGAACTGACTATTATTATTATTTGGAATTTTCCCCTAACAATCAAACCTGCTGAAAAGGAATCATTTGATAGCTTGTTTTCCATTGCTGAGAATGAAGATTATAGGAGCTCGCGGCCTCTGCCGCAGCTGCGCAGTTTTGGATTTCTGTTATTTTAGCTCAGTTTACAGTCTAAATGCAGTTCTATAAGTCTCTGGGTGCCAAGATGGGTTAGCAGACCTCCCAGATCATAGTCTTTAAGGAGCAGAGGGCCTGTGTCGTGCTCCGCTGCTCTGGATCTCATCTGGGTGGAGGGTGTGCTGGTAACACCCCACCCCATGATCTCTTGCACACCACATCACTACAAGCTAGTACCTCTGGGTTGTGAGCCCTAGAAAATGGCGGATGCCACGTGGGCGCTGCTGCTGCTGCCGCTGCTATCTTCCCCGTAGAAAGAAAGCGTTGGGAGAGAAAATTCTTCTTCCTCACCGGGCGGCATGGGGTCATAGCTCAGCTCACAGGATAGATTCATTTCTATAAGTCTCTGGGTACCAAAATGGGTTAGTAGATCTCCCGGATCATAGTCTTTAAGGAGCAGAGGGCTCTGTATTTTCTTAATTCTCTTAATTTCCCACATCAAGTCACTATCCAAATCCCATAACTTTGCCTCAGTGAAGATGTGACTCTTATAGAAACCCTTTTCCTACCGACACTGTCTTCCTCCAGATCCAGAGGAATCTGTCCACCATTCTATCTTCAATCAACCCCAGATTTTCCTATCAAATAATACCTTCCAATGCCTAAGATCACATCATAGTTTTAATAAAAATAAATCTCATTCTGCATCAGTAAGTGACTGCCAATGTGAGCTTACTAGATTAAGGTTCTATACAAGGTTCCTATTTCTGAACTCCTCTTGCCATTCCCACACCAACCTCCTGTGACAAGACTGTTACACACTTATTCCAACCACGACAATCACAGAGGTTATGCTTTTAAAAGATTAGGAAGAAGTTTTCTCAGGGCAAATTTTTTCTTCTCTAAGTCAGGACATGGGGGAACCTAGCAGGTTAGTAGTGGTCAGGGCAATAAAACTGAATTATTTACAACAGGTGCACGTATCTCAAGGGTTAGGCCAAGCACCTATTGAAAAAATAGTGGAATCTAACAAAACTTTTAAAGGCAGAGAAACAATGAAGACAATAGGCCATAAAAGGATTGAGAGATAGGACAAAAATTTAGGCAGTATTATTAGATACAGTCAACACTAGTACCATCCCTGGAAACACATGTGAACCCTTGGGCACCCCACATATGACCCCTGAGTACAGAATCAGGGATAGACCCTAACGTCATTATATGTCCCCCTCCCCTCCAAAAAGTTAGTAATTATTCCTGTCTTGGTCTATGGAGTGTGGGTGATAAACTCAATGGAATCAAGATTGAATGGGTGAGGAAGAAGACTTTATGCACACAGAGAATTTTCCCACCAATTAACTTTCCTATAGTATAGTTCAGGAGGGGAAAGAAAAGGAAGTAAATTGTTATAATCTATTCTTCTATTCAAATCTGTCATTTGAGAATTAGCGAGCTATACAATAATTGCTTCTCAATGATGCAATAATGACATCATAAATAGGGGTTCCCTCTTGCCAACCCTTGGATTTCTCAGGACCAGGCAGAGGAACCAGAGGGACAGAGGATCAGAGGAACCCGCGCACAGTCATCCAACTTGTTTATATACTTGTCAAATTCACTACAAACACAAAGGGGTAAGTTGCATTTGAATGACTGGGAACAGCTTCTTTTACCTTTCATTTCCTGGATTGACCTAAAGCATCCTACGTCTAGAAGATGTGTATGTTTGTTTAAAAGTTTGCTCTCGTGCAGGAAGACAGGGTGGGGAGGAAAAAATCCACCCCTGGGCAGCACAGAGTTGTAGCCCAGTTCGCAGTCCCAGTGCATTGCTATTAGATGCTGCGCTGGATGCCCGAATGTGTTAGGTCTCTGGAATCAAAGATGGCGCCTGCCATGTGGGTCCTCCTGCATGGAAAATGGCGGCTTGGCAGCACCCACATGGCAGGCGCCATCTTCTAAGAATACTAACCCAGAGGTATTCGATTTTTACACTTGGGGCTCCCAGGGACTCATGGGAAGGGGGTGTAACCAGCACGCCCTCGGCCCAGATAAATCCGGAGCTGCTGAGCGTGAAGTGGACCCTCTGCGCCTAAAGACTTTGATTCCAGAGACTTCTTACAGCAATGCACTGGGACTGTGAGCTGGGCTATGCAATTTCTGGCAGAATTTTCCCTGGACTTTATACAGAAATCCAAAACTTAACATTTATAATTGTCAGCAATGTGAAATGGTTCCTTTTGAACAGGTCTGACTTGGGTGGAAACTCCAAATAATAACAGTAAGTTTTTGTTGAAATATCGAAGGTTATTAATGTAGCAGCCACCTCTCTGGACTGTGAACTAAGCAAAGCCCCATGCTGGCTGACGTGGCGTGGCGTACACCATACTATGAGGCGCGGGAAGGGGGATGAGAGGGAAAAAAAAAGGGAAAAGGAAAAAGGAGGAAAAAAAAGAGTTATGTACTTGTAGCAGTGGGGCTACATATCTCTTCATTCCCAGCAATGGAAAACTAATTATCAAATGCTTCCTTGGTAGTAGGTCTTTCTCTCTTGGGTGGAAACTCCAACAACTATAGTGAGTTTTGTGTTGAAATATGGAATGGAATCAAGGTAAAGAGAAAATGAAGTGAAATTCATTAGTTATACAGTAGGGGGTAGGGGGTAAGGGCGGGGGGTATACTGGGGTTTTTGGTGGTGGAATATGGGCACTGGTGAAGGGATGGGCGTTTGAATATTGTATAACTGAGACATAAACCTGAGAACTTTGTAACTTTCCACATGGTGATTTAATAAAAAGTTAAAAAAAATAAAATAAAAGTTCGCTCTCATTACAGCCAGCAAGAACTGAGATGTATCATAGAAAAGAGAGTATAAACAATTCTGGAGTTCAATTTAACAATCTGCCTTTCCAGAGGATACTAATAATTTTGTGAAAGGGCTTTCTAAGCAATGTAAAAGGGGCCAGGGGCCATTCCCAGTGATAGTCTGGTTGTGCAGGGCCAGGTCATTCAATGTTAGAACCAGACAATTTGGTGCTGCTCAGCCAAAAATTCTGGGGACTTCGAGGGCCAGACTGGGAGTGCTCAGGGTACCACATGGTACTGAGGATTAGATTTTCAACCTCTGGACAGAGGCATGCATTCTAGCCTTTTGACTTGTCTCCCATATTGAGAGTCAACAACAAAAATAAATAAATTTAAATAATTATCTTAAAACTACATTAAGGGTCTGAGACATAGTAGAGCAGGTAAGGTGCTTGCTTTCTATGTGGCTGACCTGGGTTTGATCCCTGGCATCTCTAATGGTCCCAGAGTACCTCCAGGTGTGATTCCTGAGTGCAGAGTCAAGAGAAATCCCTGAGCAGCACATGTCAAGTCCCAAAACCAAACAAAGAACAAGAGGAGAAAAAAAGAAAAGAAACTATATTAGATATACTTCATTTGTTTTCTGTCAAAGGATATCAATGTTGTCAATTAGATAAAACTTGTGACAATCGTCAGGAACTGATCAGCCCTGTCTGCTTCTCAAAGTTAGAGGAGTACTTAGCTCAGTGAAAAATGTAGCAGTGGGGGTGGTATGGGGATACAGGAATTCCTTCTTTAAACGACATTTAAATTATATTTGTAGCCATGAACATATATTTCAGATAAATTAGAATTTCCCATCCCATCTCCTCTTCTGAATTCTTCCCTTACTCTGGTCACTGGAGGAATAGACAGTGGGTAGGGATTCATCAACCTTCCGTCTTCCAGTCCTTTCGTGAAGAGCCAGTCCTCAAAATTTGAAGACTTCTGCAGGACACTAGATTAACAAAAGTCCTGGGAACCCACTCCCACTCTACTGTCCCATTTTCTCCCCAGAGGTATGGAGAGGTGTCCAGTCCATGCGGGAGTTCTTTGGAACTCTATAATGGAAGCCATTTTCTTTGTTCTGTTTTGTTTTGTTCTGTTTCATCTTAGCATTTGGATGAGACCCAGTAGTGTTCAGGTGCTACTCCAAGCCCAGTACTCAGAGATCACAACTCCTGGGGGTGCCATTGATCAATTCCATGCTTCCAGAATGCGCAGACCTTAGAGCAATCTCCCTGGTCCCCATGGATGCCTGGTCAAACTTATGTGCCCTTCAGATAAATGTCTTTATATTTTTACCTTTTGACACACAAAATGATAATGAAAATGAACAAATATATCGATAAAGAGTGAGGATCAGAAATATGAGGACATAAGGAAAAGTTACAAAAAATAAGCTGAATCTAAAGGAGAACCAGTTTGGAATGTTTGTGGAAGAAAAGTGTGGTTAGTGAGTAAGAGCAAATGGAGACTGGAACAAATATATTATGAGAGGTAGGCAGGAGTAAGATTTTGAAGTTCTTACACGTTATGTAAAGAATTTGTATTTTACTTTTTCTTTTTTTTTCATTCTTTTTTGTTTTTAAAATTTTTTGGAGGAAGCATTGTACAAATTCAATGCGATCCCTATAAAGATACCCTTGACATTCTTCAAAGAAATGAATCAAGCACTCCTGAAATTCATATGGAAAAATAAGCACCCATGAATAGCTAAATCAATTCTTGGGAAAAAGAAAATGGGAGGAATCAACATCCCCAACTTCAAACTCTACTACAAAGTGGTAGTAATTAAAACAGCACAGTACTGGAACAAAGGCAGAGCTGCAGACCAATGAAACAGGGTTGAATATTCTGACACACCACCCCAAATATATGATCATCTAATCTTTGATAGGGGAGCAAATGTGAAGTGGAGCAAGGAAAGCATGTTAAACAAATTGTGCTGGCAAAACTGGACAGCTATATGCAAAAAAAATGGATTCAGATCTCCACCTATAACCATGTACAAAAGTCAGATCAAAATGGATTAAAGACCTCAACATCAGAGCAGAAGCCACAAAGTACATTGAAGACAAGGTCGGCAAAACCCTCCACAACATCGTAGCGAAAGTTATCTTCAAAGCTGACACACCGCTGGCCAAGCAAGTGAAAACAGAGATAAAGAAATGGGACTACCTTAAACTAAGAAGCTTTTGCACCTCAAAAGATACAGTGACCAAAGTACAATGACAGCCTACAGAATGGGAAAGGATACTTACCCAATACCCATCCAATAAGGGGTTGATATCAAGGATAGACAAGGCACTGGCTGAACTCCACAAGAAGAAAACTGCCGACCCAATCAAAAAATGGGGTGAGGAAATGAACAGAAACTTCCCCAAAGAAGAAATCCGAATGGTTGAGAGGCACATGAAAAAATGCTCAAGAATCACTAATCATCAGGGAGATGCAGATCAAAACAACAATGAGATACCATCTCACACCAAGGAGACTGGCCTACATCCAAAAAAACAAAAGCAACCTGTGTTGGCGTGGTCGTGTGGAGAAAGGGACTCTTTTTCACTGCCGGTGGGAATGCCGACTTGTTCAGCTCTTTTGGAAAACAATATGGACGATTCTCAAAAAATTAGGAATTGAGCTCCCATTTTACCCAGCAATACCACTCCTGGGAATATATCTCGGAGAGGCAAAAAGGTATAGTAGAAATGACATTTGCATTTCTATGTTCATTGCAGCACTGTTTACAATAGCCACAATCTGGAAAAAGCCGGAGTGCCCAAAAACAGATGACTGGTTAAAGAAACTCTGGAACATCTACACAATGGAATACTATGCAGCTGTTAGAAAACATGAAGTCATAAAATTTGCATATACGTGGATCAACATGGAAAGTATCATGTTGAGTGAAATGAGTCAGAAAGAAAGAGACAGACATAGAAAGATTGCACTCATATGTGGAATATAAAGTAGCAGAGAGGTACAAGCTTGCAATGATGCAACTTCTGGCAGAACTTTCTCTGGACTTAGATACCAAAATACTAAAATACAGAAATCCAAAACCTCATGGCTGCTATTGTAGCCACACGACCTCATATCTCTTCATTCTGAGCAATGGAAAACAAATTATCAAATGCTTCCTTTCCAGCAGATCTGACTTGGGGGGGGAATCCAAACAATAATAGTGAGTTTTTGTTGAAATATTGAATGTAATCAAAGTAAAGAGAAAGCAAAGTGAAATTTATTAGCTACACAGGCGGGGTGGGGTCTTGGGAGGTGGGGGGTGGGGGGAGGTTTACTGTGGTTCTTGGTGATGAAATATGTGCACTGGTGAAGGGATGGGTGTTTGAGTCTTGTATAACTGAGACTTAAGCCTGAAAGCTTTGTGACTTTCCATATGGTGATTCAATAAAAAATAAGTAAATAAATAAATAAATTTAAAAAATAAAAATAAATATGTTAAAGTCTCAAAAAATAAAATAACATTTTTTGGAGGTTACAAATGGTGTTGTTTAGGGCTCACTCTTGTTTTTGAACACAGGGATCATTTCTGGTGGGCTTAGGGAACCATATGAGGTACCAAAGTCAAATCTTGGTCAGTTGCAAGCCAGGCAAGGTTGGAAGTTTAGTTGATTGCCACCATTATGGTAATATAATATTTTGTTGCACCATGTTCTCACAGGACAACTATAAACTATACAAAATATAAATTAAAATAACTGTATATTAAGTATCTGTAGTATACATAGTGTAGTCAAATTTGAAAAGGATCTCAAGACTTAGAATGGGAATTGATACTGATGGGTTTTGCATTTTATAATTCCTGGTCAAAGGACAGGAAACGTTTAGCACATACAGTGGCTAAAATTCCAGTAGAAAATTAAATAATGTCTTCTTGATACTTGGAGGGCCCACTTGGGATGGGAGATGCATGCTTAAAGTAGACTATAGACCAAATGATGGCCACTCAATACCTCTATTGCAAACCACAACACCCATAAGGAGAGAGAGAAAAATGGAAATCCCTCCCACAGAGGCAGGGTAGGGTGGGGGGTATGGGATAAGGGTGGTGGGAGGGATACTGGGATCATTGGTGGTGGAGAATGGGCACTGGTGAAGGGATGGATACTCGATCATTGTATGACTTAAATGTAAGCACGAAAGTTTGTAAGTCTGTAACTGTACTTCACAGTGATTCATAAAAAAATTAAAATAAGAAATTTGAGAGAAATAGAGCAACTGAAAATTCAGTAGAGTACTTCAGTAATTAAAAAGCTAGAATGCAAGCATGATGAGAATGTCATATAAAAATTTGTGTGTGAACTATGCCTAAATATCTTATTGACCACTCAAGTACATAAAATATCCCAATGGAAGACACTGGGCAGACTCAAACTTCCCAAGAGACTTGATCTCTTTATTTAAATTGAATCAGCATGAGACACACAGTTATAAGGCAGCTCATGATCAGGTTTCAGTCATACAATGTTCCAACACTCATCGCTCCACAGTGTACCTTTCCTACCTCCGATGTCCCTAGTTTTCTTCCCACTACACCCCGCCCCAGCCCACTAACCCTGTCTCAAAAGCAGGAGGATGGGCTGGAGTGACAATAGAGGAGGTAGACACTTGCCATTACAGGGATGAACAGATGTGGATGCCAGGCATTCCATATGACCTCTAAATGCAGGCATTCCATATGACCTCTAAATGCCAAGTCAGATGTTACCTCTGAGCACAGCGGGATGTGGTCTGCCCACCCAAACAATCAAAAAAAATGGAACCAATAGAAGAGAAATGGAAAAAAGTATGTGTTCACCAGCCTGTGCAGAGTGGAACAAACAAGCAAAAGCACATAGAGATAAAAAATTTGATATATATTCCTCTCCATCTGGTTTTTAAATATTAATTTTATTATTAAAATTGTTATGTGTTAAGTTTTTAAAAACTTAACACTAATAAACTTAATACACTTAATAACACTTAATAAACTTAATAAACTTAAGAATATTTAGGAATCTGCTGGAATATGTAGATTTTTTCCTCCAGAAATTCTACCTGCCAACTTGGTGAGGAAAGCATTGCTTTTGGTTCCACAAAATGGAAGATTATGGGAAGAAAACTTTGCTCTAGTAACTGGAGATTAGCCTGCTGAACCCAGGCCTCCAATCTTAAGGTAAGAAGGACTCAAAGACTAGGGCTATTAGAAGGATTATTCCTTTAAGCAACGTTTTGGAAATTTAATTTTTTAAAATTTGAGTAGATCATAATTTTTGCCTTGTTTGGGTCTATTGACTTCACAGCTGTTGCTACCTTTTTCTGGTTTTAACTAGTGTTTCCCAAATGGTTGACCCCCCTGCCGAGCCTTCCAACTCTATCTCTATCTTTGCACTTTGAACTCTGCTTTGTGCCTGCTATTGTCCTCACACCTTCTCAGTTTTCCTCAGTCACATGAAAGAACATTTTTTGGTACAGATTCCAAATTACTGACTCCTGGGTAGGTGTGAGAAATCACTCCAAACTTCAGACAAATAGATATTCTTTCTTGACAAAAATAATGAAGGCAACTTTTTATTTTTTAAATTTACTTCTTATTATTGGATCACCATGAGATACAGTTACAAGTTTTCATATTTGAGTTTCAGTCATACAATGATCAAACACCCATCCCTCCAACAGTGCAGATCATCCACCACCAATGTCCCAAGTATACCCCCCCTTTGCAACCATCCCCCTGTCTCAATGACAGACAATTTCCTCCATACTCTCTCTCTCTCTCTACTTTGGGGCATTATGGTCTGCAGTACAGATACTGAGATGCAATCATGTTTGGTCCTTTATCTACTTTCAGCACACATCTCCCATCCTGAACAATTCCTCCAACCATCATTGACTTAGTAATCCCTTCTTCATTCTAGCTGCCTTCTCCCCCAGCTCATAAGACATGCTTGCACCTATGGGGCATTATTCCTGGTCCTTGTGTTTACTGTCCTTAGGTGTCTGTCTCATGTGATGTTATTCTATTCTCCACAAATGAGTGCAGTCCTTCTATGTCTGTCCCTCTCTTTCTGACTCATTTCACTTAGCATGATACTCCCCACGTCCATCCACTTATAAGCAAATTTCATGACTTCATCTCTCCTAACAGCTGCATAGTATTCCACTGGTTAGATGTACCAAAGTTATTTTAACCAGTCTTCTGTTCTCAGGCACTCGGGTTGTTTTCAGATTCTGGCTATTGTGAACAGTGCTGCAATGAACATATACGTGGAGATGTCATTTCTACAGTGCTTTTTTGCACCCTTGGGATATAGTCCCAAAAGTGGTATTGCAGGGTCATATGTAGCTCAATTTCTAGTTTTTGAAGAAATGTCCATCTTCTTTTCCAGAAAGGGTGGACCAGTCAGCATTCCACCAACAGCCCAACAGTCAAAGAGCATCCCTTTTTTCCCCCACATCCCCTCCAGCACTGGTTGCTTTTGTTCTTTTGAATGTGTGCCAATCTCTGTGGTGTGAGATGATATCTCATTGCTGTTTTAATTTGCATCTCCTTGATGATTAGCGATGTGGAGCAGTTTTTCATGTGCCTTTTGGTCATTTGTATTTCTTTTTTGAGGAAGCTTCTGTTCATCTTTTTCTCTCCACTTTTGATGGGTTTAGAGGATATTTTTCTTGTATAGTTCTAATAGTGTCTTGTATATCCTGGTTATTAATCTCTTATCAGATGGGTAGCAGGTAAATATTCTTTCCCATTCTGTGGGCTCTCTCTGTATTTTAGTCACTGTTTCTTCTTAAATGCAGAAGCCTCTGAGTTTAATGTAGTCCCACTTGTTTATGTTTGTTTCCACTTGCTTGATCAGTGGTGTTTCATCCTTAAAGACACTTTTAACTTCAATGTCATGGAGGGTTCTGCCTAAATTTTCCTCCATGTGACTTATGGATTCATGCTTGATATTGAGGTGTTTAATCTACTTTGATCTGACTTTTGTGTCTGGCTTAGACAGAGGTCAGAGTTTACTTTTTTTTTTTTTGCAGGTCGTTATTCAGTTTTCCCAGCACCACTTGTTGAAGAGGCTTTCCGTGTTCCACTTCATACTTCTCCCTTGTCAAAGAATAAGTGGTCATGTATTTGAGAATATTCAACTCTGTTCCATTGGACTATGGGTCTGTTTCTAGCCCAATACCATATTGTTTTAATTACTACTGTTTTGTTGTACAGTTTGAAGTTGGGGAAGGTGGTGCCAACCATCTCCTTTTTTTCAAAGGATTACTCTAGCTTTTCATGAAGGTTTATTGTTCTATATGGATTTCAGGAGTGTTTTGTCTATTTCTTTGAAAAATGTCATGAGTATCCTGATAAGGACCACATTAAATCTGCATAGTGCTTTGGGGGGAGTATTGCCATTTTGATCATGTTAATCCTCCCTATCCATGAGCGGGGGATGCATCTCCCTTTCCTAGTGGAAGACCAAGTTTTTCAATCAAGCAGCAGTATCCCTTCCTACAAAGTGAAGCAGAATAATTTAGAGCAGGGAATGAATGGGAAAAATCTAAAGAATGTGTCAACAACAACAGAAGGTGTGACCAAGAGTGTCCCAAATTCTGCCTAGGCAAAACTGAGGAAAAGAGTCAATTCAACAACCAACCAAGAACGCCCTACTACTTTAACAGAGTAGCTTCGTCAACAAAACCATTCCAAGCTACTCAGCCATGGAAGAGAGACATGATCAAAGATGGAAGCTGATCAAGTAGAAAGTCTACCTGATGTTAACATGTTAAATGAAGGTATACAAATCATAGTCCTTGTATAAGACAAAGATACTCATTTATGGGACAATAAAAAGAACTTACAAAGTTTTGCGGTGCCTTTACAATGAAATACATTTCACAAAAAGCATGTTTTCCTGATTCTTTCTCATCTGGATCTATCATTATCTGTTATTCACATGAGTGGTTTCACTTGTCTCTACTGGTCACGCTTTGTGAATATTTCAGCGTATCACTGTATCACTGTCATCCCATTGTACATAGATTTACTCGAGCGGGCACCAGGAATGTCTCTATTACACTCAGCCCTAAGATTTTAGCAGCCTCTCCTTACTCGTATTTCTCAATGATTGGAGACTCTTTTAGGGTTAGGTGAATGAGACCTATCGTTACTGTTTTTGGCATATCAAATACACCACAGTAGCTTGCCAGGCCCTGCCGTTAGGGTGGGATACTCTCAGTAGTTTGCTGTGCTCTTGCCGGTTTCAGAGTATTTCAGGATAATTAATATCTACACCACCTGGTCCCTCTCCCTTTGATTAGGTGAACCTTTGGCAATAAATGATGGTGGACACTGCTACCTACTTTTGTTTGGCAAAGCTAAGAATGAGTCGGTGGAGGAATTGTGCGGTTTTGTAGAAACCCAGTCTTGTGTATTGCGTAGTCTCTTCCCACCCCTCAGTCCCCCAAATAAAAACCCAGTTGCTGTTCATTAAGAGGGGGCTGAACACCAAAAGAATCATGAGCAAGGGGCATTGACTGGGTACTTAGAAGGAGTTATGACTCTTGATGCATGAATTTATGGCCATTTCCCATCTCTTGGTTCAAAAAAATTATGCCCCAGTTTTAGTGAATGGGAAAGCAAATTGGAAATAGGAAAACACACTAATTCATGAAGGAACTAGCTAATTTTGATGAAATGCTAAACAAACTTTATTTATATATTTATTTAAAGTAATAACACATGTATAGGGAAAAACAATGTCTTAATCTACTTCACCCATGCCACCTAATATGTCTAATAACAGCATATATTAAGAAAATGTATTTTATTAATTCTTTGTTTATGTATCATGGCTATCACTTGCTATTTGATTACTCTGCCTCTGTGATCACATTATTACATTAAACTATATATTTTATCATTAAAATAATATTTGATTATAGTTATTACATTAAAATATATATTTCACTCAAAGTATAAAGAAGCTGTGGCAAATAGCAAGTTTTCATCTTCTTTTCAAAATTTTTCATATTGTTTTAGATTTTTGGGTCATATGAAACAATGCTTAGGGTCTAGTCTTGGCTCTTCATTGAGAATATACTCCTGATAGGCTCAGGGGGACATATGAGTTGCAGTGGATCAAATCCAGTTGGCTGCATGCAAGGCAAGAGGTCTACCCATTGTACTATGTCTGGAGCCCCAAGTTGTCGATTTTTAATGGCATAATGTACTCCCAGGGATTTACTGATGAACCGACAAGGTTCAGTAGTTTGGCTCAGGACTCAGTTTCTGATAATAGAAATTCAATCCTTGCTAGAAAGCTCATCTAACTGAAGTAAATGGCTTCACTGCTACTGTCTGTTCTTTGAAAACATTTCCTATATTCAGCTCCAAATGAAGAGTGATCAAATGCTTTGAGATTGTTTGGTGGAATGGAGCTGTGTAAATTCCAGAACACAGACAATGTTGGGGTTACCTTATTATTGGATGAACCCTGGTCTTCCCTTGAGGGAAAAGAGCAGTTTCACTCTAGCTTGCCACAAAGGTAGATCTCTCTCTCTTTTTCTCAGACAGCCCAGACTGCAAGGCAGTAATTGAATTAATGTTGGGAGAGAAGCTGCAGTGTGAAGAGAATGAGTTGGCAGATCAGGCAGCCCTACCTGAGCAGCTCAAGTAAGAAGGTGTGAGCAGGTTGGCTGGTTGGAAAGCATAAGAATTTCTAAAGTGGGACAGGTAAGAGGGAAGAAATTTCTATGCAAGAACATTTTGCTAGTAAAAAGGAAGTAATTTCTATGCAAGAACATCTACACAAACATATCTCAATTAAAAAATCTTAAAAACAATTCATAGGCTTTCCATAAAAATGAAAGTCAAACAGGATTCAGAATATCATCGGTGAGTGTTCTAATACTGTGGTGCACTATTCTGGTCTTTATTTGCTAATGGATGTCTCCGCCTATGGGCCAGATTGGGTCTTAAAAGATACTGCTCATTGAAATCTTATTTAAAATGTAATGTCTATCATTCATCTACTTTGAATCTTAATATTATTCCAATATTTATCCTCAGGAAATGCGATACTATAATGCAGAGCCAGAAACAACAAGTGCTCAATTTAACCCAAAAGTTATAGGATGGGTGGGATGTCTCCTGCCTACTCCACCAAAGTATCCATGTGCTTCTCACCCAAGAAGACCTGGACAGCTATCTGGGACAAGCCTTCACGGACAAAATGGCTGAAATGCAGAGTCTGGTAGAGCATCTCATCAGCAAGCTCAGTCCTGGTGAGTCGGTCACATCACCCACTGCACTGAGCCCCAGGTCACCTGCTCATCCTGGGCTCACATTTCCAGCAGAAATTATCTCACAAGCCCTTTTGGATTTTAAATTTCTCTTAGGGGCTAGAACCATAATACAATTGGTGGACGTTTCCTGTGCCTGCAGCCTGCTTGGGTTTGATCCCTGGCATCCCCTATGCACCATTGAGCACTGACAGAAGTGATTTCTGTGTGCTGAGCCTGAAATAAGCACTGATCACTGATTGGTTGGACCAATAACGAAAAATAAAATCATATCCCTCCTCAATGGGCCAGAGAGAGAGAGTGCACCAGGCAAAGTGCTTGCCTTCTGTGTCTGGTTTCTATCCTTGGCCCAAGACCCCCACCACCAGTGTTCCCTAGGCATTGAGCTGAGTGTTAGCCCTGAGAATCACTAGTTGTGGCCCTAAAATAAAACAAAAGAATGCAAAAATCTGAAATCATATTTGGGCTGTGACAGAAGATGATCTCTCTAGAGAGAATAAATTCATGGAGTGATGTGAATTAACTAGAAGGCAGATAGAATTTATGACAGGAATCAATATTCTCTCCAGGAGAAGAAGGGGCATCAATAGTCCATGCCTCCAACCAAAATTGTTTTACAACAGAGAAAAGTGGTAGAAGGAAATCTGGAATCCTACAAAAAAAAGTAAAACAATAAGCAAAAAAAAGTAAACAATTTAAGAAAAATAGTCATTACCACTCTCAGAGCTTGTAATGATTGTGATTTGCAATTTCAGGCTAATAAAATTAATGGATGAGATTCATGCTACAGACTACCCTTAATACAATGGAAATAATCAGCACAGAAATTATACTTGTAATTACAGTTTTCAGATCTCACTTACTGCATTCTATGTCTAGTAGATAAAGGATTTCTAGTAAGTAAGTTCCATGGGAAATAGGTGAATGGATATTTCTTTCTTTTTTTTTTGCAACCATTTTTTTAATTGAATCACTTGAGAACAGTTACAAAGCTTTCAGGTTTAAGTCTCAAGCATACAATGATCAAACACCCATCCCTTCACCAGTGCACATGTTCCATCACCAAGAACCCCAGTATACCCCCTATACCACCCCCCAACCTGCCTGTGTGGCAGATGATTTTCACTTTACTCTCTCTTTACTTTGATTACATTCAATTTTTGAAAGAAAACCCACTATTATTATTTGGAATTCTCTCCTCCCCCAAATCAGGCCTGCCGAAAGGGTATCATTAGATCATTTGTTTTCTATTGCTGGTAATGAAGACCATATGATGTCCCATGGCCAAAAGAGTGGCCACGTGGTTTTGGAATTATGCTATTTTAGTAATTAAGTCCAGAGGTATTTCTACCAGCAGCTGCTGTGTTCCGAGACTGGTTTGTGTGCCTCTGGGATCATGGCTGTTCAGGAGTGGAGGAGCCATTTTGGGTGGCCACTCAGGGTCTCATCTGGGCAAAGAGCAGGGCCGGTTCTGCCCCCTCCATAGCGAGATTTCCCGTGCGCCCCATCACTGCAAGCTCCTACCTCTCCATCTGAAAGTTTGCAGTTACCATGCTGCTGCAATGGGGAAAAGGCCGAGGGACAAAAACCCTTCCCCTCCTGGGGCTGCATGGGGCCGTAGCTTAGTTCATAGTCCAGGAGCATTTCTACCAGCAGCCACTGCATTCTGATATTGGTTTGTGTGCCTCTGGGATCATGGCTGTTTAGGGGCAAAGGGACTGTTCCTGAACATTTTTTTGTATATCAGGAATTTTTTGTATATAAGGTTTGGAGAAATAGTCCTGGTCCCCACATACTGGAGTCATATTAGTAGAAACTCAGTGTAACCGGGATTCCATCTGGAGGATGCAGGGAGACTGAACCTTCTCCATCTGGGGCACCTCAGTGTTATCGTGAATGGGTATTTCTGAATTTTCTTCTTTGCAGAAAATACTACAGAAGAAAAAGATGGAGAGAAAACTGTAGATTCAAGCAAAAGAATGTAAGGAAGACTTATTAAAGGGCAAACATAAATAATGAGCAAAGTACAGAGAGTGTATCAGCAAGAACGTTCCACGTGACCAAGAGAGTCCCAAACGCTGCCAGCGCAGAAGGAAGAAACCACTTTAATTCAGTCAACCAATCAAGAATGCCTTACTACTTAGTTTTTTGCATAGTGTGCTGTACCTGTACTTATGGATGTGAAGCACCCCTCTAAGGACTTTCTGCACAACACCAAAAGTACCTATTTTCTCCAATAAATAAACCACTGGGTCAGAGTCATTTCTGCCTTTTACACAGTAGATTCATTCCTTGGTGTGACATTAACTAGCAAAAAATTTCTGAAAAAAATGGTGAATCACTTTAGAGCAGAGAACTTTTCTATGATAATGAAGAGAGGCACAGAAGTCAAAATATCACTTGGAATCTACTCTACCTCATAAACTGCTTAATATAATGCCTTGCATCTTCTGTCCAAAATGACTTAAGACAGTTACAAAACCTGGGATGTATGTGGTGTGTGTCTCTGGTTGTACTATACTGGATACTTAAGTCTAACTTGTAACTAATATGGAGTTAGTGCACTGACCATTTTCTCATCTCTTTCTCATGCATCCTTTACTCATGAACTCTGACAGCCCAGTGGTGCAACTTTGATAGAAGAACACTTTGAGAAGAACCACTGTGATGTCCATGAAGTCACTGTGACTTAAGGCTCCCATCAGAACAAGTGAGAAAAGTAAGTGGTGAGATCCCCTGGATGCACTCTTGTCTCTTCTATTTGGCACAGTAAGGATATGGAGAAGAAAAGGGAAGTCCTGAGTGAAGATGATGCTGTGATTCTGACAAATAATTTTGAAACATCTTCAGACTGTGAACAGTTAAACATTGAGGGTGAAATGACAACTGATGAAAATACAACTGTACTTTCAGGTAGCCTAATCATTATTGTTTCCTACAGCATGAAAAGAAGCAAGGTAATTCCTACTCCTTATGGCTAGATCCAATACTAACCTATAAGATTGAACCAGCCTCTAAGAGTGACATAAAATAGTTTTTCCAAAAGTCAGTGAATGTTGGAATCCTACTCCAATATCACACAACTTTCATTTGGTCCCTCTGTCACATGAATAGATCTAAGGCAACACTGACACACTCAGGTAGACTTCTTTCACTGATGTAGGGAACATATCTTTCAGGGAACATTATCTTTATCCTGTCTTGAATAAAGTATTCATGTACCATGCATATTCTCATTGTCTTCTAATCCTGAAGGTGCCCCTTATAATTGTTTGCCCAAATATTATGAACCACTTTATAATTTGAAGATATTACTTGCTGTGTTTCTTTACATCCAGCAAGTCTATATCTTGTAGAAATGGCCCTATGTCTTATGTCTCTGAATATCAATCACCCCAAGTACTAAGGTACCCACAATCTTCCACCACTATCTCCCTGCCCCTTCTTGTCTGCTGTTCTGCCCTCAACTCAATTCCATTCACTGCTCACTAATGTCTTTCTGGCAAAAGCCAGGTGCATTTTAAGTATCCATATTCTAATAACATCACCAGAAGTGCTACAAAGTAGCACAGCATGTAGAAACTTTTCTGGTGTATCTACTAACAATTGTCTCTAGATGACCACTGCCCCTTCTTTTCTTTTTAAAAATAATATCTTTATTATTTATTTTGGGGGGATCAAACCCGGTGATGCTCAGGAGTTACTCCTGCTTTGCACTCAGGAAGTACTCCTTGTGGTGCTCGGGCCATATGGGATGCCAGGGATTTAACTCAGGTCAGCCGAGCGCAAGGCAAATACCTTACCCACTGTATTATCATCCCTGCTCCGTTTGCCCTTTCTTTTTCTACATTGTATCATCATGAGATAGTTATATAGCTTTAATGATTGAGTTTCAGTCATACAATGATCAAACACTCACCCTTCCACCAGTATACATTTTCTACCATCTATGTCCCCAAGATCCCTCCCACCCCACCTTATCCCTACCACTATGACAGACAATTTCCTTCTTACTATCACTCTAATTTTTGACATTATGGTTTGCAATACCGATACCGAGAGGCCCATCACGTTTGGTTCTTTATGTACTTTCCGCACACATCACCCATCCCGAGCGATTCCTCCCATCATCATTGATTCAGTGATCCCTTGTCTATCCCAGCTGCCTTCTCCCCAGCTCATGACCAGACTTCCAACCGTGAAGCAATCTTCCAGGATCTTGTCTCTACAGTCCTTGTTGTTAGTTTTATATTATGTTCTTTAATATTCCACAAATGAATGCAGTCCCTCTATGTCTATCCCTCTCTTTCTGACTCATTTCACTTAGCATGATACTTTCCATGACCACCCACTTAAAAGCAAATTTCATAACTTCATCTTTCCTAACAGCTGCATAATATTCCATTGTGTAGATGTACCAAAGTTTCTTCAACCAGTCATCTCTTCTCAGGCACTTGGGTTGTTTCCAGATTCTGGCTATTGTGAACTGTGCTGCAATGAACATACAGGTGCAGATGTCATTTCTTCTGTGCTTTTTTGCAACACCAGGATATATTCCTGGAAATTGTACTGCTGGGTCATGTGGAAGCTCAATTTCCACTTTTCTGAAGAAATGCCCTTATTGTTTTCCAGAAGTGCTGTATCAGTTGGCATTCCCACCAACAATGATATAGAGTCCCATTCTCGCCACATCCAAGCCAGCACTACTGCTCTTGTTCTTTTTCATATGTTCCAGTCTCTGTAGTGGAAGATGATTTCTCGTTTTTGTTTTGATTTGCATCTCCCTGATGACTAGTGGTGTAGAACACTTATTTCATGTGCCTTTGTGCCATTTGTATTTCTTTTTTGAGGACATTTCTGTTCATTTCTTTTCCCCATATTTTGATGCTTTTTTTCTTGCACAGTTCTACTAATGTCTTGTATACACTAGATATTAACCACATATCTGATGGATAGTGGGTAAATAATTTTTCCAATTCAATGGACTTTCTCTGTATTTTATTTTAAGTCTTTTCTTTTTGCCTGTTTTTGTTGTTGTTCATCACCCCTGGTGATGCTCAAGGGTTACTCCTGGCTCTGCACTCATTAATCACTACTGGTGTTGCTCGGGGGATCTTTTGGGATAGTGGGGATTGAATTAGGTCAGCTCCTTGCAAGGCAAATGCCCTCTCCACTGTATTATTGCTCCATCCCCAAATCTCTCTCTGTATTTTGGTCACTGTTTCTTCTGAGGTGCAGAAGCTTCTTAGTTTAATGTAGTCCTATTTGTTTATGTTTGTTTCCACTTGCTTGGTCCCTAGTGTTTCATCCTTAAGGATGCCTTTAACTTCAGTGTCATGGGATTTTCTGTCTACATTTTTCTCCATGTACCTTATGGATTCACTCTGATATTGAGATCTTTAATCCATTTTGATCTGACTTTTGTCTGTCCTTTACCCCTTCTTTTAAATTTTTTTATTTTGTAAAGTAGTTCACAATATTTGATTACATTTAATATTCACATACCAATTCCACCATCATTGCAACTTCTCACCACCATATTTCGGTGTTTCCATCCAGATGTTTGGATGTTTCCATCCAGAACCTCAATGCCTGCCCCAAAGCAGAACCAAAATAATATATTTTGTATTGCTTGTTATGAAAAACCGCTGATAATGTTACAAAAAAATTTCCTTAGAGGAAAGAGTGTGAAGATTATTGTATTTGACCGAGAGGCCATTAAGCCCTTCTATAAGAGATTCCTAACATCATGTTTATGGTTCAGCCTTTTGTGCTTATGAATATATATAAGCAGCCACATGACCTCTTATTGTGTAGTTGTCTCTCTCAGAGAACCTGGCTAGCTTGCAGGATTATCCTGCCTAAATGGCAGCGCCTGGCAAGCTCCCCGTGGCTTATTCAATATGCCAAAAACAGTAACAATGATGGGTCTCATTCCCCTGACCCCGAAAGAGCCTCCAATACGGCACCACTGGGAAGGATGAGTAAAGAGAGGCTGCTAAAATCTCAGGGTTTCACATGCTGGAGGTAAAGGCAGCTCAGACAGAGAAGGGAACATCAAGTAAAGGGTGCTGGAAGGACCTGTATGGGTTGGGAGCTACCAAAATAGACTATAGAATGAACATAATGGCCACTCAATACCTCTATTGCAAAGCACAATACCCAAAAGGAGAGAGAGAACAAAAGGGAATGGCCTGCCATAGAGGCGGGGTGAGGTGGGGGGGTGGGGAGTGGGAGGAATACTGAGATCATTGGTGGTGGAGAATGAGCACTGGTGGAGGGATGGGATCACTGTATGACTGAAACACAAAAACAAACATTTGTAAGTATGTAACAGTACCTCACGATGATTCACTAATAAAAATTTTTTTAATTAAATTAAAAAAATAAAATCTAAGGGCTGGGATGAATGGAGACATTACTGGCACCTACTCAAGCAAACCAATGAACAAAGGGATGACAGTGATGACAGTGACAGTGATATATATGTAGATTATATATACACGCATATATCTGTAAAAAATATTTCCCTCCAAGATTTGGTAGCCTCCTACTTTGAACTTCATCAAAAGTGGTGTATCTTGGAGTATGGGTAGGGTGTGTGGTATGAAGTGTCTTGTGTGGCCGTAAATGTGGGCACATAGTCAGAAATAGGTTTACTCATGGGTGAGGCTTGGCCTGAGTATGTGAAGAGCAGTGGTGAGCATGTTGAGTTGTGGAGTTTTTTTTGCTGCAGGAACTAGGTCCCTGGATTGGGGCATGATCTCAACCTCACCCCTCTGAGGCTCTTCAAATGCAACAACCTGGCTTGGGGTCCGGTGGTAGGTTATGCTCACTTCCAGGACAGAAGGACATGTGACTCTGGATAGTGGCCGATGAGATTATCTGGCATCAGCCAGGGCTGGCTTATGGTCATGACTGCTGAGTTGCCGAAGATGGGGGAATAGAGGCAAAGAATCCCCCATTCCAAGTCCCATTGAACCCAGAATTCTCAGTGACAAAGGCAGGTGATAAGAAGCTGAAATCATCTCTGTAGCAGAGGTGGGATAGTCCTGTCTCCAACTCTGATTTCCAATATATCTCTCTCAAATGTAGCTGTGTCTTTCAACCTCAAAGTTTGATACCTCCACATTATTCCTGGAAATTTTATGCCTTTTTATGGTATTGCCAGATTGCCTAAGTGTTACTCTACCTCTGCATTAGTTGTGTCCTATTATTAGCACAACCATCTTCAGTGTGTCAATCCTTGAGCTTGGTTCAGAAGGAGTAATCCAGTGTCCAGGCACTACTCCATAAGCCATTATTTGCTCAAGATTTTCCATGAAGCAAAGGTCTGACCTTGTTCATACCATGAATGGCCAGTTTCTGTGGAACAGCAAAAATTTATTCCTTTATATTCTGGGATTTCTGAATACCCATCCATTAGTCTTATCTGATGGCAAGTTCTGCTACACTTTCCATAACTAGCATATCTAATGTGAAACAGTTTAGTACTGCCAAAATTCACATAAATGCAGGAGAACTATTGCTCATGGATTTTGGAAAGAGTTTTACTATTTCACCAAAATTCAGAATGGATATTGTGTTGCTGAGTTAGCCAGCGTGTCAAATACTTCCTAACGTTCAGGAAAGCAAACCAGGTGAGTTTTCACATCTCCCTGACTCTTACAATATCTTATTGTATCATGCTTTCATAATATACTGTTCTTTTTTTTTTTTGCTTTTTGGGTCACACCCAGCAATGCACAGGGGTCACACCTGATTCTGCACTCAGGAATTAACACTGGCGGTGCTCAAGGGACCATATGGGATGCTGGGATTCAAACCTGGGTCGGCTGCGTGCAAGGCAAACGCCCTACCCACCATGCTATCGCTCCAGCCCCTATAATATACATGTTCTCTCAGTGACGATATCTCTGTGATCATATAGACAAAAAATTTTAATTTATAAAATATATCTAGCTTTATATGACCAGTGACATTTATTCAATTTTTGGAAAAGAGACTTATCCTGAGCAAAGTGATGAAGAACAATTCTATGCCAGGTAACTATAAAGAATATGCATCTTAAAATCAAAGGAAGAATCACTGAATGCATTCAAGGGTAACACTGCTATTCTAAGTTCTAGGCATCAGTGCTGAATATTCTTAATTATTAACCCAACTATGAATGTGAGTTAGGAGTGATAATATTTATGTAACCCTAGCATAGACCATTACATGACTTAGTGACATGTCCTCAGCTACTGAAGGAGTACTAGTGAGTCACAGGAGTTTTGGCATTGTACTACTGTTTTTCAAATGGGCATTGCACTAGGCTTACTTTCTTTGAGGCCTTTCTGCACTGTCCATGTGGGTGTGGTAAAGAATGGGACCAGAAATTCTTTCATATATGTTACAGTTGTAAATTTAAGCCAAGGAATGTTCTTGTGGTTCCTATGTGAACATTTCAAAAAACTGTCGAAAAGCTTCAAAGTTATCTTGCAGTTTTCTGTTGGGGTCCATGTAATCACAATTCTGAGATGCACTGAAACAGGCTGTTTCCTCATAAACCCACTTCTTCTCTGTGCACTCAGCACCTCCATGTTGCTTAAACACCTTGTGTTTCTCTCACACCACAGAACGCAAATAGAGCAAAGTAAAGTGGAAAATATTAAATGTCTATTTAAGAGAACTTACCATTATGATTATGTATTTAATCTTCCACCAAACTGACCTATTGTTCTGTTTACTAATTCCATTTGTTTTGGCACCAGTCCTCCATTATCTATAATGGACAAGAGAAAGTTGAGTGATGAAGAAGACAATGATGGCACAAAAACAGGCTTGATGAAGCCTACCTTATGCCTTTTGATAATCATGACCACTCAATTCCCTATAAGCCTCACAAATACTCCAGAGAAATGTTATGAACGGGAAGTCTTCTCACCAGTAAACAGACAAGGTGAGCAAAACCACCTAAAAGCTCCTGCTGAATTTCTCAGAGTCTCTTTTCTTTCACTACTACAAACTTTAGCACCTAGAGCTGCATATCTGATAACATACATAGTAGTTTCCTGTCACTGTATCACTGTCACTCTCATCCCATTGCTCCTTGATTTGCTCGAGAGGGCACCAGTAATGTCTTCATTGTGAGACTTGTCGTTACTGTTTTTGGTATATCAAATACACCACAGGTAACTTGCCAGGCTCTGCCATGTGGGTGAGATACTCTCAGTAGCTTGCCTGTCTCTCCGAGAGGGACGAAGGAATCAGACCCGGGTCGGCAGCATCCAAGGCAAACGCCCTACCCACTGTGCTATAGCTCCAGCCCTACTGGGTGAAATTACATTTCTGGTGTAATATTTATAAGTCAGAACATACATCAGATAAATTCCTATCTGAGGCTACTCTATTTTGTGAAACCCCATTACTCAAGTGCAGGAGTTGGTAACTGCTAAGGCTTTATAGTAGAATGGTGTCTAAGGACAAAGCTCAGTGGAGGCAAAGATGTTAAAAATTTGCTACTTGCCACAACTTCTCTATGCATTGAATGAAAGATGTACATCTTTAAAAGTTTTTTTCCCCCATAACCCCAGCAATGCTCAGGGATTACTCTCGACTCTGTTCTCAGCAATTACTCCTGGTGAGCTGGAAAATCCCTCTGGGATTCCATGAATGAAGTCCTGGCCAAACTGGCTCAAAGACAGCTACATACCAACTTACTATCTCCAGTCACAATATGGTTGTTATTGAACATGACTTAGTTAGAAATTGGGAGGATGGCTGGAGTGACAGTACAACAGGTGTACAACAGTCTTTTACAGGGATGAATAGGGTTGGGTGAGAGACATTCCATATTGCCCCCTGATAGCTGAGTCAGATGGTAGCCCTGAGCACAGTGGGATATGGCCTGACCACCCAAGAAAACTAAAAAATATTGAATCAAGAAAAGATAAAGGGAGGAAGTATGTGTTCCCCAGCCTGTGCAGAGTGGAAAAATCAAGCAAAGGCACATAGAGACAAATAATTTAGGTATATGTTCTTCTCCATCTGGAATTCAATTTTATTATTAATAAGATAGCCATGTGTTAAGTTTATTGTTCTTTATATTCAATCAGTTGGTTTTGGCAATATCTATTATTATCTGTCTGTCTATTTATCTATCCATCTATCTTTCTTTTGCTTTTGTGCCACATACAGTGCTGTTCCTGGCAGTTTGTTCAGGGGTCATTTCCCGTGAGGCTTCAGATAATCTCTGGTGCTAGAGGTTGAAGCTCCCATTTAAGACAACTTCCCTTCCTCCAGAACTCTCTATAGCTCCATCGGGGCATTATTTATGAAGTAGGCAGTGTGAGAAAGACCATCAGAAATAAAGAAGACCAAAGTGTCTCAATCTACTTCAACTCACACAAGGGCTTAGAGATTGATTTTTTTTTTACTTTGACTTGCATGTGACCGACTTGGGTTTCATTCCTGCGTCCCTCTCAGAGAACCTGGCGAGCTACCCATGGCGTACTCAATATGCCAAAAATAGTAACATCAAGTCTCACAATGGAGACATTACTAGTACCCGCTCGAGCAAATCGATGAACAATGGGATGACAGTGCTACAGTATAGTGCAGTATTTTTACTTGAGGTAACTCAGGAGTAGATTAGTAAGTCTGGAAGACCACAATGAAGTTGCCATTTTATTTTCATCAGTGGCCTTTGAAGTCACCATCAGTATAATGAACCCTGATCTCAGGCTGAAATATGTAAATTTGTTTGCCAGCAAACTACTGCTAACTCAGTGAGGAAAGCATTGCTTTTGGTTCTACAAAATGGAAGATCATAGAAAGAAAACTTCGCTCTAGTAACTGGAGATTAGCCTGCTGATACCCAGGCCTCTGATATTAGAGTAAGAAAAGCTTAAAGACTAGGGCTCTTACAATGGTGGGATATAGTGAAAAAACTTCATGAAATGAATGCCTCACCAAGAATACTCTACCCGGCTAAACTCTCAGTTAAACTTGAAGGAACCATACACTATTTCATGGACAAGCAACAGCTCAGGAACTTCATAGACTCAAAACCAAACTTAAAAGAAGGACTCAAAGGGCTACTATAAGACAAGGAAAAAGACCTATAAGAACAACAAACCCTACAGAAAAATGACACAAAATCCCATGACAATAATTTCTCTTAATGTTAACGGGCAAAATGCACCAATCAAGAGGCACAGAGTGGCAAAATGGATTCGGAAACTAAACCCAACTTTCTGCTGCCTACAAGAAACACATCTGAATAGTCAGAACAAACACAGACTCAAAATCAAAGGATGGAAAACAATCCTGCAAGCAAACAGCCCCCTCAAAAAAAAGGCGGGGGTGGCCATACTAGTATCTGATAGCATAGATTTCAGGCTGAAAAAGATCAGAAGGGACAGCAAAGGTCATTTTATATTCATCAAGGGATATATACAACAGGAAGAAATCACACTCCTAAACGTATACGCACCTAATGAACGACCAGCTAAATACTTAAAAGAACTCCTAACAGAATTTAAGGAGGACATAACTAGCACCACGATAGTAGTTGGAGATTTCAACACTGCCTTATCACCTCTAGATAGATCGACAAGAACAACACTCAGCAAGGAAACGATGGCCCTGAAGGAAGAAATGGAGGAGACAGGGCTAATAGACCTATACAGGGCTATATACCCCAAAAAGAAAGAATACACATTCTTTTCCAGCGCACACGGAACATTTTCCAAAATAGACCATGTTCTGGGCCACAAGCTATACCTTCATAGAATTGGGAAGATAGAAATTGTATCAACTATCTTTTCAGACCATGATGCACTGAAGATGGAAGTTAATCATGCACAGACGCGGAGGACCAAATCAAACACTTGGAAGTTAAACAACTCACTATTGAACAATGAGTGGGTCACGGAGGAAATCAAGAAAGAAATTAAGAGATACCTCGAAACAAATGAGAATGAAGACACAAGCTATCAGAACCTATGGGACGCGGCTAAAGCTGTGTTAAGGGGAAAATTTATAGCTCTGCAAGCCTTCCTCAGAAAGGAAGAAAGGGCCTATATAGATAGCTTGACTTCGCAGCTCAAGATCTTAGAAGAGGACCAGCAAAAGGAACCCAAACCAGATCGAAGGAAAGAAATAATAAAACTTAGAGCAGAAATTAACGATATGGAAACCCGAAAAACAATCCATAAGATCAATGAAACAAAGAGCTGGTTCTTCGAGAAAATAAATAAGATTGATAAACCGCTAGCAAGACTCACAAAGAAAGAAAAAGAGAAAACCCTAATAAACCGAATCAGAAATGAAAAGGGGGACATCACAACAGAAACCAAGGAGATTCAAAGGATCATCAGAGACTACTTTGAAAGTCTGTATGCCACGAAGCAAGAGAACCTAAAAGAAATGGACGAATTCCTTGACTCCTACAATCTCCCAAGACTGAGCCAAGAAGACGTGAAATACCTCAATAGGCCCATAAATATCAAGGAAATTGAAACTGTAATCAAAAGTTTCCCCAAAAACAAAAGCCCAGGTCCAGACGGATTCACTGGCAAATTCTTCCAAACATTTAAAGAAGACTTGTTGCCAGTTCTCCACAAGCTTTTCCAGGAATTGAAAAGACAGGAACCCTTCCGAACAGTTTCTACGAGGCACATATCTCCCTAATACCAAAAGCAAACAAAGACACCACTAACAAAGAAAACTATAGACCAATATCCTTGATGAACACCGATGCGAAGATCCTCAACAAAATACTAGCAAATAGAATCCAACAACTCATCAAAAAGATCATACACCATGACCAAGTGGGATTCATCCCGGGGATGCAAGGATGGTTTAACATTCGGAAATCAACATAATCCATCACATCAACAAAAGTAAAGATAAAAACCATATGATCATATCAATAGATTTGACAAGATCCAGCACCCATACATGATAAAAACTCTCACCAAAATGGGTTTTGGAGGAACTTTTCTCAAGATAGTCAAAGCCATCTACCACGAACCTAGGGCAAGCATTATCATCAATGGAGAAAAACTAAGGGCTTTTCCTCTAAGATCGGGGACAAGACAAGGATGCCCACTCTCACCACTTCTCTTTAATATAGTATTGGAAGTATTAGCAATAGTCATCAGGCAAGAAAAAGATATTAAGGGGATTCAGATTGGAAAGGAAGAAATCAAGCTCTCACTATTCGCAGACGATATGATGCTATACCTAGAGAAACCTAAAAGCTCTAGTAAGAAACTCTTAGAAACAATTGACCTATACAGTAAAGTCGCAGGCTATAAAATCAATACCCAAAAGTCCATGGCCTTCCTATATGCAAACAATGAGACAGAGGAAAGGGACATGAAAAAAGCAATCCCATTCAAAATTGTGCCCCAGAAAATCAAATATCTTGGAATCAGCTTAACTAAAGAAGTAAAGGACCTCTACAAAGAAAACTATATAACTCTACTCCATGAAATAAAAGAGGACATGAGGAAATGGAAACATATCCCCTGCTCATGGATAGGGAGAATAAACATTGTCAAAATGGCAATACTCCCAAAAGCATTATACAGATTTAACGTGATCCCTATAGGGATACCCATGGCATTCTTCAAAGAAGCGGAGCAAGCAATCCTGAAATTTATATGGAACAATAAACGCCCACGGATAGCTAAAACAATTCTTGGGAAAAAGATGATGGGAGGCATCACCCTCCCCAACCTTAAACTCTACTACAAAGCAGTAACAATTAAAACAGCATGGTACTGGAACAAAGGCAGAGCTGCAGACCAATGGAACAGGATGGAATATCCCCACACACAACCTCAAATGTATGATCATCTAATCTTTGATAAAGGAGCAAGAGATGTGAAGTGGAGCAAGGAAAGTCTCTTTAACAAATGGTGCTGGCACAACTGGACAATCACATGCAAAAAAATGGGCTTAGAACTCGACCTGACACCATGCACAAAAGTCAGATCAAAATGGATTAAAGACCTCAACATCAGACCACAAACCATAAGGTACATTGAAGACAAGGTCGGCAAAACTCTCCAGGATATTGAAGATAAAGGTATCTTCAAAGATGACACGGAACTAAGCAATCTAGTAAAAACAGAGATCAACAAATGGGACTACATTAAACTAAAAAGCTTCTGCACCGCAAAATATACAGTGACCAGAATACAAAGACTATCTACAGAATGGGAAAGGATATTTACACAATACCCATCAGATAAGGGGTTGATATCAAGGGTATATAAAGCACTGGTTGAACTCTACAAGAAGAAAACATCCAACCCCATCAAAAAATGGGGCGAAGAAATGAACAGAAACTTTACCAAGGAAGAGATACGAATGGCCAAAAGGCACATGAAAAAGTGCTCTACATCACTAGTCGTCAGAGAGATGCAGATCAAAACAACCATGAGATACCACCTCACACCACAGAGACTAGCACACATCCAAAAGAACAAAAGCAACCGCTGTTGGAGAGGATGTGGGGAGAAAGGGACCCTTCTACACTGCTGGTGGGAATGCCGGCTAGTTCAGCCCTTTTGGAAAACAGTATGGACGATTCTCAAAAAACTAGAGGTTGAGCTCCCATTTGACCCAGCAATACCACTGCTGGGAATATATCCCAGAAAAGCCAAAAAGTATAGTCGAAGTGACATATGCACGTATATGTTCACCGCAGCACTGTTTACAATAGCCAGAATCTGGAAAAAACCCGAGTGCCCTAGAACAGATGACTGGTTGAAGAAACTCTGGTACATCTATACAATGGAATACTATGCAGCTGTTAGAAAAAATGAGGTCATGACATTTGCATATAAGTGGATCAACATGGAAAGTATCATGCTAAGTGAAATGAGTCAGAAAGAGAGAGACAGACATAGAAAGATTGCACTCATCTCTGGAATATAGAATAATAGACTATAAGACTAACGCCCAAGAATAGTAGAAATAAGTACCAGGAGAATGTTTCCATGGCTTGGAGGCTGGTCTCTCATTCTGGGTAACTCAGGGAAGGGACCACCAAGTAAAATGTGGTTGGAGGTCATGTGGGGGAAGGGTGAGGCGGGTGGAATACAGACTAGAGACTGAACACAATGGCCACTCAACACCTCTATTGCAAACCACAACACCTAATCAGAGAGAGAAAACAAAAGGGAATTCCCTGCCATAGTGGCAGGGTGGGGTGGGGGGAGACGGGTCTGGGGAAGGGGGGAGGGATGTTGGGTTTACGGGTGGTGGAGAATGGGCACTGGTGAAGGGATGGGTTATTGAACTTTGTATGGGGGAAGCATGAGCACAAAAATGTATGGATCTGTAACTGTACCCTCACGATGACTCTCTAATTAAAAATAAACTAATAAAAAAAATAAAAAAAATAAAAAAAAAGACTAGGGCTCTTAGATGGATTATTTCTTTAAGCAAACTTTTGGGATTTTAAGTTGTTGTCTTTTTTTTTTAATTAAAGAACAGAGTGTTTCCCTTTTTGGGGGGTCTCCACAGCTTTTCCTGCCTCTTTCTGGTCTTACTAGTGTTTCCCAAATGGTTGACCCCCTGCCAAGCCTTCCAACTCTATCTCTTCCTTTGCACTGTAAACTCTGCTTTGTGCCTGCTATTGTCCTCACTCCTTCTCATTTTTCCTCACAGTCACATGAAAGCACATTTTTAAGCGTAGATGCCAAGTTACTGACTCCTGAATAGGTGTGAGAAAACCCTCCGAACTGCAGGCAAAGTGAGAGAAGTTCATGCTGAGGAAAGACTGGCAGGGATCTGGGAAAGCTCTGTAGCACCACAACCTTCTACTAGTGGGTGACTGGAAGATCAGCTCCCTAGATCCGTCACCAGAGCCCGCATATACCTTACAGAGGACCTTCTTCTAACTATGCAAAAGCACTTTCTATTCATTTCCCTGATGCTTTTGTCCAAGTGCAAAGCTCTGACCTAGAGACACCTCAGGACTGGTGTCCATGAGGAGGGTCAGAAATGGTCAGACAGCTGAGTCAGGGAAGACACAGATATGATAAGGCACAGTGCTTCCACTCATCACTCAAACATGGCCAGAAAGCCACATTCATCCACATGGATGTGCTGAGATGAACAACAGGAATGTCTTCATTCAACAGCCCAGTTCCTCTGCTGCCATATGGTCTGGATATTTAGCTCTAGAATCTGCATACCAAGGGCCTTACTTGTGGAAGCTCTTGGTCACTGGGATTCTATCTGGAGTAGGTGGGGATACTGCACCTGCTCCATCGGGAGGCCCCGGTGATATTGGCTCGGTAAGGGGTCCAGAGAGATCTCCAGTGATGTGGTTTATTCTGGGACTTGCCTCTGTGTCTCTTGGCCAGGGATGCTGGTGTGCTAAGACAGTGCCCGGAGGCAAATTATTGGCATGATAGCCATTCATCTGGTCAGGCAGGATCCCGGGGAGACAGCCCAGGTCCTCTGTCACCATGTGGCTTGGAGATTTAGTCCTGGAACCTGCATATATGGGCATTGCTTGTGGAAGCTCTTGGTCACTGAGATTCCATCTGGAGTAGGTGGGGAGACTGCACCTGCTCCATCTGGGGTGCCGGTGAGTTTGGCTTAGTATGGGGCCCTGAGAGGTCTCAGTCATTGTGGTGTCTTCTGGAACTTGCCTCTGTGTCTCTGGGCCAGGGCTGTTGGTGCATTAAGATCCACATTACAAAATTTTCAGCAGATTATATCTTGGTGAGGTCCATCCTGAGACGGTTGGGGTCAGGCTTGGGTATGGCAACTATTTTGGATTGTGGAAGCATGTGGCTTCTGGGGACTCTGCTTAGGGGGGCACATGCCAACTTGCCCCAATTTACTATGGTCTGTTCAGCAATGTATGGGTCCGAGTTTAACTGTGACTTTTGATCTTTTTAGAGATTTATTTAGGGGTCTGTGAAGCAAGGCCAGTAGTAGAGCTTACAGGGTGGCGCTGAAGTTTGTTAGTGGGGGTGACTGCCAGTACATCCATGAGTATTGGGAAGTTGGGGAGGTAGCCACCCCAACTCTGAGAAAGCCTGGAAATTTTAGTCACAGAACCCGCATGCCAGAATTTCCAGCAGATTATATCTTGGTGAGATCTGCCCTGAGACGGTGAAGTCAGGCCGGGCTATGGCAGTGATTTTGATTTGTGGAAGCAAATGACTGCTGGAGGCTCCGCTTGGGTGGGCCACCAGACCAACCCTCCGCCCTCCCATTCACCCCAGTCTGTTCAGCCATGCGCAGGTCTAAGATTAACTGTGGCTTTTAATCTCTTTCAAGATTTATCTATGGGTCTCTGAAATAAGGCCAATAAATGAGCTTGTATAGCTAAGCTGGAGGTGGTTTGTGGGTGTGGCTCCCACATACCTAACTATCAGCCACTTAATTTCTTGGCAAACTTGGTCCCAAGTTTTTGTGGTCTGACGAAAGGCACAGCGGCATTTTTGGGGTATCGAAAGCCTGAAACCACCATCAGGCTGCTGATGCACTCGTCCCACAGGTACAGGTTGATTTGTTGGCAGCACCATACCCCCACAACATCCATTTTCAAATAAACCCTATGCATTCCAGTTTTCTTTTCTTTACAAACTAATTTAATTTTGGGGGGGATATTGAGCTATACTCAGGTATTATTCCAGGCTCTGCACTCAAAAGTTACCACAGGTGGTGCTCAGAGGACCATATGGAGAACTGGGGATCAAACCCATTTTGGCCGTATACAAGGCAAGCATCCAACCCTCTGTACTATCTCTCCAGCTTCATGCATTACAGTTTTCTTTTCTTGGGGCAGCACACCTGACTGTGTGTGGGCCTTACTCCTGTTTCTGTGCTCAGGGGATAGTCGTGGTGGAGCTCAAGAGGACACATATTATGCCAGAGATTGAACCGAGTCAGCAACATGCAAAATAAGCACCTCACCCATTACTACTTCTCCAGACCCATGTCTGGTTTTGTGGGGTTACTCCTCGTGGTGCTTGGGGGACCTGGTTTGTGCCAGGAATAGCACCTAGGACTCCTGATGCAATCAGTCCATCTCTCAGTGGGTGTTATTAGTTTTTTTTTTCTGTCGTGCTGAGAACTACTCAGGGATTTCTCCTGATTATGCTCTTAAGAATTAATCCTAGCAGTGTTTGGGGATGCCAGGGATGGAACCAGAGTTGGCTATGTGCAAAGCAAATGCCCTCCCTACTGAACTATTACTACACCCCTTTTAGTTTATTTTTACATTAATCAGACTTCAGAGGTTGTACTGATAAGAACCAGTAGGCAAGAGCTATCCTCACAGCAAATACAAAAAGCCAGGGAAGCTCAGGGTTTAGGGTCACAAACTTTTCATGCACATACTCCAAGTCCAACTCCAGGTTAACATGCCCCTTGAGCACCACTGGTAGTTATCTCTCAGCATACATGGGGGAACATTACAAATAGGTCTGAGAAGGACTGCATTGCCTGACCTTAACATTGAACATTCAGGCCTGGTAGGAAGTGGACTGCCATGAGTGATCTCTGGGTTCCCTTAGCACAATTTGAGAAAGCGGCACTGCCTATCCCTCTCCAAATACACCTAAAACCGAACTCTTGGAAGTCCACTTGCAGGGACTTGAAATACACCTAACTACACCTATAACCTAACCTCAAGGAAGTCCAATTGTGAAGGCATATCTGTCTATGGAGAAAGAGAGAGGCTCCAGGTGACAGCTGCCTGAGAGAGGTCTTGGAGCATCCATATTTCTGAAACATGTGTAGCCCATACTTGGATGGACTCAGGTACAGTGGGGAGTGAAATAAAAATTTCATTTCTAAATGAAATTCTGATAGTTTTATGATTGGGATTCACAGGCTGAGAGACACACCAACTGGTGGACCATAATTCATGCCATGGCAAAATGTAAAAGACAGTGAATCACAGTGCAATAATAACTCACACATAGCTGTTGACAATATTATGTCAAATTAGCCACAGAAGTTCTGATATATAATTGTCTAGTTCAGAAAAACTGACTAAACATTTCTGAATTTATCTGTAGAATATCATGAAGATCAGGGCTGGAGTGATAGTACCGTGGATGAGGCACCTGATTTGCATGCAGCAGGCCTGGGTTCAATCCCTGGCATCCCATATGGACCCCTGAGTTCTGCCTGTAGTAATTCTTGAGTGCAGAGCCAAGAGTAAGCCTGAGCATTGCTGTTTGTGTTCCAAAAACAAAACAATAGAATCATGAAGCTCATAAAAGAAAACATGCATCAGAAGCACTTCCTACCAGGTAAACAAGCATACCTGAGAACAGGTAGAGAGAGGGAAAATATGAAGACTGTCAACAAGCCCAGTGATGTGGGAAAGCCTAAAGGAACTTTTGCTGCAGAAGCAGTTTACCATCATGTATCACACCTATCACACCACCCAATTCCTTGTTCCTACGAATAAATCCCCTTTACCTTTCGTTCCCCTTTTATCTTTGCTTAAGTTTTTTTTGTTTGTTTGCTTGTT
This sequence comes from Sorex araneus, assembly GCF_027595985.1. Taxonomy (NCBI): domain Eukaryota; kingdom Metazoa; phylum Chordata; class Mammalia; order Eulipotyphla; family Soricidae; genus Sorex; species Sorex araneus. The sequence goes on from NC_073306.1 coordinate 88,174,668, forward strand.
TGTTTGTTTGTTTTGCTGCTCTTAGTGTAGCATCTGTCTTCTTCCTCCTTGTAAGCACTGTCTCTATGCTGGTAGCGTGCTATGGCGTGAAAGTTTCAAACATAGGATGTAATAAGAGCCAGTTGTTAAGAGTGAAAAAGAGCCTTGGACTAACCAGAAAATTTCCCAGGCCCAGAACTCAACGCTAAGAATAAGCCAATGACTTGTTTTCACTTACTCCATAGGTCACTTCATTGGTCAAATGGATCCCACAATCTGGACATGGTGAGTCCCACATGTGAGAATATTTATGAATTCACTTCAGAGAAGGGAAATAACAAAATACTGACAGTATGGTACATATTGGACTTGAAATACTAGAACATGGGAGTGAAAAAGTCATTAGACTTTAGAATTTGTCACAGAGAAAATATCTTTAAAATGTCTCAAGGACAGGTAGAGTGCTGCAAATTAACCAGAACAAGGGTATAATTTATGACAAGGGTTAAAACTATATTAGTGTGGTTGGAGAGATAGTATTGCAGGTGGGGCATTTGTCGTGTATGCAGTTGCCCTACGTTCAATCCTCAGATTCCCATATGATCCCCTGAGCACTGCCAGGAGCAATTCCTAAGTGGAGAATCAGTAGATACCCATGAACATGGCCGCACATGGCCCCAACATTTTAAAATATATATTTGAGGGAAAAAATGTTATACATGTGACAGTTAGATGGTTCCAAGAGTCCACGTCTTTGACCACAATTGTGGCACCACAAAGAACACTGGAATTTTCAACTGCAAAAAGGAATAAAATTGAAGTAGTCTCCTTTTCTCTTAAGTTCTCAGAGTGTGGGATGATGATGATCCACACACTAAGAAATACAACCCAGTGGATTTCAAATTGAAGTATCAGAAGCTCTTAGAAGCAATGCAAATAACCAGTACATTAGTCACACTTGTAATGACAATTTATATGTTCTGTTGGTGATATTTTAGGCCAGACTCTGATGCTCAGGACTTACTACTTTCACTGAGCTGAGGGATCACTCCTGGAGGTGCTTAAGAGACCCTATAGGGCAATGGAATTGAGCCCAGCCCATCTGAATGCAAGGCAAATGTTCTACTAAAAGTTACTTACCTGTGTATTTGTGTGTTGTGCAGGCATACATGGTGATACTCAGGGCTTACTCCTGCCTCAGAGATTACTCCTTGCTCTCCGCACTGGATCATACGAGGTGTTGGAGACTTAGGCAAGGTAAGCACCCTATCTGTTGTACTGCCTCTTTGACCTCTTAAATGTTCTCTCTCTATTTCCCTCTTTCTTTTCTCTTTCTTTCTATTGTCTGTAAGATAGTTTTATTTAAAGAAATTTAGTTAATGAAATGTGAGGGTAGAAAAAGACAGAGATACATGTTCAAGAGGACACACAGGCTTCTCTGGAGTGGATATTCTTTCTTGACAAAATAATAAAGACCACTTTTTCAATCAAGCAGCAGAATCCCTTGCCACAAAGTGAAGCAGAATAATTAAGAGCAGGGAATAAATGGGAAAAATGTGAAGAATATGTCAGCAACAACAGGAGGTGTGACCAAGAGTGTCCCAAATGCTGCCATATGCAAAACTGAGGAAAGGAGTCAATTCAACAGCCAACCAAGAATGCCCTATTACTTTTTTTTAAATCCAGTACTCTGTACATCATCCAAGGTGAAATCTTTCTAGGGATGTTCTGCACATACAAAATGTATTTATTCTCAGCTTTAGATAAACAGCCGAGTAGGAGCCACTTCTGCCTTCTACACAGTAGACTTGTGTCCTTGGTGTGAAGTTAACTAGCAAAGGAATCAGCAGAGAAATGATGAACACATTTACAGAAAATCACTTCAGTATCATAATAATCAAAGAGGCACAGAAGGCTTAGCATCACTGGGTGTCTACAACACCTCATGAGCTGTTCACTGGTTCACTACATCTTGAATTCCAAATAGGCACTGGTAAAACTTGGCATGGTCCTCTCTCCATGGTGTGCATCCCTGGCTGTCCAATAGCAGAATCCCCGGATATATTTCCGAATATTTTCCCTTCGTGTGAGAAAGCTGTTAGTGCATTGCGCACCTGCTGTGGACTCTCTCATGACCTCTGGCAGCCATACTCTTACCCATAAAGGAGAGCAAACTTCAGCACTTGATGCAGACTGCCACAGTGCTTTCAAATTCACTCCCTGTTTTTTAAGGTGCTGTTCAAAACCAGTAAGGATACTATGGGATTTGATCCCTCTGATTCCCTTTTGTCTTTTTCCTCTCCCACATGACAGATCATGGAGATGCACTAGATGGAAAGGAAGGAAATCTTGGATGACACCACAGGAGCGTGCGCTGTGGTTCCCACAGATGTCCTACAGGGAGTAGCCTGTGACCAACCCAACACTGAGGACACAATCACCTCTGATGACTAAAATGTTGGCTCTGCTCTGCTTCTATCCTCTGCAGGATTCAATTTCAAAGGGAATGACACTTCAACTCTGTCTTCAAGGTAGTCTCCATGTGTGAACTTGGTGCAACTCTTGTCTAAAATCACTTCTCTTTCATGGGGTCCCATTGACACACACTGGGCCCAGTGCTTCCATGAAAAACGCACACATACTTTGACACTGAGGTACAGGTGTTGATTTTTCTGTCTTCTATATTTATTTATGTATCTCTTTGTTTATTTGTTAGGACATAGTGGGAATGTCCAGGGCTTACTCCTGTCTGCATTAATGAATCACTCTTGGAGGTGTTCAGTGGACCATGTAGGGTATTGGGGATTGAATCTGGGTAAGACAAATGCGGGGAATATACCTTACCCCCCTGTACTATTGTTACCTATGTTTAAATAAATCATAGCTTTTGTATGAAATGATCTAAGTTTATTTTATTCATTAACAATATCTCTTGCATTTCTATGCCGAACAAGATTACTCAGCTAAACCATATTTTGGAGACATCAACACCCTGACTCACATGTGCCAACCAATGGTGTACCACCTTGAATCTGTTTTATCTAGAGGTTCCCCCCAACAAAACACCACTGTCATGCATGCTATGTTGCAAGCCCAAGATATTCATTGTCTCTTCTCTCCTCTCCCCTCCCTGTCACTCCCTTCTCTTCTATTTCTTCTTCATTATTTAGTCACCATGAAATTACTGCTATTCATGACTGGGTTTAAGGCATACATATTTCAACACCAATTGCTTCACCAATGTCCTCTTCCCCCCTAATGCTCCCCTGACTACATGCAGATCTTCCTCCCATCCACTAGGACCATTATTTCATTAATGCATTAAGAGAGTTGGAGCAATAGTACAGCTGGTGGAGCATTTGCCTTGCATATACTGACCTGGATTCAATCCAAAGCATCCCATATGGTTTCTTGAGAACTGCAAGGAATGATTCTTGAGAGCAGATCCATAAATAACCTCTGAGCATCAGGAGGTGTGACCCCAAAAGCCAAAAATATTTAAAAGACATTAAGTATCTTTGATGATCTATACATTTCACTCACAAACAAAATGATAATATAATATTGTAACTGAAGATATAGTACAATGTATAGGGTACTTGCCTTGCATGAGCTTAACATGGTTTGATCCCTGGTACCCCACATTTGGTCCTCTGAGCCCTGCCAGTAGTGATTATTCCTAAGTACAGAGCCAGGAGTAAGCCCTGAGCACCACAGGGTATGGCCTCTCAAATTAAAAAAAAAGTTTTTTAAAAAAGGAACCTCATTTCATATGTATTAAAAGCTGAAGTGATCCTCTATAAAGCAGTTAGTTTCCCCAGTATGTCTCAAAGCAAATGTCTCGTAGAAGTATTTGTACAGACTAAAGATCTAGGATACAGTGACGTTTGCCTTTCTTACTGGTGAGTTTCTTGTGGTTTAAGGTACCAACCCCATAACTTCCTAATTAAAAACTCTGAGGGGCTGGGCTATAGTTCAGTTAATAGAGCGCATGCCTTGAAGGGGTGAGGCTCTGGTTTCAATCCCCAGTTATGAAGCAACAGTGAAATTTTTGCAATACTTTTCTCCAAATATCCTTTATTACAGTGCATATAATTTTGTATCTAGATGGGATGTACATGCATTGGGAGATATCTAAAGGCATACATGTGTAAATGTCCTACTCTGAATTTATTTACAGAAAATCAATATGGGACTAACTGGACATGAGTCAACTGCATCCAGGTCATTAAATTCAGTGGTGACTCCTGAGACTGACGTAGGAAACACAGTACTGTGTTGGGGACTGTTCAGGACCCTGAACAAAAGAGGGCCCACAACCTTTACTCTGGACAAACCGGAAAATTCCATTACCAGCGTTTGCATAACCTGAGGCACAGGTGCCCTTGTGACAAAGGAAATAGCTAACCTCTAGAAGTAAAAGTAGCCCAGGGCAGTTAACCACGAGACCCCAAGGGCCCGCAAAGTAGAATACCTTCCTTTACACTAAAAGCCATACTTTAGCTTACGAAACCTTGTATGTTCCTCCTGACAGTTGTTCCTGCCAGATAAACCCTTGTCTTCCCCTCCCCACTATTTCTCAACCGACTCTTAGAGAATATTGTAGCCCACCAAAGAACACCCTGAACCTTTCCTTATTTGGTCTGAGAAGACACTTCCCTGATGATTGACAACTCATGTACCAACCCCCTGCTAAGAAAGGTATAAAACCAGCATGACTGATAATAAAGACGCTCTTGATCAGCATGTGTTGTCTTGAGCCTCTTTCTTTCTAACCTCACCAGTTTTATTCTCAGGTCGGGACCGCTCATAGAACCCACCCAATTAGGAGCGCTTTCCGCTGTTGTCTCTCCGCGGGCCGGAGAGATTTCGGGGAAACGCGCAGTGCTGGACACAAAAATAGAATCCAGTCAACACAAAAATATATTTCTAAATATTTTCACTGGCACAAACTAGATTCTGTGAAATCTGTGCTTTTTTATGATTAGACTCTTCTTATGTCAGGCTCAACACAAAGTTTTTAGAATTTCTACTGCATGATGTACTCTGAGAGACGTGAGAGAAATACTATCAGTCACACATATTTCTGTGATACTGACAGTCTTCATAGGAGCCCTAACATCTTCTCTTGAGAGAAACCAAAAAATTTTCTGCTCTTCAAGTAGCTAGTGAGTACTACAGATTCTATGTGAAAAAAAATATTTCAAGGAGACCAGGTGGTTTAAAGTACAAGACATTTCTCTAGGTTGGTCCCTGAGGAATAATTTGAGTATCTGTACATCAACATTTGGGCTACTACCCTGTCCCAGAGTTTTCATGAAGCAAAGCTGAGTTCTGTATTCTTCCACATCATGAATAGACACTGTTTCTAATATAGCACTAAAAATTCATTTTAACTGTGGTTTTATAGATCCCCATACCCTTGTCTTGTCTCCACATATAAATTCTGCTAAATAATTAACAGCAAGTTTGTCTGATGAGAAGCCTCAGTATTTATTTACTTATAAATATCCTCTCCCTGTGATACAGCAGAGAGATGTCTCCTAATCTACCAAGTCTGGGAAGAGGATGTTGTGTGAAAAATTATCCAATAAGGGAGGTTATAGCCAAAAATCAGAAAAGAAAAATAAGGCTGGGCTCTCTATTTTTCCCTTTTTCTTCGTTATTTTTCTTTGTTAAATTTTATTGATTCACTGTGAGATATAGTTATAAGATTTTGTGTTTGAATTACAATCACACAATGATCAAATGCCCATCCCTCCACTAGTGCACATTCCCCACCACTAATATCTCCAGTATACCCTGATCTTTTTGACCCTCCCACTGCCTCCATGGCAGACAATATTCCCCATACTTTCTCTACTCTTGGACATTATGGTTTTCAATGCAGATACTGAGAGGTTATCATGTTTGGTCCTTTATCTACTTTTGGCACACATATCTCACCCCAACATGTAGGATAACATTGCCAGAGGCAGCTTAGGTTTTATTGGGTTGTTCCCATCATAGTGCTCCCTTTCCTCTGTGTCTATTTATAAATTCTTTCTTTGTGCTCTCTTGATTTGTAAATATTGTTTTTCTCTTATCCTTGAGTCCTTTGCATAGTTCAGAGCCATGTCCTTTTGGATGGGCACAGGAGTGCTGGGGGAGAGAGATGAGAGAGAGAGAAAAGGGGAGTCAGGGGGTCTCTGAAGAAGGAGCAGTCAGAGGCAGACCCAGAGGTCAGAGTCAGAATCCATAAAGGAGAGAGAGAGCCCAGGCTGAGAGATAGAGCATGGAGAGATGAGCAGGAGAGACAGGAGGAGACGGGAATGAGGGGCAGTGTGAGACTACAATGGGGAGCTCAGAGAGACTGGACACAAGTGTGTGGAGAGAATGGAATAAATGGCAACTGATCAATCAACCAGTTTGGCCCTTGTTTCCTCTTCCGTCTGCCCCATTGCCTGGGCCACCCTGACTGGGTGAGTGGCCCAGGACTGACCCCCTGAACCCGGGCGCTGCTGATGGGGAGAGCTGCCAGGGCTCTCCCCTGGCCGCCCTGCAGAGTTTTTACACAGATCGATTCCTCTAACCATCATTTTCTTTGTGATCCCTTCTCTATTCCATCTGTCCTCTCCCCGCCTGCTCATGAAGCAGGCTTCCAACTATGAAGCAATCTTCCAGACCCTTATATCTACTGTCCTTGGATGTCCGTCTCATACTATGTTATTTTATACTCCACAATTGAGTGCAGTCCTTCTATATCGGTCCCTCTCTTTCTGACTCATTTCACATAGCATCACATATGCAATCTGAGAATCTAACAATATACTGTGGCAGAGTCAATATAAATTTCAACCTGTGCAAATATGGGTCTTGGTTGTTAACTTATGAAAACTCTTTGAAATATGATGTGTTTTATTTAATTCACATTTAAAAAATAGCAACCCTAGAGAGAAGACAAAGATGAACTCTACCATAGATAACAATGAAGAATCAAATATCTCAATTCAGTAGTGACATTGGCATCGTGTTTCTGGGTAGTATCCTGTGGTGACCTGGTGGTCTGCTGGTGCATTTGGGTTCGATCACCATACCAAGCTGGTAATGACGGAGAAAGGAAGAAGTGGGGGCCACAGGCTGGTTCGTAATAAGTGGACTTTTATTTAAGTCTCAAAGTGTTAGTACAGAAATTGTGAAGGGTTGCAGGTTGTAACTACCCAGTGGAGTGGTTGAACCTGATCCTAAACAAGAAAATGACAGTTGGTGTTCCCTTCTCTATCTGAGCTGCCCTCTCCCCCAGCATGTAAGGTCAACTTCCAAACTGTGGACCAGTCCTCCTGATACTTATTGCTACCATTCTTGGGTGATAGATTGAACACGATAGCCACCCAGTATCTCCATTGCAAATCATAACACCCAAAAGGAGAGAGAGAACAATAAGGAATTCCCTGTCACAGGGGCGGTGGGGGCGGGAGAGACAGCATGGGGGGGGCCCAGGGGCCATCGGTGGAGGAGAATGGGCACTGGTGGAGGGATGGGTACTTGAGTATTGTATAACTGTAACACATGCACGAAACTCTGTAACTGCACCCTCACAGTGACTCATTAATAAAGAAAATAAATAATAAATAAATTTTAAAAAAGAAAATGATGTAAACCCTTCCTTCAGTGGAAGTTCTTCTAGGAGATTTACACAAAGACAGAACCTTTTTAAGGGGCTGCAGCACTCTACATACCTACTAGGAGATGCAACAAAGGGCAGAGTTCCACCTCAGGGTGTATTGCTTTCGCATTTCCTTTGCTAGTAATCCATTTTTAAAAATCCTATTAAATTTACTTGTTTATAATATTTCTAGTCATTTTCGATGAACACAGTAAGAGGTACATTATGCTAAAAGATGACCCTTCCTGTGGACATCTCACTTATACCCAGACTACAATTCTCAGGCCAGGTTAGTTTTTCCTAATTCCAACAGGGTCTTATTCAGTCACTTCTTTTTGGGTGATGTCAGAGTTTATTCCATGACGATGCAATACACTTTTTATACGATTTATGGCACTTAGCCTGCCATTTTTTATGTCAGGGTACCTTAAGGCTTGCCCTGGGTCCATCACTGTCCCTTGGTGGGACCCCTTTTTAGTGGTGTTAGGAACTAAGCACAACAGAGGCTTAAGTCAAGAAACTACGACAAGGGGGCTAGAGTGATAGCACAGTGGGTAGGGTATTTGCCTTGCACGCAGCCAACCCGGGTTCGATTCCCAGCATCCCATATGGTCCCCTGAGCATCGCAGGGAGTAATTCCTGAGTGCGTGAGCCAGGAGTGACTCTTGTGCATTGCCGGTTTGACACAAAACCAAAAAAAAAAAAAAAAAGAAAGAAAGAAAGAAAGAAAAGAAAACTATGACAGATGCCCAGGAGTACATAATATTCAGAGTCCATTAACTCCATGTCACAAAAGCATAGCATTAATTACTTCCTATGTCTATAAAAGGTGACACTGCTCTAAAATAAACTATGCAAAGGACATACAAGAAGGCGAAAAGCAAAATGTCACTTATGTAAACAAAATCCAGAGCTTTCAGAAGATTTGACTTACAGGTTACAGGGTCTGATACTGGGATATTGTGATAAATATATTGGGAAAGAAGAGCACATAGGAGAGGTTAAAGATAAACACAGATATTGGGAGTACCTGATGGAACTGGCTGTGCTCTCTGTTTTGGGTGTAACTCAATAAATCTAAGTTCCCTTCCTGGAGTGCAGAGAATGGAAAGACCAATGTTACTTCTTAAAATGCTTAGAACTATAATCCAACACATTGGTATCCTGGGTTCTAGGAATCTGTACTGAATAATCCTGTTTATTAATACAAGAAAAAAATGTTCTTATCAAATATCTATTTTCACTGTAACACTTGTATTGAACTGCATATTAAGTAATGATCTGTCACTGTAATCAACTGCTTTGGGAGTAATGAGGAGTTACAAGAATTTGTGTATTTGATTGTTTCCAGTTTTTTCAAAGCCAGTCATGATTCTGATACAAGATGACATATTTGGTTTTGTCAGAATGGGTATTACAGTTGGGATCTCTGGAACCCAGCCACAGCCATGCTCAGAGCCACTCTCCACATGCTCAGTTGAGCCTCACACATGGGGGAGCCAGCGGAGAAACCCAGGTGTGCGGGACCCAGGGCTGAGATCTCCAAAGCTGCTTGGATTGGGACTGGGCATCTTCCACCCAGATCCCCCATTTTCTAGCAGCTAGGCAGTCACACCCAGAAACTGCCGTGTAATCCGATCAATGGCCAACATCCAGAGACTATAAAACCAAGCTCCCGAAAGTGTCCAGCCAAGATGCAGCTGTGAAACATCTAATAGCCTAGTTCTCCCTCTTGGAGTACCTGACAAGCTACTGAAAGTCTATTGCCCACTTGGGAGAGCCTGGCAAGCTCCCTGTGGTGTATTCATATCCCAAATACAGGAACAGATATATACACACTTCTCGGAGAGCCCGGCAAGCTACCAAGAGTATCCCATCCGCACAGCAGAGCCTGGCAAGCTACCCATGGTGTATTTGATATGCCAAAAACAGTAACTCTAGGTCTCATTCCCTGACCCTTAAACAGTCTCCAATCGTTGGGAAAGACGAATAAGGAGAGGCTGCTAAAATCTCAGAGCTAGTGTAATAGAGACATTACTGGTGCCCGCTCAAGAAAATTGATGATCAACGGGATGATAGTGATAGAGTGATACAGTGCGTATTACATTACAATAAGAAGAGGCACTAGGAAAATGCACATTATACATTGGATGAAGGGCTTATATCCAAGATGTATAAATCACTCACAAAACTCAACAACAGCAAAAGTCTGATGGCCCTGTCCACAAATAGGTTGTGGAGACATTTCCTCAAAGAGTATATATGATTGGCCGATAGGAATATGAAAAAGTTCTTAGCATCACATGATTAGAGACATGCAAATCAAAACAATATTGAGAGATCATCTCATGCCAATGAGAATGGTACATATAAAAAAAGTATGGAAAAGCTAGATTGATGAAGTGGTGGAAAGAAATGAACCTTGCTCCACTGTTAATGGGAATGTTGTCTAGTTCAGCCTCTATGAAGACCAATACGGTCAGTTCTTAAAAATCAGAATAGTACTCCTGAATGATCCAATGACACCACTTCTTGGAATCTACCCTTCAAAAAACAACAAAACAACCCATTACATTGAAAGGACATATGCACATTTCTGTTCATTGCAGCACTTATTACATAGCCAAAATATGAATGCAACCCAAATGGCCAACTACAGATGAATGAATCAAGAAATTGGGGTATAAGGAGGAGTTGTCAATGGTTGTCGTCTTGTCCGAAGTGTGTGTGTGCCTCAAAGGGCAGTTAGGATAGAGAAGGGACCAGTATGACAATAATTGCTAGAAATGATTACTCCGGACAAGAAAGTAGGGCAAGGGTGTTGAAAGTAGGTAAAGGGATATACATAATAACTTATTAGTATCTGCATTGCAAGCCATAATGCACAAAAGGAAATAGAGATAAACATAGCAAAATAGAGAGAGAGGGAGAGGAAGGAAAGAGAGAGTGAAAGGGAGGAGAGATTTAGAGAGTGAGAGAAAGAGAGAAGAAAGATGCTACCACAGAGGAAGATGGGGGAGAACTTTGGGAGGGAAATTTGGGACATTGTTGGTGGGTAATTTACACTATTGAAGGGATTGTGTTCAAACATTTTATAACTGAAACCCAAGTATGAACACCTTGTAACTGTGTATTTCACTGTGATTCAATACCAAACTTAAATAAAAAGGAGATAGGGGGCACTGAAATCAAAGGGTATTTGGGTCCTTAGGAGACTAACACCCACAAGTAGTAGAGATGAGAACCAGGAGATTTGCTTCATGGCTTGGAGGCCGGCCTCACGTGCTGGGGGAAAAAGACAGCTCAGATAGAGAAGGGACCACCAAGTAAAGGGCCCGCTCGGGATGGGAGATGAAAGCCGAAAGCAGACTAGAGACCAAACATGATGGCCACTCAATACCTCTATTGCAAACCACAACACCCAAAAGGAGGGAGAGAAAGCAAAATGGAATACCCTGCCACAGAGGTGAGGTGGTGTGAGGGTGGTGGGAGGGACACTGGGATCATTGGTGGTAGAGAATGGGCACTGATGGAGGGATGGGTACTCGATCATTGTATGACTGAAATGAAAGCACGAAAGTTTGTAAGCCTGTAACTGTCCCTTATGGTGATTCATTAAAAAAATTAAAAAATAACCAACAATCATTGTATGACTGAAATGCAAACACGAAAGTTTGTACGTTTGTAACTGTACCACACAGTGATTCACTAATAAAAAATTAAATTAAAATTAAAATTAAAAAAATTTAAAAAGGAGTTGTTGTCATCTGCACATGTATGTTCATCGCAGCTCTGTTTACAATAGCCAGAATCTGGAAAAAACCCGAATGCCCCAAAACGGATGACTGGTTGAGGAAACTTTGGTACATCTATACAATGGAATACTATGCAGCTGTTAGAAAAAAGGAAGTCAAGAATTTTGTAGTTAAGTGGATGGGCATGAAAAGTTTCATGCTGAGTGAAATGAGTCAGAAAGAGAGAGACAGACATAGAAAGACTGCACTCATCTATGGCATATAGAATATCAGAGTGGGAGACTAATACCCAAGAACCGTAGAAATAAGTTCCAGGAGGTTGACCCCATGGCTTCGAGGCTGGCCTCACGTTCCGGGGAAAGGGCAACTTAGAGAAGCGATCACCAACTACATTGTAGTTGAAGGCCATGTGGGGGAAGGGAGTTGCGGGCTGAATGAGGGCTAGAGACTGAGCACAGCAGCCACTCAACACCTTTATTGCAAACCACAACAGCTAATTAGAGAGAGAGAACAGAAGGGAATGCCCTGCCACAGTGGCAGGGTGGGGTGGGAGGGAGATGGGATTGGGGAGGGTGGGAGGGACGCCGGGTTTACGGGTGGTGGAGAATGGGCACTGGTGAAGGGATGGGTTCCCGAACTTTGTATGAGGGAAGTATAAGCACAAAAGTGTATAAATCTGTAACTGTACCCTCACGGTGATTCTCTAATTAAAAATAAATAAATTATAAAAAATAAATAAATAAATGAATAAAATAAAATAAAAAGAACAAAATGATTGAAAAAAATAAAAAGGAGTTGTTGTATATAGAAACTAGAATACTATGCAGCTTTATGAAAGAACTAAATCATGTAATTTGCAGTAGATATGGATTGAATGAGAGGATATCATACTGAGTGAAGTCTGTCAGCACAAAAGGGATAGAAATAGAATGATCTATCTGATTGTGGGTGTTTTGGTCCTTGGGATAGGGAGGTGGGCATATTGATGATGGGTAGTGTACAGGAATTTTGTACATAATCAACGGCACTGAAAATCAAAGAACTGCAATAAATGAAATAGTATTTTTTTAGGTTTTATTTTTTTTGCCTCATTTGGCAATACTTAGGGACCACTTTGGGATGAACCAACCCAGGTTGGTCGCATGTAAGGAAAAAAACTCTACTCATATACTATCACTTCAGTCCCTCAATAAAATAGGTTTTTAATAAAATTGTTGGTCCAATTTTCTGTCTTGTAACCTGGCATAATGCTCAGTGTCACATGATCATGCATATTTCTTATTTTTATTTTTATGTTTTAGATTGTATTGATTCACCGTAAGATATAGATACAAGCTTTCATGCTGAGTTACAATTATACAATGATCAAACACCCACTCCTCCACTAGTGCACATTTCCCACCGTCAATATACTCAGTATACCCCCACCTTTCCCACCCTCCAAGTGCCTCCATGACAGACAATATTCCCCATACTCTCTCTCTACTTTGGGGCATTATGGTTTGCAATGCAGATACTAAGAGGTTGTCATGTTTGGTCCTTTGTCTACTTTCGGCACACATCTCCCATCCCAACTGATTCCTCCAACTATCATTTTCTTAGTGATCCCTTCTCTATTACAGCTATCCTCTCCCCACCCATTCGTGAATCAGGCTTCCAACTATGGAGCAATATTTCTGACCCTTTTATCTACTGTCCTTGGGTGTCAGTCTTATGTTATGTCAAAAATGAGTGGAGTCCTTCTATATCTGTCCCTCTTTTTCTGACTCATTTCACATAGCAGATCATGCATATTTAGTCAGATATGCTTTGCTGCAAAGCTCTACATACATAGCTCTTGATGTCTCTAAGTTTCAAGCACACAACCTCTGGGTAGAAAAACTGTATCTTTATCCTAGTGCTGATAGAGAGCTGTGTTAAGTGATCACTCTTTAAAGCATTATGTTTCCCCTTTCAAACATACTACCAACTAGTTTTCATAGACACACTGCATAAATAACTGAGGATTATTAACCACAATGAATCAAAACATTTTACTCATGTGTAGTTGAGTTTAAGCAATACAACCACAGATCTATTCCCCGAGAATCTCTTAGAGATCTACAAGTAATGTTTCATAAAATAATTCTTTTGATGACTGCACAAGTGTATATGAGGGTGAAATGAATAAAAAGATAAAAGTGTCATTAAGTTTGTAGTCATATACGTAGTATAGTGAAAGTTATATAAATAAACAATTTAAGTCAAGTTTGTCACTTGGATAAAGCCTTTACAACAAGTATAAAATCTGTTAGTGTTAATGGGGTGGCATTAACAGTACAGCGGTTAGGGCACTTGCAAATGGCAAATCTCTGTTTGATCCCCAGCATCACAACTGTCCCCTGAGCCCTGCAAGGAGCAATCCCAGAGCCATGAGTCAGCCATGAGCAGTGTCGGATAAGACCCAAATAAAAAAAATTGTTAGTACAACGATAACTTACCAAACTTAGTTATATTTAGTAGAAAAAAATAAAAGCAAAGAAATGAACGTCAGGGACCTCACACTTGAACTGATTTTAATAAAGTATCAATGGTATCCAGTAAGAGAATAGAATCTGAAATAACATGTAAGTGCAGCAAGAACATTGTGGTTGAAAATATTTCTGAGACAAGATTGAGAGGATAGAAAACATGTTAAAAGTATTTCCTTATCACCTTAACTACTTCTAGATAGGCCCTAGTTTTCATAAGCATTGTAAAGGTATGGTCTCAATGACTCCTGAGCACAGCAAGTTATGGTCCTAAAGCCTGCTAAGCAGTGTCCAAGTATGGCTCTCTTGTCCCCTAGCATAGGACCCCTAGGCTGAAATTGGGAAAATTATAATTTGGTAGTGGCCCCAGGGTTCCCTGCCACTGAGGTGAAGGCTCAAATAAAATTTTAATGAAATAAAATAATTTTTTACTGGACTTTAGGCAACTCCCAGTGATGCCCAGGGGTAGCTTTTGGCTCTTCACTCAGGAATTACTCATATATCAGGGGTATAATCTGAGATGCTGGGAATTCAAACTGGTCAGACAGGTGCAGGCCAAGCTCTCTGCCCATTCAACTATTGCTTCAGACCCTATTTTCTTACCATTGTAAGTGCTTTTACTATCTTCAGAGAAATATTAAGATTCGTTGAAATTGGAAAAGTTGTTGGGTAAACGCGGAGCCTATGGGACCACACAGAGAAGGGAGGAGCCTCTCAGAGACAAAGAAACTTCAAGGGAATCTAAAGGACATGATAAGAAAATGAAAGGAGACCCTGGATGAGAAGGACCAAGTGCAGGTAGGGCAATCACCTTGGACGTTGCATGCAACCAACCCAGGATTGATCCTGTCACTCCATAGGGTTCCTGAACACCACCAGGAGGGATTCCTGAAATCTGAGCCAGGAGTAAGGTCTAAGCACTGCTGGGTGTGGCCCCCAAACAAAGCAAACAATTCAGTCCCCCTGAAAAAAACAACAACAAAAAACAAACAAACAAACAAACAAACAAAACCCACTATTTTACTTCACTAAAACAAAACAAAGAAATTCAGAAAGTCTTTGAGTGACAAAATGACTGTGATTAGAAAAATAAAATTTAGCATATTATCTGCTGTCTACAGGTACAAGGTGTGCCATGTACCTTTTTTTATTTGGCTTTCCTTACATTTTCCAAATAAGCTCATTTCCTTCACTTAAAGAATCACGAAACGCTGCAGAAAATTGTTATTTCCACGTATTTTTATATAAAGCTAAGAACGAATCATGAAAGCCTTATTTAGAGAGTTTAGGAAGGGGTGATACGTGTAGTGTCAACATAGAGACAACTATACAAAATGGCTACCGTGCAGGTACTGTCCACTGATTGGGTCCAGCAGAGGAGAGAAGGCGCTTTGGGCATAGTAGCACCTAGGCAACTGGAAGGTTGGGCTTCTAGGATTCTGTCCCCACTCAAGATTCCAAGTCTGTTACTGGACTCTAGCTTGCCAGCCGGCATACTAGGTCCTCATTCTGCTGGAGTCTGAGTACAGACAGTGTCTGTGACTAACTTCTGGCAACTTGAACTTTCCTCTGGTAGTTTCTCTCAAGTCTTGTGGTGTTAGCTGGTCTTTTCCAACAGTAAGTAGAAAAATCCTGACTGTTCACCCCCTCAGTCCTGAGAAAATCCATTTCATTCCTGTTTCTGGGTTTTAACCAGTCATGTCTGGGGTTTCATTCCACAGTCTCAGCACTAACATCTCTGCCACAAAACAGCATGGCAGTGCACCTTAGCCCTCTGTGTGAGCCGAGGGCAGAATCGACCCTCCTGGATATGAACCAGGAGCTTTGTTCCCAGCTGGCACAATGCAAGCAGGACTTGAGAGATCTCAAACAGAAATTGCTTGTTTCAGAAGCTACCGCCTACGTTCTGGCCAACCACCTGCAGAAAACCAGTAAGTGTCACAGGGTCCTGGTCAGGAGAGTTGATGGGCTGTCTTCCTTCTGAGAAACCAAAACATCTCCATGATTTTTCTTTACTCCCTTTATCAAAGTCAGTGTAACTGTGACTATATTCCAGAAGAGATACAAGTGAGTGTTTGACTCCATTTCACAGATGATGGGAAGCTTTCACATTTCCATTCACTGGTTTAGAAAGGGTAGAGACACAGAAACATTTAAGGGATGGAATATTCATGGTATTTCAAAGTGGAGGGAGAATTTTGGGGTAGTCATTTCCCAGAGACAATGTGTCACCCAGTCTATATCTTAAGTATTACAGCATGTGTGTAATAAAGTTGGAAGACATTAATTAGTCACCTGTCCTCCCTCTTGGAATTTCGTAGGTTCAAACAGGACTAGAAGTCCAATAGTCATAGATGCCATTATTCTTATATTTTGAGGTGTTAAGCAACTTTAACATAGTAGTAACTTCATCCATAAAACCATTCCAAGCTTCCCAGCCATGGAAGTGAGACATGATCAAAGATGGAAGCTGATCAACTGG